>NC_133656.1:226572839-226945538 GCF_009905375.1 Apium graveolens | reverse complement strand
TGTGACTTCACCACACACTGACACTGATATAATCAACATGCTCAATTTCATGCACTATGCACTTCCTACTTCTAAACTGAGTGATATTAGGAGAATGGGTCTTAGGAAAGAGTGGAGTTTCTTGTGTGATGTAGTTACAAAGGTTTTCTCAGGAAAGATCAGTAATTTTGATTCAGTGAATATTTCCATGCTTAACATGCTATACATGCTAGTTAAAGATAAATTTTATAATTTCAGTGATCTTGTCTTGTTTGAGTTAGGTTTCAAATTAGGGGAGTTAAATAAAAGAGGTAAAAATGTGTATTATGCTAGATTTCTTATGTTATTAGCTAACCACCTCTATGAAGAGATTGTGCTTGAGAACCCAAACAACAAACTGGATTGTTGGGTTCAAGAGAGAAGGCTCATTGCAGATTTGAACAGGGCCAATCATCACAAGGATATGCCAATGTTCTACTTTCCTGTAATGCAAGCACCTCAGGTTAGTGAGGTAAGTTCATCCATCCCTACAACTATTCCAACCTCCCCAATTTCTTTGAGTTCAAGAGTAGCTATGGCAACTGTGTCAATGACCAAACAGTTGCCTACCAAAGTTGCCAAACCTACTATTATTTCAAAATCCAAATCAAAGAAAGCCCCCTCTGGTATCTCCCAAAAGATGCCAGTTGAAAAATCCATCAAAGCCAAATAGGGGAGTGTGAAGGAGGGTAAGTTAGGTGAGGGAAGGGGTGAACATAAAAGAAACCCCAAGAATAAGCTTGGAGAGTTGAGTGAATCCCAGCCTAGCCACACTGCAGTTTCTCAACAAACTGCAGTGCTTAAAAAGGACAAAAGCTCATTTCTAATTGCATCCTCCCAAAAGGGTGTAGTTATTGAACAAAGCTCTCAACCAAGAGCACAGGCCAAGAGGGTTAGGGACACAAGCTCACCCCAAACTTATGCCAGAAAGAAGAAATCAAAAACATTTGGGGATGCACAGGGTACACACACAGTGCAAACTGGTGTAACAGACACAATCACTGCACCTTCACAAATTCAGCTTGATGTGGCTCCAATAAATGTGGAGTCACAGCCAAAATCTCTAGTTATAGAAGCACCTCAAACACCAAACTCACCAACAAATTCTCTGGATGTGGATATGATACACACATCAATTCCTGATTCCCCTTCTTTAACTCTGTTGGGGAAGCCAAAATCTAGTACAAGTGAGCATCATCTTTTAGATGATCTGTTGGCTCACTTGCCAATTCTTTCAGGAACTGTTGTGTCATATGTGCCCAAAATATCTTCAATCAGCACAGAGTCAACAATAGTTTCTATTCCCACCTCATTTATTTCTACTCTCTCGACGAATATTGCTCATCCGTCGAGCAGTCATTGTATCCCGACAGATAAGCCTAACAGCAGGTATCCGTCGGATAGCAAAACCACTCACTCGATGGATATCACTCATCCGTCGGGTATCTCTATACAGCTTCAAACTTCAATTATTTCAAGTGCAGAAGATCTAGTGGTTGTATAGTCACTCTTAGGATTGAGAGAGCAGAGTGTTTTGAGTGAGAGTCTGGGTTGCTCCCAGGAAAAAGGAGAGGAAATGGGTGAAAATCTGCAATCCATTTCTTTAGGATTGACAAAAGAGAGTGAGAGGAGTCCCACCTTAGTAGGTGAAGGTGAGGGTGTGAGGGTGGAGAGCCAGGGTGAGACCCTGATGTAACAAAAGAGAGAACATGAGAGAAATGCAGGTACTGGAGCAATAAAGATGGATGTTGTTGCTAGTGAGTTAATGAATGTCCAGGATGCAGACAGGGAAGGACTATCTCAGCATCCTAAAGCTGTTATAGATTCTACTTCTCTTGATGCTGATGCATTTACTCACCCTGTTCCAGCTTATCAAATTCTAGCTGAACAGGGCAATGACAATGCAAAAAGTATGCTCAATCTGGTGCATACCACTCAGTCTATGCAACGGGCTAAGGATGCCATCACAGCTTTGCCTTCTACAGCTGGTGATGTGGACTATGAGACTGGGGGTTCAGCTGATTTTTTTGGAGATGGGAGTGGGATAGTGGAGATGAAGCAATGGACATAGGGGGAGAAGTAGGTTCAAGCTCAAGGTCAGGTATGCCATCATGGGCATTCTCAAAGAACTTTGATGAGCATTACTTCAAGACAACCCTGATCCAGTTAATTAGTCAGACAAATACTGCTCTTCAAACCACTACCAATGCAAGCACCAAGAAGCTCCTTCAGGCACATCTTGCCTCCCTGCAACTTCAGCAAATACAAGGCCTCCAGCATGCTAGAGATGTGGATTCTATGAAGGGTGATATTGAGGAGATGAAGAAGGCTATTTCAGACAGGATAGATTCTAAACTTCCAGAAGCTACAATGCTTGACATCAAGAGGCAATTAAGGAAAAATTATGATCTGTCAACCAAGATAGATGCCTTGGATACAAGAATGTCAGCCATGGAAGCATCTTTGACTGCCATTCATCTTCATCAAGCCCAACAGACTAATCTACTTCAAAAACTGATGGCAGCTCAAACCCCCTCCACAGCTCAACTTGATGATAACAAAAAGGGGGAGAAAGGACCAAGTGAGGGGGAGAAGCTTCAGATACAAATCAGTAAAGTAATTGTGCCTTCAATTACTATCTCAAAGCCACCAGTCACAGATGGTATAGATCTGATTCAAGTAGCAGCAGCCAACTTGAAAGTTGTTAAGAAAGAAAAGTTGAGTTTAGTCAACTGGGAGAAGATTGATGAGGAGATACAGAAAAAGTTTGAACTTTTCAAGGAGCCAGTTAAGTCAGCCATCCATCACTCTCAAGTCAAGCAAATTAGTGTGAATGAGATGAGCATGAACTATCTGGAAAGAGGATAATCTTCCTACATCAAGTCTCCAAAGGCTGAAATGATTCTTAAACCAAGGGCAAACTACTCAAAATCATCCTTGAAGAACCCCTTGGACACTATATATGAGACACCCAAACCTGATGAGAAGAAGCTTCTGTCAAGATCAATTGTCTTCTATAAAGATCCAGCTGATTCAGTTTCTAAAAGGAGGATTGCTAAGATTTTCAGAAATGGGAAAGAAATTTGTGTGGTGGCTGGACACCCTCAATTTGCTCAAGCAAAGAGAGAAGAAAAAGCTAGATTGAAGCAGGAAAAGAAGCAGGCTGCTCTAGATGCTAAAAAGGCTAAACAAAAGAGAGAGCAGATTGCTATCTTGGCCAAGCTACATGCTGTAAACTCATCACAACAAATTCCCTATCAATCATCTGAAGCTACTGAATCAAGGAAACAAGTTGAAGAATAGAAGAAATCTCCAAGAAAGAAGCAATTGGCTAAAAGAACTAAAAGAAAACTGGATATTATTGACAAAGAATTGGAAGATAAATTTCCTAAGGAATTCACACCAGCTACAACTCAAGCATCAAAGCCCTCTGTGGTATTTGAAGATATAAGGGTGGTGGATCCCTACAGGAATATTCATGGTGAACCTATTGTGCCCAAGGATGAGTCAATAGAATGGGAGAATATATCAATTCCAGACTTCAATCTACCAATCTTTAGCAAGCCAAAAAGGACAAAGTCAAGAGCAGTCAAGAAAGTAAAGCTTTCACCTCTCAAATCCAAATCTATAGTCAAAGCTCAACCCAAAGTCAATAGGGGAGACTATATGTACTTGTGTGACATCAAAGAATTTTCAGATCTAAATCTCTATCTGGATGAACTAGATGAAGTGAGGGCAATTGATGCATACAGAAACCTACCTGAAAGGTTAGTGTTCAAGTACAAAGGAGGAAAGGAGATTCAGTGGCCACTTCACAGGATTCTTCAAGAGAGCCAAGCTGTACTGGTTAAAGTGTATTCATCCTTCAAGAAGAACTTTGGGTTCAATGTCACTGCAAGAAGACTAGTATTGAAGAAGATTGAAAAACTAAGGAGTGTTAGAGTTAAAAATGCACTCCCAAAAACTCTAATCATCCCATACACAGGGAGAAGAGTGCATCTAAGGCCCTACTGGCTGATGGAGTTCATGGATGACAAAGGTGTGAGAAGATTCTTCAGATTAGAAGACCAATTGAGCATCTCTAGCAATGAGACTTTCTTGGAAATACAACGAAATCTAAATCTCTCAGAATCTGATAAACTGGAATTCCACAGGTAGCTCCAAAATCAGATTGATGAAAACAACTGAAAGCTTGGAAGAAGATCCAAACCTTCAAGAAACTAGAAAAATCTGCTCAGGCTAGAGGAGCATCTTGAAAATAACTGTGAGCTAAACTTTGTACATTTTGTTATTTGAAGCACTTTTCAGTATTATCTACTTTTTTTTAAAGCTGTATGTTTAGGGTGTTTTGTTATCATCAAGTATCTCTTAATTTATGGCTACAATTCCAGTAGACATAAATTGGGGGAGATTGTTGTGCATATGTTGTGTACTTGATGATTACATAAACAAAACACCTAAGTAGATTTTACTTAGTGAAATTATGTAGCACTCGGCGGATAAGAATTTTAGTCCCGACGGATAACTCATTATAGTCCCGACGGATGATGACTTATTATCCATCGAGTGAGTAGCTTATTTAATAATGAGTCTGTAGAACATTTCTGCATACACCTTTGTATAGATTCTATAGTAGCATTTAAGTCATGTTGACTTTAACTAGATATGCAGAATAGGTTGATTAATTGTACATAGATGATGCCTTGTAATTCTTCATAAATGAATTGAAGTCAAGTGCCAAAATAGCTACCGACGGATGATTAACAAAGCAGTCGACGGATGATCAAATGGCTATCAACGGATGTTCAATATAGCAGTCGACGGATGATCAATGAAGTCATCAACGGATGATCATAAAATCGACGGATGATCATGTACTCAACGGATAAAGAATTCAAATATCAGTTGACAGTGACAACTAGTCACATGCGTCGAAGTGTATGCAAATGGAATGAGGAAGCCTATTAACTGGGTAATAGAGAACAAAGTAGAAAAGCATTAGACCTGATAGTTTTTATAATGATCTTGTCTTTTGACTTTGTAATCTTGGTAATATATAAACCAAGAAGTAGCAAATAGAAATATATCTGAGATACAAAAAGTGAGAAATATTTGTAAGCAGAATTATTAGCATTTCTCTGTATTCTCAGTAGTTCATATTTGTAAGCAGCTGTGAGCATTCTTGCACACAGAGTTCTCTCGATATATATTATATATCTCTGGTGGAATTATTCAAATCCACCAGAAAGTTTTTAAAGACTCTTGTTTTTAATTACTTGTGTTTTGATTCACTTAAGTTTTTATTCCGCATTGTGCTAATCAATACACTTATATTTATATTCGAGTTTGAACATTTTATTTCAAGAAAAAGTTTCAAGAATTTCATTCAACCCCCCTTCTGTAATTCTTGTCATAATTGTTAAGGGACTAACAAATCTTCCAGTAACTTTATGTTTGTTCGTCGTGCTTCCATTTGTTCACGGGTATCTGTCATATACATATTAAGTAATATACTAGATTATTAACTGATTAAACATTATATGAATCTAATTCCAAACTGTTCACTAGTTTGTACTTTTGTCTACTGCTCTCGCATAAGAGTTTGTTCCAACTATTAACTGTAATCGTCTTAATACATATCACAAGTACAAACATTAGTATACAAATTCTACAACATACATAAGAACTTAAACATATACAAAACATATAAAGATGCAGAACATACATAATCTACTAACATACATAACAGAGTGTATACAAACAATACTTACAATAATCACAATTTGTCAGTGATAATCTAGCCCGTGCATACAATACTCACAACTTCAATCCTATTATCAATACCAATTAACAATATTCATGGGTCAATACAACACATTGAGCAATTATACGAACTTATTGATATTACTGAACCAGATAAAGTTAAATCAAAGTCAATTATTGACAAATTTGAGTGTTAATTGAAAGATAAACCTTGAAGAAACGCAAACCTGATTAATCGAAGTGAAATTTGTTCGCTCGGCCGCTATTTTCCCTCTTCTCCCTCTTTTCCGGTCGTTTTCTCCTAGATCTACATGCGACGGTTTTGTGTCCCAGTGTTTTGAGATATAAATATGTAGGATATTTTAAAAGTAAATATAAATATTAATATGTAAGGTAGTTTAAAAACAAATATAAAATGTGTAAGCTATTTTAAAAATAAATGTAAAGATAGTTTTCTCAACTAATATAAAAATTTTGTCATTAATGGATTTTATTGATATTATAATTTTAAAAGATATAGGTCAAAATAATATTCTAAGGATCGTAATATTTTCATCATTATCAACCAAAATGAACCAAAAGGAGAAGTATCAAGTAGAGTACAGTACAGTTAAATTAAAATATGAGATTATTTAAATTATTTATTATATTTTTAAATAACACTTTATTATTTAATATATAATGAAAATATATTATGAATATCCTATATTTTTAGATGTAAGATAATTTACCCAACTAACATAAAACCTGTGTCATTAATGGATTTTACTGATATTATAATTTCATTATAATATACATTACAATCACATTATACGGATACGTTATATAACCGCGGTAGAACGTAATATTTTTTTTTATCATTATCCACTCAAATGAACAAGAATTGTTGAACTATAACTTAATAGAACAAAAATTGCTCAAAAACTTTCTATGATTACAAAATTACTTGAAATAAAATAAAATAAATAAAATATTTAGAAAGAGTTAGGTGTCTGCTTATTGTATCCTCTTCAATTTTCACTGTTTCTACATGTTTGTACAATGTAAATGCAACTATTATAATACGACCGACAATATGATATTATTAATGACTCAAGAATTTAATGTGATAAATTAAATAAAGTAAAATAATTTTTTTGGAGTCCATAATAATCATTATTCCGATTGCTGTCTGTTGTTGGTTCGTATCCATTTTGTGTGTTTTATCCATAGATTACGATTGAAATGCAACTATTTTATTACAACTGCCAATTTGATATGTTATTTGCAGAAACAAGCATCTATTGACATGAGCGGTTTACTGTCACAACAATACTTATCCAACATATTTGTTCGTATGTTCTACCATTACTCCTTTCATGTCGAATACTAATTGTAAAATTTCATGAGTAGCAAAATGTTTAGTTATGAAGTAAGTGAAATATATCAGATGAAAAATGACAGAACTAATTAAATTTTACGAGATAACATAATCTTAAATTCTTTATTGTCAAATATTTCATTAATACCCATTTCTATAACACAAGTCACATATTAGCCAGAACTAAACTTATAAAACAGTTAAAATTCAATAAAATGATGTACGACACAATTCTAAATCTTATTATCTTTAATAATATTTCAAGAAATTAAATTAATAAAATAAAATAGATATGGTGGTTGTTGCTATTTATCCTCTCCATTTTTCGTTTTTTCTACCTTTATACAATTTTTTGTAACTATTAAATCTCAACAGACAATATGATATTACTATTGTCTCAAAAATTTAAAATAAAAAAATAATAAAAAAATTAACTAAGGTCCATAATAATAATCATAAACGACATGATGTCCGTTGCTTCTTATCCTATCCATTTTTTGTGTTTTCTCAATATAAGATGATATAAGTGCAACTATTATATTATAATAATAATTGGCAATATGATAAACTATAAACGAAACCAAGTACGTATTGACACATAATGAAACTTATAATATAAATCCTCAACTTAAATTTATTCGTATTATAGCAATGCAGTAAATCCTGGAATTTGCATCAACGGTTTTCTGTCACAGCTGAATTTATTTGTTCGCACGTTCTACCATTACTCTGTTCATGTCTAATACTAATCGAAAACAGCAAACAAAAAAAGTATATTCAGCTATGAAATAAGTGTTATCTTATTACGTTTTGGATGATAAAATATATCACAAATTGTAATAGAAATGTGAAATATATCATATGGTAAATCATAAAACAATTTTAACGTGTATAAATTAAATAATATTTCAAGAACTTAAATAAATTAAATAAAATAGATATAATAATTAGGAACTACATGGTCTCTACTGCTATGTATCCTCTATAATCGATTTAAATGCAACTATTATAATACAGCCATAAATATAACATGTTATTTGTAAAATCAAGTATTTGTTAACATATAAAATAATAGTTTTAAAATTGTTCGATTAGGTTCAAAGTATAATCTTAAACAATATCCCTTATTAGGTTTTTCCAATATATATGTTATTAATAACTTAATAATATTCTACATTTTTATTTTATATTTAATATGTAAAGCGATTTTATCAAGAAGCCTAATGAAGTCATATTATATATACAGAGCTCTCTCATGGATGTAGATCACGTATGATCACATGATTTAAGTTTATTATTACTTATTTATTATTGATAAATAATACATTTTGGACTTTAACAAAATCAGGTTACATTCTTATCACCTAATCAAAGTTAGGTCATATATGGTAATTTCTTAATTTCCATATGATTAGCACAATCAAATATTTATAACGATTTACATATATAAGACAAACAATGCAAATGTACCTAATTATGTGGTTTAAGGTATACAAAAATGGAAGGTAAAATGTGTTTGGAACAACTTTATTTTGAAATATCTACAAAGATATCTGATTGCCCCTTATCAGTTTATTTGTTAAGGAATGTTTAGCTGTTAATTTGTTTAGATAAATCAGAATAATGCAGGATTACAAGATCAATCAATATCCTAACAATCAATAGTGAACCATGATATGTGGGAAGATGGTAGTTAAATAGAACACGATCACATCATTTATATGATACTAAAACATCACGCAGACCTGTTTCACTACCACTGATCAATAGCTTCTCTGCAACCGGTAAAACAACCATTATAAACACATTAGTGTTTTCTTATGGAACCTTTTATACTCATTATTTGTTGAACATTTTGCAGATATGGAGATGCACAATCATTTGTCTGCTTTGAATGAGACTAGGAACGATTGGTTCCTGAGAGTTCGTGTCACCAGGATTTGGAACAATACTACTAGCTCTGGCATTTTGATTCGTTACAACATGATTTTGTTAGATTATGAGGTTAGTTACAACAAATCTGTATATTTGGAACAATACTACTAGCACTTCCATTTTGATTCGTTACAATATGATTCATTACAACATTGCATAAACTATCATATTTTCTAAATATGGAATTTAGTTTTATATAAATACATTACCCATTTCTGTTATTCAATTTCCAGAATAACCATATGCACGCGGTCGTTGCTCCAGAGCTTTGGAATCTCTTTGCTGGTATTATTACTCCAGGTAATGTCTATTGCATCAGAAACATGAATGTTTCCCCGTCCACTGGTTTGTTTAGGCCTGTACATTCGAAGGATATGATCCATTTTACTGCTTCCACCACTATTGTATTGGACCTGAACAATGATCTCTTCATCCCGAGGCACAAGTTTCATATCACACCATTGAACGAGCTTCACGATTCTTTCTATTTATATGGATCTGAAAACCAGCCCGTGTACTCTACAGGTAACTTATAAAATTTAGCAAGACCAACTGGTAGTATATTATGTATTGAACTTATGGCTAAATGTCTAAATTAACAGATGTCTTTGGAGTTGTTGAGAATCTGGAAGCCATGAGAACTGTGCAGACCCGACATGGTTTAAGGGATCTTATGCGCTTCTATATTAGTGACGGATGGTAAATGTGATTTACTTCCGTGTGTCTTAGTTGCTTATATTCAATGTTATAACTCCTTATACTTTACACAATTCACATGAATAGGCACTGTGTATCCTTTTATTCTCCATTTCCAGAACATTATGAAGCATTGTATGAAACTCAGTTGGAGAATCTTGTTATTGTTATACTGGCATCAACCAGAGTCTCAGTATTTCGAAGTAAATTATTGCATTCTATACCTATTTTCAATGTCTTTAAAAGTTCACATGCATTATTCTATTCATGAGTTAATTATGATTTGGAATATTTTAGATACATATGTAATTGGTAATCTGCCGTCTACCAAGATTTATATCAACATTAATGATCCACAAGTTTTCCTCATGCGACAGAGGTACATTAAACTTTGAACGATACTTATTGTAGTTAAGCAAGACAATAAGACAACTCAAATATTTTATCAATGATTTTTTTCTGAATTATTTAAGAATATCATGTAGGTTGGAGGATATGGCTTACCTTGCTGCCCATGCACCTTGATGATAAAATATCTCGAAGAAAGATATGGTTGCTGGAATTTACTATTCTATTCATCAATAAGACACTATTTCATCTGTTTTATTATTTAATTCTGAAATATCTTTCAATGTTAGGACATCCAGTCTTCGAATTTGGAATGAATATTAAATTCTATCCGTGAACTTATTGTCATTGTTAACTTTCGATGTTTTTCATTTGGTTTTTTGTGTCCTCTTAACTTTAATTTGTCATTAGTTTAATATGTCTACCATTTATATATCAACATTTGTGCGATTATTGAAAATCCTATATAGCAGCAATGATAAATATATCTCCATATGAAAATCGTATTAACACGACAATAATGTTGGTGAATTATAAAACGATAATATCCAATTGCTAGGTGTACAACAATAATTTTAGAGACAAACCAATTTTTTTTCAAGTATAGAGATCGAACCAATCTTTGCAAGATGGCCTTTTGAATCTAAAATAAATAAAGAATTTTATTGTCAACAAGTTTGCCTTTCTATTACGGTTTTTCTTTAACATCCATTCGGGATGCATGCTATTTATTAATTTACAAAGACAATAAATCTATATGTAACAATTTTACTTAACATTAAAGTTATTTTAACGAAAGCCTATTTTTTGTCTTGCCCAATTATAATATTTATATTATTAGTGATAAATCTTCTATTAGTTCTGAAATATTGAAAAGATAATTCAGTTTTAGATGCCTATCAATTACCTGCAAAGTAGTATATACGAAAAAATTCATGTAGAGGTGATAATTTGTAATATATAATATATTTAAATAAAGCACCAAACATAATTGTCTAATATAACTTCAGGTTTTTATAATATAACTTTAGATTTTTATAATATGAATACATGTAAACGATACAAGTACGATTTTTAAATATAATTTGATGAATTTTTCTTTGCACTATTGATTAAATCAATAATGTATACGTGAGTTGAGTATTTAAATGGTATTTTTAGTAATACAATAGTGCACTATATTAATATTGTTGCTTTTTATATTTGTAAAATATGTTATATCTTTTTATTTTTTACAGAGATCATAAAAATTAATTTGCCTCATAATTTTATGTCTCTAGATTGATATAGGTATGTAATGTATATCAGTAAAACAACTTTACAATTAATCAGTTTATCTGTCATATCTTATGATTTGTAACAAACATAAACTGATTAATCCTCCTAATTTTGTGCTTAGAGATATTTACTCCTACTTTTTCATCCATCACTTTCTTCTATAAACTGCTTCTTCTTTTTTGGCAGACCATATTTGATTTCTACAGCATACAAATTGACTTCATACAGGTAAATAACCACATCAAACAGTCCTTTTCTTCTATCTTACTATTGTACTTAATGTTTTCGTTTTATGACACAGATAACTATCCACAATGTTTGATCAGCTCTCTTCTATTGACGCTTCTAGAACCACATGGAAGATAAAGGCTAGAGTTACCAGAATGTGGCCTTCTGTTTCTGTCACGGACAATGGTACTGAAACAATGAAAGGATACAATTTAGTTTTACTGGATGACGATGTAAGCCTCTAAATTTATTATTTACTTTCTTACGTTTTCCAATTAATTAGACTCATATTGACTGATTTATACAACATTATTTTGTCTATTTTATTGTATGATCAGGACTGTCATGTTCATGTTTTTGTTTATGCTGATAACTGGAAATATCATGCTAACAAAATAGTAGAAGGTGGAGTCTTTGTTATTTCTAATTTTTACACAAAAGATGCTTTGGGCTCTCTCAGACCAGTGAGCTCTAAATTTTGCATCAACTTCTCGCCATCAACTAATATTGAAAGAGATGAAGACGACTTCATGATAGCCACACACAAGTTTGAATTTGTTGATTTGAGCGATTTGTTTGTTGTTGTAAACGCATATGAGAAACCTGATTCTCCCGATTATTCAACAGGTTAAACTATTTTTCAAGTACTTAAGTATCAATAAGTCGAACAAATTAAGTTTTTATATTAGTCTCACAAATTATTTCATTTTATACACTTATTAATCCAACATATATAATTGGTCTTGGTATGTAGATGTGATTGGTGTTTTAGTAGATTTTGAGCATGTATGGAAAATCAAAACTATGTACGGTCTGAAGGATATTTGCAAGTTCAGGATTACTGACGGAAGGTTTATACTGGACTTCTCATTGACTAATATTTATTGTTGATCAAACTATGTTTTTTTCGGCTATTGTATTATTTCATAATCTTGAACTTACATATACAGAGATTCTCATAAGGTCACTTTATGGGGTAATCTTGCCGTGACTACTGATGCACGTGTTAAAGAGGTTAAGGCAGGATTTAAAGATGGTGAGGAGGAGCCTATAATTGTTATAGCGTCAAGTACAAAGCTTAAGATTTGGAAGAGTAAGTACTATAAAATTCAATATTAAAGTAGTAAAGTGTGAGGTTATTAACATGTACTCAACAAGATTTCATTTCATATGTATATATAGGTTCCGTTCAGATTAGCACACTACCCGCGTCTAAGATATACATCAATTTGGATCATGATTTTGTTTTTGCTATGAGACAGAGGTGCATTCATTTTTATCAACTATATTTCATCTATATATCTTAGATGATTAGTTAGTTATTTTTTGAAGAGTTTAAAATCATTTATCCATATTTGCATCAGGGTTCGCGAAGAAGGTTATGTACCTTTTGACAAGACAACTTCTTCTCCAACTACGACAGATGTTAAGGAGGTGGTGCCTGTCATTGAAACGGTTACACTAAAGGAGTTAAGTGAGAAAACTTCTACTGATTTTCTGAAGGTATTCTTTATCTATATGCTACCAATTTAAGATCAGTGTGTAAGTTCACATATAATACATTCGGTATTTGATTAATATTGCATGCATACATACGAAGTAGAGTTATTTGTGAATGTAATAAATTAAA
This sequence comes from Apium graveolens, assembly GCF_009905375.1. NCBI lineage: Eukaryota > Viridiplantae > Streptophyta > Magnoliopsida > Apiales > Apiaceae > Apium > Apium graveolens. Next base: position 226,932,282 of record NC_133656.1, on the reverse strand, counting down.
ACATGTTAATGGAATATGTAGATGGGTTTTATGTGCAAAGTAAAGGTTAAATCCGTTGAAGAAAGTGACAACTGGTGGTATGGTAGCTGCAACAAGAATGATTGTCACGAAGAAGTTATAAAGTTTGAAGGAAAGTATCAATGTGCCAGATACCAGAAGAATTATCCAGTACCACAAAAGAGGTTATCTAAAAACAAATTCAGTCTCTACTCTTATCAATATAAATATGTAACGTTAAAGGTATATATGAACAAATAGCTGTATGACTAAACAATCACCAACAATTCATATATCGCATTTGCAGGTTCAAGATCGTTGTTCTTGCTGAAGATGACACATAAGCTTTTAATTTTGTTTTATATGATCGTGTCGTGAAACGACTGTTGGGTAAAACAGTAACTAAGCTGATGGCTGAAGGATACAATGTAAAGTACTTTAATTCCTTTAATGTCAATAAATTGTTTTATCCGAAACATATGTTACCGTTTTTATGATTATATCAAGTTATCTACTGATTGTAACTTTGTAGGATCCTGCATCATATCCTCCACCTTTGAAGCAAATTGCAGGAAGAGAAATTACTGTTAAAGTTGAGCTCACTGATGATAAGATATTAGTTAGCAGCACAGTATAGTATGCTCATGATGCATATGAATGTTCAGTTAGCACTTCTCCTGTGCTTGAAGACATTGATACTGGGACTTCAGTTTTGAATTATACAAATGTGAGCTTCATGTTTCACATCTTAAAAATTTCCTGCTTATTCCACAATATACCTACAATACTATATATCCTAAAGATATTTGTTAGCTCTTGAATTTACAAATGTTTTCATACTATATCCAAAATTGCAGATAAGTGTTCCCAGTCAATCAGATGGTGCAGGCACTCCAGGTTCAGCTCTATTGACTAGCAAGCGAGTTAAAAAGGTCGGTAGATTGTAGAATTACCCATTATTAGATGTGATTTATCATACAACATATATGTACAGTTTTTTATTAAATCATGCTGCATTAACATTATATTATATTCCATTATGCAGGAAAAGTAAAATATTTTGGTAGCGGACTCAAGATTCATATAATCGCTTCGTTTCGAGTAATCTTGAATGAAAATTATCCCATTTTTCCATTTCAGAACTTCAATAATTATGTTTGATTTTTATTTCCATTGTTGTTTACTGTTTTGCAAGCAGTAACATTTTGCACAACGGTGAAATTGAAACTTTTGGATGTTGTTCATGTTTTTGCAAATTTTTAAATTAATTGACCAATAATTTTTAATGGCAGGTAGTTTGTACAGTAATTTGATTATTATTTTTGTCGTTATGTGGTTAATGTTTTATACTATAAACGTGCTTAAACTATATACAAAAAAAGAACTTTTCATACTAATTGACTACAATACTATACCATTTCTTTGTCAAAGACAGAAAAAGGGAAGAGACGTTATCGAATGATTTGTTGTTAGTGTTTACACATGATGATATTGGTGTAAAAATGTTGGTACACATTATCGCAACTTCAAGAATATATATTTTAAAATTTTAAAAAATGATCGTATATAACTAAACTCCGTGTGCGTAGCACGGGCAAGATAACTAGTTCTATTGAGAAAGCAAAGGATGAGTAATTTAAACATTTTTTTTCAAAACAGACACGTACAATCAAACGGAGTAAAATCTAGGACTATATTATATTTATTGTCCATGTTTCACCATCATTAATTTGGACTTAATTGATTTCAATTTGCTTAATAAATGAATTTTTTAATTTTTACTTTAGTTTATTATTTATTAAATAAAATATATTATACTCGAAAACTTTACGAGTCGAAGAGTGGTTATGGATACACAGAAAATCTAAATTTGAAAAATCCGTCCAATTCAATCCGGGAAAAATTCGAAAAAAACCCAAATATGTCTTAAATGTTTTTAAAAATTTGAAAATTTGAAAAAATCTGATCCGTGAAAGGTTATTTTTAAAAATATTTGAATAAAATTTTGAAAAAATTATGTCTTGTTGAAATTATGTCCTAAATATCTAATAAGTTGTTAACCTTGGTTCACGTATTTTGCAGGTTATTACGTGAGCCCATAGGGTTTACTCAGTGTCCACCAGAAGTGCCCACCAGAAGGGTAGCAGCTGTTGCGGGTTACCTAAGATAAAAGAAAACCTCAATATTTGCACACCTTTAATTTATACGCGAACACTTTTTATTGATATTAAGATCGAATTATCGAGATGTAAGTCTTAAATTCTATTCTGTTCTAAAAAATAATATAAATAGTTTGTTCTGAACTTTAGTCAAGAGTGTGGACGTGTAAATAAAAATCTAAATTTGCAAATATAATCCAAAAAAATACGAAAATTGTTTATTATAACAAAAAACTTAAAATTGTTAATATTAAAAATTCAATAACCCGGCCCGATCCGATCCGCAGACCAAATCTAATTATTTTGAATTAAATCCGGCCCAACCTAATTTCAAAAAATCCGAATTTTTTAAAACCCAACCCGATCCGATTTTGTCATCTCTACCTTTTATGCACCCATATTTGAAGATAATGGCCAACTCTAACATGTCAGTTTTTGCTACTACATTTCATCTGATTAATGTCATGCTAATGCACAACATCTTGAAGCTGCCTAGAATAATTTGCGTGCATATGTAATCTTATATCATTAGTAGTAACCTTGCATATTTACTCTAAACTAATTTATTGCATCAAATAATTAGTGTTTATACATACCTGAGTTCATAAAATTTATAGTAAAATTGTACAAATAACGTTTGGAGGGTTAATGTTATAAAAACTTATCTGTGAAGCAACTTCACCCATTAAAGTTATGCTACTTCTGCTAATAGGCTTCAACTAACACGTAATACAGCTGTGCATATGCTGATATAAAGTCTGCACCAGATTGAAAGAAGAACTTGAGATTTATACACCAAAAAAAGCCCCTGAAATGGCTGTTTGTTGTAGAATATTGTGGTTCCCTCTTTTAATATCCACGTTGCTGTTCAGCATTTCATCAGCTGATCAAGAATTTTTCGATACTATTTGCGCAGATACTGATAACAGAACTCTATGCTTACAAGTTCTCAGGGATTCAGCAGATGCTATCCGCGCCAGTCTTGGGGAAACTGCAGCTAACGCAGCACTGGGACAGGTAAAAGTTACGAGGGATCTCATATACGCGTTCGCAAAGAGGGCACATAAACCAGGAGAGAAAGAGCAGTACAGAAATTGCTTAATGTCTTATAACTTTGCCATAGAAAGCCTTCATAAATATAAGACATCAATTGCCAACAAGGATTTTGATACTGCAAATGTCAGGGCTTCTGCTGCTTTGACTTATGCTGATTTGTGTTCCGATGAAGGCCCAGATATGCCTCCAGCAAATTTGCCTCCAAAACTTAAGGAAGCAAACCAGAAGGATAAAGCTTACATTACCATACCTTTAGTTGTTTCTAATGTTAAGTTTTAAAGGTTATGCCTGGCACAAGATGAAACTTTATAACTTCAAGTTCTACTAATTACGTAATTTAAAACGCTCATTATCTGATGGATGTAATTATGTTTGCACTTCTTCAATAAGAGCTACTAACAATAATTATTGGCATAGCCAATAGTTTATGGCCGTACCGGTGTTATGTGTTTCGCATGAGAACAATATTTTGCTGTATTTTTACTGTGCTTCCTGAGTTGCATGTGGCATGGAGCAAAAAACTCATGCTGAAGAGCTTCCTCTGCCCTTATTCTTGATCCTGGGTTTACGATTTTCGATATAAAAACAGTTGTGTAACAAAAAATTTAGAAGATAAAAAGGCATATTTTTGGTTTATTCACGATTGTGCAGCTTGGCAAGTTCCCACAGATCTTCACTTCCCCTCAACTTGGTAATGTCTTTAATGTTCCTTACACATACACTAATAATATAGCCAACTTAATTTAGGACATAAAGTGTAAATGGCACTTTAAAAAGAACACTGGACTTTACTGGTCTGGTTCGCCACAAATGGTGATCTTCCAGTGATCAGATAGAGCAATGTTACACCAGCAAACCAAATATCTAGAGTAAGGAAAATGCTAGAGTCCCTAAATATTGTTACAAATTTTTTTACTAAATATTTTATAAATGATAATTTTTCTGTAATAATATGGGACCCGCGTACATTCAAGCGTAATACCTTGATAAGGAGATCTGAACAACTCCTGCACATGTATAGGTTTCGGACAAAGAAGAACGGACGTGGGGGATTATTAAAGAAGCAAAATACCCTTCTCTTTTTTCTATTTATATGTAGTATTTTATTATAACGATGCTAAACATTATTTATCACCTCCGGAGCCCAAACCTTTGGTTCTGGCCGGTGTTCTAAACCTTCGGAATACTCGGACGAGTACTCGGAGAGTACTCGGAGAGTATTCGGACTCGGAGCTATTTTCGATCCGGTTTTGGTTTATTCGCCTGTAACTCGGTTTTTTATTTTGACTCGGGTCAAATTCGGGAAAAACTCGGATTATTAGGAAAAAACTCGGTTTTAGAAGAAAAAATTTGAAAAAAAAGAATAATGTTCCCAAAAAAAACTCGTAAGTGGGTATTAGTTTATAACGAATTAATACAACTTTTAAGTATTTTTAATGTTAAAATAATTGTAAATGGCTAGCCAAAATAAGAAAATAATAATTAATTATATTGCATATCATTTATAAAATATTATAAGTGAAATTCATACTAAATAAAAGTTACCGGTCATTTAAATTTTGAGTTTCATATCGAGTACTATTTCGAGATACACGAAGACATAATTATTTATCTTGTATATCATTTATTTATATAATACTTTAAGTTAAATAAATATTAAAATTAAAAATTATTATTTTCTTGTCCGAGTTTTTAACCGAGTACTCTTTCCGAGTACTCCCCAAGTACTTCGAGTACTCGTTACTCCATGCCTTCGCCGAGTCGAACGGAGTACCGATTTTTAGACCATTGTTCTAGCACATGGACCTTCTTTTTATGCTTACTTTCTCCTATCGACAACCTAAAAATGATGAACACACGGATAAACCGTAATGTATATAAAAAAACCTTTTCCCTTCACAAGTCCAGCACCTGCAAAAGCAGTTCCTGTTCAGTGCAATGGCATTGGTGTTAGTGTTAATACAATCTGCGAATAATACATATAAATCAAATAAGTGTGTGTGAGTAAACGAAATCAAACAGAGAAAGAAAGGATATAACCAAAGGGAGATCCTCGAGCCCAGTTAAAACTGTCTCCTTAAAGCTATTTCGGCTTTCACCGTATGTGCGAGTCGATAGCCTCCCAGGATAAAACGAGATACCAGTATAATCGATAGATCGAATATACTCTCAGCGAACTTGAACTAAGCCCGAGAACTATCACCGGAATATTGGAAAAAATTTAAGACTAAAGAGATCGAGAATGAAAGAGATGACTCTTATTCCCTTGACTTAATAAAACTGATGCCCTAAGACTCTATTTATAAAGAGAGGCTTGAAAGGACTTGTTTTTCTTTTCGATGTGGTACATGGTATTTATAAGAAAAACTAAGGAATAGGTTTGTGCTACTTTCGATGTGGTACAAAACCACTTTTCATATTAAAAGGTAAAATTTTGGAATATCAGTTCTCATTCACCTTTTACTCATTTTGAGCGTGTAAATATGCGTTGGAATCCCCTTGAAGAGGAGAATACGTTCCAATAAATACACACCACTAACACAGAATGTGTCTCACTCATATAGAGTCCCAAAATGATTCACAACTTAGTCTAAAATACTAAGTTTGTCCAACAGTTAGTAAGCAAGTTTTTTATCCAAAATTTCAGGATGGACAGCAACCCTTTTTCTCTTGTAAGCAGGAAATCTTGAAGCTTCATAATTTGGACCCTGCATTGCTTCTTGTGCCAAGCTGATCAACTTTCTGCCTTGGAATGGCTTCTCTCCTGAAGGAAGTCTGGTGCTTGTGGCATCTTTAGCAGAGGTTATACCAGATCCATCAGCACCTTGACTCTTTACAATATTCCTAGTACTCAAGTCAGCCGTTTCATACTGATTAGTCTTCTTCTTCATGTTCTTGACCAATGACAATGACTCGTAACCTTTTCCTGCCTCTTGATTTGTTGTTTCCAAAGCTTTAAGAAGGTTTCCACTTTTTGAAGGGGGAAGAGATTTCACATGTTAAATTTGAACATTATTGAAGCCCATATGATAGCTCATAGTTAATTATCTGTAGAGAAGCAATGGTATAACTCGGAAACAAAGAACAAGTGAAGTACCCTGCTAACTGTGTTAGCGCACAGATGTAATTCCTCTAGGATCAATTCTTATTTTCGGAAAAATATAGATGAATAAATTAAAAAGATGTATAAAATTTCTTACCAGTATATCCATGTTTCTGATGCAGATCCTACAAAAGAAACACAGAAAAACCAAAAACCAACATGCAAGACCGTCTTATTTGTCTCAAGAGGGTACATAAGGTTTAAGAAAGTTCAAAAAATTCTAGCTTCAAAGTAGCTCTCCAAGACCCATTTCCATTCTCAAAGTGTTGGTCTTCGTCTTCTATTGCATGCAGATGGAAGAAAAGACTGTGAGCTAGTATCTACAAATGATCCCTCTGCTGATCTGCATGGACTGTTTGAAACAAGCAAAGCATACCCACATGGCATATATAAATAGCAGCTAGTTCATCAATTTGGAGTGAAGACCAAGTCCAACTGCCGCATTAGCTTGGATTTTTAGCTTTCAAGATAACCCTCTGCAGGGGTTAAAAAGCAACCCATGCCCGTGTGGTATATTTCATGTGTATTTAAAATATACAATAATTTATTTTATTTTATAAAATTGATCAGAATTATTAGACTGCATAAGATAGATAGTGGTTAAGTTAGAAATTAGTTAAGTTACACTACAAGAAAAAAAGTCCATAGACATCGCTTTTTGACCGATCTATATGCTGTTTCCCAACCGATGTTGATGTCGGTGATGTCTATTCTAGACATCGGTGAATACCCGATGTCTATACTCGATTAGACATCGATTTTAGTTAGAAAACAGATGTCTATGTGTTGATTATTTACATATAATGCTATAAATAAATTTTTAATAACTAAATTACACCTAATTAAACATGTTAAACATATCATGAGCTATGTTTTTTGTCACAAAAACATCGTTTTTAATGAAAAACACTGATGTCTATGTGATGATTTTTTACAAAAAATGTTATAACAAAATTATTTAATAACTAAATTGCACCTATTAAAACATATTAAACATATATTGAGCTATGTTTTTTGTCACAAAAACATCGATAATTTTGACAGAGGTGATGTAAAATGACATATTAAACATCTGTTTCTTTAATGAAAGGTGATGTCTAATTTAGCGTATAGACATCAGTGTTTTTTAGAATGAAGTGATGTCTATGTATCATTTAGACTTGAACATGTTAGTCTTTAACATCAGTTGTTTGTCTGAAACTGATGTACATTGTGTTTTTTGACATCAGTTTTGTTTGGTTAAAAGTGATGTTTATAATGTTACTTGACATCAGTTTATCTTAAACAAAGTGATTTCTATGTTTCATTTAGACTTGAACCTGGATTTCTTTGACATCAGTTTTTTACCTTAAAGTGATGTATATTATTTTTTTTGACATCAGCTTTTCTTAATTGAAAGTGATGTGTAAGAAGTTTATAGACCAAATTGTGTAAAGTTTTACATCACTAATTGTGTAATTGTTGTCTGAGAACGTCAACCAAAATAGTAAAACATATGATCTAAAATCTAAACTATTACATTCTCCAAAAACCAACTGAAGACATTCAGTCTAATGAAAATTGTAAGATAGTTTTTTCACTATCCTGTTTTGAACACTCTTCAAAATATGAGACACAAATCCTCTCTACACAAGACAGCAAGGGCCCATATAAGTTCCCATTATTTAGATATCTGAATTCTGAGCTTCATGTTACTCCTCCTAAGCTACATGTCAGGGCCAAGGCATCCCGGTTGGATGCAGAGGACAAGACGAGCAAGCCACTTTATCCCAAGCAAAATGTCATGTGCACGATCAAATCAATCACACGGGTGCTGCATTAACCACCCAAAAAGAGCATATGTAAAAGAATTTAACAGTCAACTTTGCTCATAAGAGAAACAACTGAACCGCAAATCACAATTAGATGAGAATGATTGTTTACCTGCCTCCTGTTAAAAGCAGGGTTCCAGTTCCCCACCTCTTTGTGCCACCTATTTTCGGATCTTCTAAAGACGTTGGAAGGTCCCTTAGGGGAATTCCTATGTAAAGTGTTAGTAACAAGGCGCCTCCAACGCTGACCACTGCTCCAAACACCTTTGATCTTCCACTTTTGTGCTTCAAGTTCACTTTTTCCAGTCTTAATTTTTTGGTTAACACAACATATATAAGATCACTAAAACAATATTGCTTTCACCTTCATTATTAAGCTGCTCTAGACTTTGGCACAGTAAGTAAGATATCAATGTATAATTCGAATAAATTAAGTAATGCCTTGTTTCTGATTATACATTTATATGTACCTAATTAAAAGCGCAAGTTTCATTGACTGAGAACTACTAATACTTTAAGATTTTGGGAGATTTGATCGTCTAACATGGTAACTTATGTTAGTTCTAGCAGGGGTTCGAGTTTGGACACTTAATCTTTGAGGTGTGCATGAACAAGGGTAAACTAAATAAAAGCATCATATATCAATAAATCTACAATACTTGAGAATGAACTAATAATCTAGTCTTTCTCATATTCTCCGGCCCTACAGCATCTCATAATCTACACTGAATATGTATTTTTGGTTTTGATATACACGGGACACTGTAACAAAGGCATCAATGGATTCTAGCTTACCCAAATGGAAATGCCATTATAAATGTGTTCACAGGGACCATATTGATGAAAGCGCATGTAAATGTTGCTGATGTAAATTTTAGTCCAAGAAGAAAAAGGTACTGAGTCAATGTCACTCTGTATAAGAAACACAAAAGTAAAGCATATTAGTACTTGAGCCATTGTTCAACATACAGTGCAGAGCATTTAATACTTGTCTTTCAATAAAAAGTACTACCAAGTTTCAATATATAGCAAGTGGGACTTTCTTAATATATAGTAGGTACCTTGGCATATATTATGACCTTCTTTGCACCTCCCTGAGAAACAAGATAGAAATCCAATCAATATACCTTTCGTGAAATTACTTCACCAAAATACAAGATTACATTTTATAGGCAAATATTAGTACCTAATAAACTATTCCCCCATACAAAACACTTTCCCCACAGACAAGTTATCGAAATTAAGTTATCGTCAGTATTTGATCTATTCATTTATTTTGTCAACACAATCTTCCATTTTATTGACGGAAAAATTAGTTACCTTGCATGATTAGGAGAAACAGCTTGAAATATTAGTTTGTTTTTGCGAGGATTAACTGAGTTCGCCCATTTTGCCCATGTGTTCATTGCCTTGTCATATGCAGTTAGACGGTTCATGTCTTTCTATGTAGCATTTCCTTCTCGAATAAAATCCCAGCTGCGAAACATAAAGACAAACAACTTAATTTACATCAGAACTTGAGAAATATTTTCTTTTTTTATTCTGCATCGATCACCAAGATGAAAATCCCTTGTTCAATTTAATCATAGATAGGTTGCCCTTACAGTTGGTCCCTGCCGGTGTGAATCCACCAATGCTACGAGTCAAAAATCAACATGTCCATTCTCTCCCACAATCCACGGCTATCTTCTACCGAGTCTATGTACATAACTCTGTTGGGAACCACGGATTTAGGGTGTTACTACGTTTTACGATAAAGATTACGAAAAGAGGATTACCTTGTTAATGGTTGATTCCACGCTCTTCTATTGTATTCCCAAATTCCTTTGAGCGAAGTGTGGCCTCCGTCTTCTCAAGTTATCCTCTCTTCTTGCTCCTTGGTGGCTATAATATGTTTTCACACAATTCCAAGCAAGAAGAGAATAAGAATATATATAGGCTACAATAGGGACCATGGATAATTAGGTTGGGCCTTCTAATTACATCTTGAGCCTAGCCCAATGTAATTAAATATTAATTCAATCCACTAAAGAATTAATATTTGCACTACCTTTCCTAATACCGTAATTTAATTAATTCGGTTCCAATAATATTTGCTTATTAAATTCCCCATGTTTAAAATATCATATGTCCATTAATTAAATAAATTACTGATAATTTATTTAATTAATATCTTTTATCCTTGATCATCGACTCAACCTTTATTTAATTATGCCAGAATAAATTCCACCTGCAGGGTTTCACATAATTAAATCTTTTTGAGCTTTCAAGGGGACATCATTAACCCGAATATTATCAGGACATGGATTCCTTCAATAAATAATATCCACCATGTATATAATTCCATCACCCAAAATATAATGATATAATTCAAAAGAATTATTTCATATATAAATCAAAGCATGTAAATAATATACACGTGTCAATTACTATTTCCGGATTAAGAACCTAAGCATTAATAATAACATAGAATCTTAGTTCTCCTTCTTAATCAGTATTAAGGGAACAATTCTAAATTTGATCATGTTCAATATACATAAAGTATACTAGCATTATTTATTAGTCAATATAAACTAATCTAAATAATACTACAGCCATACCAGTGGATTGTCCAACACCACCTGTGCTGTGAACCTTATTATATTATATAACCGTTTTAACAATCTAATATTCTGTATCCCATTTGATACTAGATTGTTCACAATATATAATATTAGACAACATGTAAACATTCAAATGATTCTCAAATAAACTGGCCAGAAATAAATGTACATACTTCAAATAAATATTTTCAGTATACACTAACAATCTCCCACTTATACTCAAAATATTCTATGTGTACATCAGTGTTTATTTAATCCACTATTACATAAAAATCTATGTGTCCATCCATCTGACTCCTATCGCTTCCACATGCTTGTCAAAAACCTTGGTTGGCAAGCTCTTTGTGAAAGGATCTGCTCGGTTGTCTTCTGATGATATGTGAGCCACAACTATATCCCCTCGCTTTACGATTCCTCGTATGAGCTGATACTTACGTTCAATATGTTTAGCTGCTTTGTGGTCTCGCGGTTCCTTTGAATTTGCCACAGCACCAGTGTTATCACAATACACCGTCAAGATCCTAGGCAAATTAGGTACCACATCTAAGTCCAAAAGGAAGTTCCTGAACCATACAGCCTCCATGGCAGCCTCAGAGGCCGCCACGTACTCGGCCTCCATGGTGGAGTCTGTAATGTATTTCTGCTTTACACTCCTCCATATAACGGCTCCACCTCCCAAAGTAAAAATATATCCCGAGGTTGATTTCCTCTTATCCCTATCTGATTGGAAATCCGAATCAGTATATCCCAAAGGAAATAGATCTGAGGCCTTGTAAATTAACATATACTCCTTAGTCCTTCTCAGGTACTTGAGTATAGTTTTTACTGCACTCCAATGTTCCTGACCTGGGTTCGACTGATATCTACTAACCATGCCTACATCAAAGCAGATGTCAGGCCTCGTACATAATATAGCATACATTAAGCTTCCACATGCTGAAGCATAAGGAACTGCTTTCATGCTCTCTATATCCTTAGGTGTCGAAGGACACTGCTTCTTAGACAGAGCAACTCCATGCTTAAAAGGTAGAAAACCTTTCTTGGAGTTCTGCATGTTAAAACGAGCTAATACTTCATCAATGTAGGGCTCTTGAGATAAAGCCAACATCCTTTTCTTGCGATCCCTTATAACTTTGATCCCAAGGATGTATGCCGCTTCACCTAAGTCATTCATGTCAAATTGTTTGAACAACTATGCCTTTACTGATGACAACATCTCAACATTGTTTCCAATGAGTAAAATATCATCTACATATAGTACTAGAAAAACCACTGCATTACCTTCACTTCTCTTATACACGCACGATTCGCTTGGACTTTGAGCAAATCCATATGACTGGACTGCCTGATCAAAATGAATATTCCAGTCTCTAGAAGCTTGTTTAAGTCCATAAATAGACCTCTTAAGCTTACATACCAGATGCTCTTGGCCTTCCTTAATGAATCCTTTTGGTTGCTGCATATAGATGGTTTCTTCAAGACTTCCATTAAGAAAAGCTGTCTTGACATCCATTTGCCAAATCTCATAATCGAGATGAGCTGCTATAGATAAAAGAATACGGATTGACTTAAGCATGACTACCGGTGAAAAGGTTTCCTCATAATCGATACCTTCTTTCTGAGTATACCCTTTCGCAACAAGTCTTGCTTTCCAGGCTTTCACCTTTTTATCTAATCCCCTCTTTTTCTTGTAGATCCACTTACATCCAATAGGTTTTATACCTTTGGGTGGTTCCACGAGCTCCCAGACCTGATTAGAATACATTGATTCTATCTCAGATTCCATTGTGTAACAGCCCGCACTTCCGGACTATTAAATTCTAAATCGAAAACTAAAAATAAAATATATTATTACTCGATAATTCTAATAGATCACGAAATTCAAAGCAGCGGTCAAACTCAATAATCAAAATCATAAAAATAGAGACGCAGCTCCACAAATCCGATAATAATTGTCTAACAGATAATTAAATTTATTCTCTAAAAACAAAATCTTTATTCTAATTCAAATAGCACAAAACGAAGCAGCACAGATCTCCACATAGTTCTCATTCCTTAATCTTAATATGCTCCAAATTCCGAACCTGAAATGTTAAAAGGGGTGAGCTACACAGCTCAGCAAGTACAAATTGACTAACTTTTAAACAGAAAAACAATGGGTGTTTTGATAAAACGATTTTTCTTAAAACAATAATAATTTTGTAAAACATTTTCTAAAATAAATCCAACCCAAAGTTTTATATTTTAAAATTCAGAATTTAAAACAGAACAGAGCAGAATTTATAACAGTACAGATTTTATAACAGATCTGAGCAGAATAAAACAGAACGAAACGATAATTCTTATAAATACCACAGTCTTGATCTACGGCCACACTTTGCCAGTAGCCGGCATCTAATTCTTATTCTTATTCTTTATACCACACTTTGCCAGTGGTCGGCATCTAAAGTTCAATAATTACGCGCCCTTAATAGGTATCTAAAGTTGCACACTTGTGCGCCTACTAAGGGTATCTAAGGCTAGTTCCGGAACTATAGCGTAAATTACGAACGGTTCGAAAACGTAGAGACTGGGTTCTAAAATTCACAAATACTTATATCTTATAATTTCGAAATCAAAGTTTTTATATCTTATATGAAATTAAAAACAGAACTGAAATATCTTTTCGGAAATTTAAAAGTAAGTCAAAAGGTACTTACCTCAAAGCCTGACCAGATCTGAATTTACTCTTTTTGACCCTCTAAACGATATTTTCTTGAAAAACACGAAACACGAAAGCTGAAGATAACGAAAAGACCTTTCTGAAAAGTCCAGAATCACTGAATTCTGACTTACGATGAATTTTCTACGAATTTTACAAGACAGCTGATTTTTGCTGAGAAAGTCCTACGAATTTTAATGATAAAAACAAGGAATACGAATATGGTGTATTTATAACGATACAAAACCCTATATCTCAACTAGGAAATAATAATATTTCCTCCTAAAGATTTACAACCTCTCCAAGTAAATTCCATAAATAAAATATTTGATACACACAATTACCTAAACTAAAAAAATTTCGATTTTCTAAATTATTCTTACACTTATTTCCACAAATAACAAATCTTTTCACAAATCAACTACCTTGCACAAAATGTTTTCAGAATATTCTAATTTTAAAATATTTATCTAGACAAATTAATATCTAATTTCTAATAAATAAATTAAAAATAAAATTACGAATTTTACATCACCCTTGCGTTAGGGACTGCTTTTCGGGGCCTTGGAGCTGATATCCAGTGGCCAGTTTTTGGTGAGGACTCTGCATACCCGCCGCCTGATACTCCACCCACTGAGGGTGATGATGATGATGACTCCGAGTAGGTATACCCTGTGTTCCTTTCTACTACTTTCACTGAGGACAGTGAAGATTTTAAGTTTGGGGGTGGTAGTTAAGGAATATTGTGTGTGTGTCATATAGTTGCATATTCATGATAGTTTAGTTCATATAGTTGCATAATTTATGCCATATAGTTTTTTTGTTATGAATGTCATGTAGCTCATGCATTTACCATGATCCCTTTTGCAATGATTTATCGACTGAATTGTGATATTGATGCGAGTGTAGTGATAGCATTAAAGTGATATTAAGTCGTGTAGGTTTGATATGCATGCTAGAAACAATTGTAAGTCCACTAAGTCTTAGAGAATGCGTAAGGGCTAGATTGTTGTTATGATTTGGTTGTTTTCAAGGTCAATCTACTTATTATGCTTAGAATTCGATTATAGGTTCTTAGTGATAAAGGCATGAAAAAGAAAAAATTTTGGAGAAAAAAAAATATGGAAGTTGTTGCTAGTTGTGGCTAGGCGTCAAATGGCTAGTAGCCGGCTCGCATATGGTGCGAGTAGTCTAGGGTTGAGCAAGATGGAGCGAAACGCACTTGCTCAGAAAAAAAAAATTAGTTTATGCATAATTGATCAAGAGTGTGCTCTTTGGTATTCGAGTTATTAAGTTCTTAGGGGACTTTGTGCCTAGTGACCTAAGGCTTTTAGAGTCTGGGATCCGCTAACCTAACGCTCGTTACATGGATACCATTGTATAAGTCTTTTGTGGACCTCACTCATTGCACGGTCAAATAAGCATTTGAGTTGTGAATAAAAAGCACGATTCCGTAATAAGCTCCAGAGTTCTTGTAGTGTTGTATATCACTTTGTGCCTAGAATTTTTATTCTTTGTATAATCATTGGATTGCCTTGAGGATAGTCTAGTCATAATAATTGGTCTAGTTCCGAAGCATATCTGTTAAGCATTTGCACACACCACGTTTCTGGCTGTATGTCCGTTTGCATGAGTTTATTGATCTTAGTTGTCTAACTGCATTCGTTGAGATGTTGCAATTTGGTTGGTTAATCATAGTAAGGGGGATCGCTGCATTTTCATATAGATTGCATTCATGCATGTTTTTATTTGTTTTTGAGTCTGTGACGCTTGAGGACAAGCATCGATTTAAGTTTGGGGGTGTGATAAGTGGCATTTTATACCACTTAGAACGTCTTAAAATGGCTTAAATTGGTGTCTTGAAATCAAGTATTTTGTGTATTTGATGCATTTTTCTAGTGTTTATGCATTTCAGGGTATTAGTTGCATTTCGGGGGAGGAATCATCAAGAATAAGCCTTGGCATGTGTTCACCATTGCGAGAGGAAAGAAACGGGCAGATTACGGCGGAGAAACGGAGCAAAATCAGATTTTTTCCAGTAGAGGTCTGAGCGCCCGCTCAGCATTGCTGAGCGGCCGCGCAGCAAGCTGAGCGCCCGCTCAGCTATGCTGAGCGGCCGCGCAGGGTCGGGAAAAAAAGATATAATGTTTCTGGACTTCTACTTCTGTTTGGTTTCCACTTCTATGTAATCTGAGTTTTATGGGACTATTATATAAGTAGATTTGAGACGTTTTCACAAGGTGGATTGAAGAAGATTGTTTTTTTACGCAAGGAGCGAAAGAGATAAGGAAGAAGACCGATTTAGCACACCGCAACGAAGAGGAAGCATATCTTCTTGTGATTCTTGTTTCGTTGTAATGTTGGATGCTAGTTTTCTTGCTTTGAACTTATTTACTCTTGTGACATACTCTGTTTTAATATAATTAGTTTAGTTATTATTTTCTTGTGTTTGTTTATCATGATTTCATATGAACCCATGATGATGATAAGTGCTATTATGGGCTAATCGTGATCATGGGATTGCAACGGATTTATTATGGAATTCTTTAGTTAATTGTTTAATACTTTAGTGTGTGATGATTGTATGATATCTAGTATTGGTTGTGCGTATTCGTCTTATGTGCGTCGCGAACATATAAGATAGGGTGTTAATCTCTTGTGAAGCGACGATGGATCTTGAGATTTAAAACTTGCCATGCTAGCATAGGTTCATGTACGTTGTGCATGATTAGTGGGTAACTCTAACAGTTTTATTTGCCCTATGTAATCAAAAGGAATAACTTGTGCTTAAATCGTTGTGTTTTCAATTTCTGTAGACATATAGGAACTCAACATAATTGATGACTATTCAACTTCTATCTTAATTGTGGATGCTTGGTAGAATGGTATTAGTGCAATGAAAGTTGGCTTTTATCAGTTTCGTGTTATTCGATTAATATCATCAATGTCACATGCTAAAGGTAATAACAATGGCTATAGAAGGAAGTAATAATGAAGTTGTGATCTCATGAGTGTTTTATTATTGATAAATTGAAGTGTTAGTTAAGTGATTAATTAAGTAGTTAATTATAGTTAATATTTAATCAACAATTTTAAGTGTTAGTATCTTAACATTGAGAAGTAATCATACATTGGTGAGTGAGTTTAATTAGACAATAATTTAGTCTGAGTCTCTGTGGGAGCGAACTAGAAAGTATTCTATATTACTTGCGAACGCGTATACTTGCGTGAATATTAGTGCATATTTTAGCCCTAACAATAACCAGTTAGATCAAAACCAGAATCTCTAGGGTACCAAATGCCAAGGTTTGGTGTTCCCTTGAGATATCTGAAAATTCTCTTAATAGGTATTAAGTGAGATTCTCTATGATCAGCCTGAAATCTAGCACATAAACATGTAGCAAACATTATATCTGGCCTACTAGCTGTTAAGTACAGAAGTGAGCCAACCATGCCTCTATAGCTTGAAATATCCACAGACTTTTCAGTAGTGTTTAATTCAAGCTTAGTTGCAGTGGCCATGGGAGTTTTTGCAGATGTGCAATCCATTAGATCAAACTTCTTTAAAAGATCAAAAATATATTTAGTTTGACTAGTGAATATTCCATCACTAACTTGCTTAACTTGTAAACCAAGAAAGTAAGTTAGTTCTCCCATCATACTCATTTCATACTTACTTTGCATCAATTTGGCAAACTTTTTGTAAAGTTTCTCATCTGTGGAGCCAAAAATAATATCATCTACATAAATTTGAACAAGTATACTAGAGCCATTAACATTTCTGAAAAATAAAGTTTTATCTACAGTACCTCTTGTGAAGTGATTTTCCAAAAGGAACTTTAATAAAGTGTCATACCAGGCTCTAGGTGCTTGCTTCAGTCCATAAAGTGCTTTCAATAGATAATAGACATACTTTAGGAAATTTGGATCTTCAAAGCCAGGAGGTTGACTTACATACACTTCTTCCTCCAAATCTCCATTCAGAAAGGCACTTTTGACATCCATTTGATAGACTTTGAAATTGACATGGGCTGCATAGGCTAAGAAGATTCTGATGGCTTCAAGTCTTGCAACAGGAGCAAATGTTTCATCAAAATATATTCCTTCTTGTTGACAGTAGCCTTTGGCAACCAATCTAGCTTTATTCCTGACAACTATGCCATTTTCATCCATCTTGTTTCTGAATACCCACTTGGTGTCTATTGGATTCTTTCCTTTAGGCTTGGGTACCAGCTTCCAAACATTATTCCTTTCAAATTGGTTTAGCTCCTCCTGCATAGCTAAAATCCAATCAGGATCCAGCAAAGCTTCTTCAACCTTCTTTGGTTCTTCCTTGGAAATAAAGCTGCTGTATAGACATTCTTTCTGAGTTGCTCTTCTTGTTTGAACTCTAGAAGAAACATCACCATTGATAAGCTCAAAGGGGTGATCTTTTGTCCATTTCCTTTGTTGAGGTAGATTAGCTCTAGATGAAGAAACCTCATTGTTGTCTTGATGTGTGATTGAGTTTTGATTATTAGAAACTCCCCCTGAGTTTGTGGATCTTTGATTTGAGAAAGGGGAACTTTCTATAGGTAATCTGTCTTGACTTCCTGCTCCTTTTGATAACCCGACGGATGGTGAATTTTGAGTACCGACGGATGAGGCAGGTTGTCTCCCGACGGATAATGCAGATTGCCTTCAGACGGATGACGCATTATGCAACTCGACGGATGTTGAGTTTTGTGCTTCATTGGTGGTAGATTTATCTGCATTATCCTTAGATACATTCTCTTGATCACTTTCATCATCACTGTCATCACTAATCATCTCCATATTGTCGAATTTGAGGCTCTCACGGTAATCTCCATCTTTCAGTCCTTCAATCTTTTTATCATCAAACACAACATGTCTTGATTCCACAACAATGTTGGTTCTTAGATTGTAGACTCTATATGCTTTACCAACAGCATATCCAACAAAAATTCCTTCATCTGCTTTAGCATCAAACTTCCCATTTTGATCAGTTTAATTTCTCAGAATATAGCATTTGCAGCCAAAGACATGAAGAAAGTTTAGAGTTGGCTTCTTGTTCTTGAACAATTGATAGGGAGTCATGCATATTGCTTGATTAACCAGAGAAATATTCTGAGTGTAGCATGCAGTATTTACAGTTTCAGCCCAGAAATATGTTGGTAACTTAGATTCTTCAAGCATTGTCCTATCAGCTTCAATATGTGATATGTTCTTCCTTTCCACTACTCCATTCTGTTGTGGAGTCCTTGCTGCTGAAAACTCATGCAGAATCCCATTTTCCTCACAAAATGCTCTCATGACAGAATTCTTGAACTCAGTTCCATTGTCACTCCTGATTCTTCTTACCTTGAAATCAGGATGATTATTGACTTGCCTTATGTGATTGATGATGATTTCACTAGCCTCATCTTTAGACTTTAGGAAATATGTCCAAGAGAACTTTGAGAAATCATCTATAATTACTAGGCAAAATCTTTTCCTTGAGATTGACAATACATTGACTGGTCCAAACAAATCCATGTGAAGCAGTTGCAAAGGCTCTTCAATTATTGAATCAAGTTTCTTCCTGAATGATGCTTTAATCTACTTCCCTTTTTGGCAGGCATCACACAGTCCATTCTTTGAAAACTCCATTAGAGGAATGCCTCTAACCAGTTCTTTCTTTACCAGCTCATTCATGGTTTTGAAGTTTAAATGGAATAGCTTCTTGTGCCATAGCCAACTTTCATCCTGACTTTCTTTACTGAGAAGACAAGTTACAGACTCTGCATTGGATGAGTTGAAATCAGCTAGGTACACATTTCCTTTTCTCACACCAGTGAGAACCACTTTGTTGCTTCTTTTATCAGTCACAACACAGGCTTCTGAGTTGAAGGTTACTGAATTGCCTTTGTCACAAAGCTGGCTGATACTCAACAGATGTGTTTGAGACCATCCACTAAGGCAACCTGCTCAATGATGACATTGTCCTTTGAAATCAAGCCATATCCCATAGTATAACCCTTGTTGTCATCTCCAAAAGTAATACTTGGGCCAGCTCTCTCCTTAAACTCTGTTAGCAGGGTAGAATCACCAGTCATGTGTCTTGAACAACCACTATCCAAGTACCAAAGATTCTTTCCTGTTTCCCTGCACACATCAAAATCAAATCAAGTTGATTTTGGTACCCAAGTTTCCTTGGGTCCTGCCTTGTTAGCTTTCTTTTTCTGTTTCTTAGGCTTTATCTCATTTGGCTTAGAAATTTCAGAAACATCCTTAGTCATTTGAGTTGGGCCTTTGAAACCATTCATTGTAACAGAATTATCATGCATATTATGACTAACAGGAAATGGCATGCTATGTGCAAACATGTTATTCCAGTAAGGCATGCTAAATGGCATTTGTGGCATACTATATGCAGCATAATAAGGATTAGGTGCAAATGGCATATTAGCAAACTGTGCATTCATGTTCTGTGTAGACATAGCATTAACAGGCATGGGAGTCATGGCATTCATGTTATGAAATTGAGGTTCCACAGACATGGAAGTAGGCATGGCAGATTTGCAATTAACAGACAGATGATTTATACTACCACACTTGTCACAGATTTTCCTAGGAGCATATTTATCAGGTGTGTAGTTATTGTGTTTGTTAATCTTATTTTACCATTCCTATTATTTTTCCTTTTAGTCTCTGTTTTTACCTCAATTTTTTCAAGTCTGTCACTTAACTAATTGACAGTCATGTGACCAACATTAGCCTTTTTCCCTTTCTTAACTTGACTTGACTCTCCTGAAACAATGTTCTTGGAAACAGACCCATACTTCTCATTCAGCTTAACTAGTTTGGCTTTACTAATGGGCTTGCTCACAGCCGACGGATGGTGATTTTCATCATTCGACGGATAACACTTTTTGTTATTCGATGGATGATCCTCATCATCCGTCGAGTCTACATCTGTTAGTAGTCCATCTACCAAATTAGGTTCTAGTTTCTCTTTGTTCTTTTTCCAGGCTTCATCACAGAAGGACTCGATTCCTTGAACTTTGGTGATTTGAGCATGGACATCTCTGGATGTTTTCCATGCTTTAATCACCTCTTGTTCACCCTCGAGATGCTTCTTCAAAATTTCTTCCTTCTTTAAGGACTCAGTTAATTCCTCCTTAGCAATCTTACACTCAATTCTTAATTTTTCAAAATCAATAAACCGAGACTCAAGCACATTATTCCTCTCACTCAAAATCAAATTGTTTTCTTTGATTTTAGCATTTTCTTTAGTAAGAGACTTAAGTGTAACACGCAAATGATATAACTCTGTAGACATGTCATTAATGGCATCATTACACTCAGCTTTAGATAAATGTGCAAGGTTTGTAGTAATTACCTAATTGCTTGAGGAACTTGTCTCTGTCTCATCAGACTTGGCCATTAGGGCTAGATTGACATAGCTGACATCTTCATCTTCATTCAGACCATCTGCTGCCCAGTCATTTTCTTGTGTAATAAAAACCCTTTCCTTTTGCTTGAGTAGATCAAAGTATTTTTGCTTATAATCCACAGACTCAAACTTTTTCTTACTGGAATCTGACTTCCTACACTAACTGGCAAAATGCCCTGCCAAGCCACATTTGAAACATTTGAATTTTGATTTATCCACCATGTTTCTATTTGGCTTGGCTGCTCCAAAGTTCTTCTTGAACTTGAGCTTGGCAAATCTCCTGGAAAAAAATGCTAGGTGATGATCAATGTCCTCCATGTCATTTTGGCTCAATGAATCTTCACTTTCTACTGCAAGCCCCTTACCCTTGTTCTCACAGACCTTTGAAGTTGATTCAACAGCTTCCATCTTCACTTCCTTCTCCTTCTCCAACTCAGCAACTAGTGCCATGGATCCTCCTTTCTTCTTTCCTCTCTCCATCCTTTCATCCTGCTCTATTTCAAGCTCATAGGTTTTTAGGATGCCATACAGTCTCTCCAAAGTAAACTCCTTATAATCTTGTGAGTTTCTTAATGAGACTGTCATTGGTTTCCATTCCTTTGGAAGAGATCTAAGGAATTTCATATTGGAATCTTTAGTCTGATAGACCCTTCCATGCAAATTTAGAGCATTTAGTAGTTTCTGAAACCTACTAAAGATGTCAGTGAGAGACTCACTTTCTTCATTATGGAAATGCTCATATTGCTGAATCAGGAGCTGCATCTTGTTTTCTCTAACTTGCTCAGTGCCATCACAGATGATTTGTATTGTATCCCAAACTTCCTTGGCAGTTTTGCAGTTGATAATGTTGTCAAACATATCTCCATCAACTCCATTAAACAGGATATTCATGGCCTTTTTATCCTTCCTGACTTGTTCAATGTCAGGATCAGACCATTCATGCCTTGGCTTGGGAACTGATGGCTCGTTTCCTGTTGCAGCTCTCATTGGAACATGAGGACCTCTTTCTATGCAATCCACATAGGCCTCATCTTGAGAAAGTATGTGAAGATGCATCTTTACCTTCCAATGATGGTAATTATCTTTATTCAGAAAAGGGATCTTGACTCCAACATCCTTCTTGTTCATCTTGCTGTATTGTTTTGATCTTTAAACTCTTTGTAGTTAAGAGCTTGCTCTGATACCAATTGTTAATCCCTTAAAAATTATGACAAGAATTACAGAAGGGGGTTGAATGGAATTTTTGAAACTTTTTCTTGAAATAAAATGTTCAAACTCAAATATAAATATAAGTGTATTGATTAACACAATGCGAAATAAAAACTTAAGTGAATCAAAATACAAGTAATTAAAAACAAGAGTCTTTAAAAGCTTTCTGGTGGATTTGAATGATTCCACCAGAGATATATAATATATATCGAGAGAACTCTGTGTGCAAGAATGCTCACAGCTGCTTACAAATATGAACTACTGAGAATACAGAGAAATGCTAATAATTCTGCTTACAAATATTTCTCACTTTTTGTATCTCAGATATATTTCTATTTGCTACTTCTTGGTTTATATATTACCAAGATTACAAAGTCAAAAGACAGGATCATTATAAAAACTATCAGGTCTAATGCTTTTCTACTTTGTTCTCTATTACCCAGTTAATAGGCTTCCTCATTCCATTTGCATACACTTCGACGCATGTGACTAGTTGTCACTATCAACTGATATTTGAATGCTTTATCCGTTGAGTACATGATCATCCGTCGATTTTATGATCATCCATTGATGACTTCATTGATCATCCATCGACTGCTATATTGAACATCCATTGATAGCCATTTGATCATCCGCCGACTGCTTTGTTAATCATCCGTCGGTAGCTATTTTGGCACTTGACTTCAATTCATTTATGTAGAATTACAAGACATCATCTATGTACAATTAATCAACCTATTCTGCATATCTAGTTAAAGTCAACATGACTTAAATACTACTATAGAATCTATACAAAGGTGTATGTAGAAATGTACTACAGACTCATTATTACATAAGCTACTCACTCGATGGAAAATAAGTCATCATCCGTCGGGACTATAATGAGTTATCCGTCGGGACTAAAATTCTTATACGTCGAGTGCTACATAATTTCACTAAGTAAAATCTACTTAGGTGTTTTGTTTATGTAATCATCAAGTACACAACATATGCACAACAAGATTCAAACATCGTCAGTAAAGCTATTATTTCCATTCTTTAACAGTCCTTTTATGTATATATATAGTTCAACCTCATTTAACCGTAAGATCGGTTTCACAAATCAACTTGAATTTTTTTATTCTATAATTTATGTTTTACATTATAGCTCAAGTACTATAGCAAGGACTATCCTTCATTCCTTGTTTTTCTGCCGGGATTTAGAGAGGACAGAGAGGTTGATTCGGTGGTGAGATTTCTTTTAATGTTTATTATGTTCGAATCATATGAAGTATTTGATACATATGCCATATTAAATTATAAAAAAATTTAATCTTATCGCAGAGGCTACCGGAAAGTTTCATTACGACTGTTCGGTCAAAGATACCGGGAACTGTTATAATACAAATAGCCAATGGACATGAGTCACATGTTCTATTTAGGAAAACAGAACAATCTCTTTGTCATATGTCAGAATTTAATAGGGATTGTCGTGGTTTGTTTGGATCAAAAATGATTTTCTCTTATAATGGAAATGGAAAGTTCTTTGCAAGTTTTTTGAAAGATGACTTAAGTGAGGTGATTTATTTCCTGAATCGAACTATACCACGTGGCACGTTTTGTGATCAAGGTGACTTTCTCATTCTCAATTCCAAAACTCAATCATATTTGTACATTCTTTAATATAGTAGTATACTTTTCAACCTGTAATTTGAATTAAATTGTAATTTTATATCTCACAAATGGGTTTGGGTGGAAGATACTTATGTTTCTCAACAGTGAGGAAATTAAATTTGGAGAAATAGTAAGTAACTGAAAACCAGTGTTTTCTGTGTTATTTTTGTCAGCAAGTGTTCATGTAACTAAAATTTACTTATTTCATATAATTTTTAAATTTTAAATATTAATTTTAGTGTAAAGCTACCATAATATTTGTTTGTTGGATTATATTTCCTAGGTGGTATAATGCGCTTTAACCTTTTTATGTTTTTCAACCAATTCTGGGACGATTCTGGAGACATTTTGGAAAAGTGCTTCCACCTAATTTATCATTTTTTCTGAGAAATGGAGATCAGTATGACGAAACCTGTTTCCCAAATATTCGGAAAATATATGTCATAGCGGATCTTATGGCTGACTATGGTTTAACCGAGTCTGATAAAATCCTACTTATTTACTTTGGCAATGGAAACTTTTTAATCATGGTATTTAACATTTTAGGTCGAAGTTACGCCGATGGACAACCGTTCAAGTGATACAGGTCATTGTGCTCTTTTTAAACTTTTAATTTGCATTATGCAGTGAATCTATCTATTTTTATCTATCAATTTGCTTAATTATTTTTTTACATATAATAAATATGACCATTATTTACTTAAATTGATTAATCAATATTTATTTGAATGTGACAGAAATGGAAAATGATATCGAACCTGAGGAACCAGAGAACGATGAGCTTGATCTGGAGGTTGGCGTGGAGCACATTGTAGCATGAATACAGCAGGCAGGATTAAACATTGATCCTATCAATTTTACTGTTGTGATGAGCCAATCCAATATGGACAACACAACTCATGGACCGGTACGTGAAATGTATAAATTTGTTAATAATATAGTTTGCTGTAACATCATAGTGTTTGTATTCTAATATTCTATAAATAACAATTATAGTTCACTGTTGATATTGTGTTGGATTGATCAGTTTCATAAAAAACTCTCTTTCTGTAGTATATCCCAAAACACATCAGTCCACAAAATCGGTCTTTTGAAGTTGGCGACAGAGTTGTCCTGAGGACTCCAGACGGTGAATGGAGTGTTGCGATTGTGATATCCAGCAGAACTTTTAGGATGTCAGGAGGATGGAACCAGTTTGCAAGAGATAACCATGTATCTTTGAACGATACTTTGGTTTTTACCCTTTTGGAAGAAGATGCTGTCGTATTTCATGTTAGTTTTCCCGGTAGAAATTAAGTAACCAGCTATCTTTTAAGCTGATTGAACTTGCTTTTGTCATGTACGGTATTTCGAAAAGACGTTGCGAAGGTTTCTATTACTCTAGCATTTCACAATTTGCCATAAACTATGTTATAATTCCATCAAGTATTTCAAAGTAGGTTGCTAAGTGCGAGTATTATACTCCGTTTATTTGTCATTTTATGAATGTTGTAGAATTTTTTAAGCATTGTCAATTGAAATTATGTTACATTCGATTGCTTTGTTTAGTTTTGATTAGTGTATGGAGGCAGCTCACAATGGATTATTTTGTTTAAATTAAATGTATAATAGAATAACACATATTTTTTAACTATTCGTAGAAAGATAGAGAAATATTTATCAACACTATATGTAAACAGTGGAAGAATTATGTTCAAATCTCAATAAAAATACTTTACATATGGAAGATCAACGATGTCGATTTCACATTACTATAAATTAGCCTTTAAATAAGGCAATTATGAATAACTTAAAGATTAGGAAATTAAGTGATACATATCAACCCTATAAATTAGCAAGATATTCTGTAACAAAAGTTGTTATTAGCGATAAATGCAAATTATGCAATTACCGATTTTGATTATCTTTGCTCGGTAAATTGTAGAAAACTTCTTCAAAAATTACATCAGCCGTTACATTTGTATATCATCC
Organism: Apium graveolens; assembly: GCF_009905375.1. Taxonomy (NCBI): domain Eukaryota; kingdom Viridiplantae; phylum Streptophyta; class Magnoliopsida; order Apiales; family Apiaceae; genus Apium; species Apium graveolens. Next base: position 226,906,584 of record NC_133656.1, on the reverse strand, counting down.
GATGTCACTGTCAATCAGAATATGTAAGCCTGAATGAGAAGTAACTCTCGATACAGCAACATAAAGTTGTCCATGTGTAAACACGGATCTCGGCAAATAAAGTCAAACCTTATGAAGCGCCTGTCCCTGACTCTTATTGATCGTCACAACATAACACAACTGGACTGGAAATTGAACTCTTTTGAACTCAAATGGCCATTGAGTATCTGAAGGTTCCATTTTTATCCGTGGAATAATATGAGTTGTTCCAAATTGAGAACCAATAAGTATATCACATACTATACTATTGGGCAAACACCTTTTGACAATCATTCTTGTCCCATTACAAAGTCCCATGATCTGATTGAGGTTTCTCATGAGCATAATCACGCATTTTTCTTTAATTTTCAAATGATGTTTTGGCAGGCAAGGCATATTAATGGAATTCAAGTATTCAATTGGAAAAGCAGAACCAAAATCATTGTTATCACCTTCACTGTCTACCAAGGAATCTTGACTAAAATAAGAGTGCTCCTTTCCTGGAACCTGATCAAGAATGTATGAATTTATATCACCCACAATGGCATTCGTTGGAGTAATAATTGATCTTTCCCTCAAATAGTCAGCATTCTTTATGTTCTTTGCAAGATCGGGATAAACTACGTCAACAACAGCCTTTAGTGGGTTCTCTCTTGCTTTAATCAGAAATTTATCCGGAATCACTACTTCCGGATCACTGATTATATCATCTGGATGAACATTAGGAAGAGTACCATTACCAACATCAAGTACCCACTTGTTAAATTCTGCAACTTCATATTTTTCTTTTTCTGTTTTCCTAGAGGAAAGACGCATATTTTTTTCTAGTAGGAATACCCGACAATGATCCCATATCTTTGAACTATTTAAAGAAGCACTCACAACATGTGCTCTTGAAGCTTTTGGTATCACAGGGAGGATTTGCCGAAAGTCTCCTCCAAAAACAATAGTTATACCGTCAAATGGTTGACTGGCTCTTTCAGGATCCAATGATGTCATAATATCTCGTAAACTGCAATCAACACTTTCGGCAGCATGTCGGTGCTGTATGGGAGCTTCATCTCATATAATTAAACTGGTCTGCTTCAATAATTCACCAAGTTCAGTACCATGCTTGATTCCGGCAACCGAGTGCTCATCAATCTTCAACGGAATGTGAAACCTTGAATGTGTTGTTCTTCCCCGGGAAGTAGCGTAGCTGCAATGCCGGAAGAGGCAACAGGAAGAACTACCCTTCCAACACTACGTAGTTTACAACAAAGAGTATTCCACGGGAAAGTTTTTCCACATCCTCCACTGCCGTATACAAAGAAAATACCTCCTTTTCCATTTTCAACGCTGTCAATAATAGAAGCGTAGGCATGAAGCTGCTTTTTATTAAGTGATTTATAAAGTTTATCATGTTCCTCATGCTCGTGTTCCTTGTTGTAAGAAAGTTCATCAGACAGTAATCTGTTATCGAGTCCATGCATAAAACTGCCATCAGAAAAAGGCATCGAGTTGTAATCTTTAAGACTTTTGCCAACATCATTAAAGAGTTTTTCAATTTCTGCAATGTATTTATAAATCGGAATTAATGAAAAGATTAACATGTTACTGTATCGTATACCTTTAACAATGAATTTTGTCGAAGTATAACTAATTTAGAAGATACCTGCCAAAGCAAAATTCTGAATGTCTGATTGATTAAGATGCAGTTCATTGTTGTTGGTTATCCATCTTCTGGTCAACAGAATATCCTCATACATGGATTCCCAATGTTTCTCCCATAGTTTTAAAGGGTCAGCAACCTGATTGTTTGATAATATATGCACAAATAACTGTCTGAGTTGATGTGGCATTGCATGAACTACATTTTCTAACATAGCAACATCCCACTGTCTATCGTCCTTTAGAAGTCCAAGTGCGTCACACGCTTCTTGAAATGAATTATGAACAAATCCATTGACAGTCTTGAGATCTTGGTATGATGTGGCACCTTTGATGTGCATGAGTAACATCCTCAAAAAAATGCTTCACCGGAATGTGAGTGAACGTCTGATAATCGACCAAACACCTGACCACGTTGTCGTGGCTTCCACTTAATAAGTCTTCCTTCCAAGTAAAATATGTTGGAAATTCAGTATAAGTGTATTGTCTTGCCTCTGGGAAAGTTTTATTTGCTTCAAACCAGCATTCAAGTTTGGAAAATCGAATTTTGGCTCTTTCAGCAACATCTCCAAAGATCATCGTGTGGCTTAAACAAAACACTCTTCTCATCTTCCATGTATACCGGTAAGCGCTCAACTGAAGGGAAAAGATGGTGTATGTCAAAACCTAGCAATCTCCAAACTGCTTCTGAAGCACATATATAACGACCATCAAGGAAATTTTTGATCTCATCCGTTGACTTTACTTTAGTAGTCGTTTCATCCGGTGCATCTTTTTTTTTTCTTTCTAAGAAGCATTGTGGCAGTATCATGACCTTTCAAGCAGTATTTAAAAAGATATTTCAAAGATCGCGAGGAGTTACAGACCTCGAGATTTATATGACAATGAAAGCGCAACAACAAATCTCTATTGTATGGTACAACATACTGGTTGTCAAGAAGAAATCCTTTCTTCAAAACACTTGCTTCAGTCCTCCTTCTACGATATATAGGAAATCTACAATCATCGAAGAAAGTGTTCGCGTTATACATTTAAGCAGAGAAAAAGTCTAAATTAAGCGATGCATGTTTTCGCGTATATGATAAATTGCAGTATTCAATTAAAAATTAAAAATATTGCTTGGATCGCAATATCTTTAATACACACTTACTTTTTAGGAAAATGACGTCCACACTTTCCTTGCACCATACACGGAGATTAAGAAAAATCTTTACCACATGGTCCATGTATCATATGCGCTTGGACTACGTTGTAGCCGATAGGATCTATATTTCTGTCTGATATTTTGGCAGATATCAATTGATCAATCTGTTGCACATTTTGTGGTCTGCTTTGCGGGTGCAACCATATTAACATGTGACAATGAGGAAGTCCACGCTTTTGGAACTCAATAACATGTATAACTGATATTAAAAATAAAAAAAGAAAAAAAATCATGTTAAATGCATAAAAGACTACTGTTAAATTTAAATTTGTTTAGGCATAATGAGTGTGTGTCATGCAAACTTAAAAAATTGTACCTAACCTCCAATGCATTTCCCGAAGTAGTTCTTATTCTTTATAAGGTCTAAGAGTTGATCAAGTTTCAGCTTAAACACTCTAGCTATCACATCGGGTTTGTTAGATACATCTACTCCGGGAAGATATTCCATCATTTGTTTAATTTTTGGCCATTGAGTATTACATGTCATTGTCAAGAATAATGATGGATGTCCAATCGTATGACAAATAGCCAAAGAATCTTTGAAATATTGGTTCATGTACTGTTGAGAACCTATATGGGTTGCTGGTAATATGACATTCTTACCAATGTTTCCATGATTTGTATCACCTTTAGTAAGGGAATCACGAATAGACCTGTACAAATCCAAACGAATGGTGCTTTGGTGGTTTCTAATCCAGTCCAATCTGTACTGTTCTACCGCAGCAAATGCGTCGATAACAAATTGTTGCCAAAGACGACCACCAAGATGTAGATTCATTCCTAAAACAACATAAATAGTATAACGTATGAAATAAAAAGTTTCCTGGATTTAACATGAATTAAAATATAACAGATAATACCTTTATCAGGACGTATCATAAGCTTATAGGCATAGTATTCCCTCATTGTGACTGTAGTTCGGTGTCTGATTTCGTCAGGATGTTGATCATTAACCACTTCAGCAGACACATTCTGCTTCTTGTTCTTCAACGGTATATTGAGATGGAATCCATCATCACCATACGGAAAAAGTAACGGATACTGCAGAGACATGAAGTGCTTGCATGTTTCATAAACTCTCTTAAGGAATTTTTGCTTTGTCTCAACTACAATATCTCTGAATGGACATGTATCATCACTGTCACCAATAATTAACGCAACTACTTCATTGGATGGTCCAACCTGATTTTTTCTGCCGGATGCAGATTTTGAAGATACCAGAATCAAACTAAAATCATCTGTATCCGAAATATTAAGGCGATCACGTGCATAACGGAATCCTTCAGAGAGCTTATTATTCTCATCCAACATCTTTAAGAGTCCTTCGACGATCTCTGGATCAAGACCATCAGATCCAGGGACCGCGTCCATCCGATTCTGGATTTCATTGTCATTGTCATACACATAGAGTTGAGCAAACTTTGGTGATTGTCCTTCCTTTGGTTTAAGACTTCCAATCAGATGATAATTTTGACCATTCAACTTAAAGCAATACGGACCTCCACCATTGTTGATTTTACAATCTATTTTACCTCCAAGTGAGGTAAATTGAAATAAGGAGTTGTATGTCCTTATATTTTTCAGGAAATGAGCAGTCTTTTCACTTCCAGAAAGCAAATAGTAAAGGAAAGGAGGAGGAGGACGTTCTTTAGTAAGTTCAACCTGACCATTTTTGCAGCAAATTGAGAATATAGGTGGACTGTTTTTATTTAATTTGTTGTTCCTCTCTTCATTCCACATCCTCGCTTTACATTTTCCACATATTTTCGATGGTGGTCCAAGATCCATGTATCCTTTCCAAAAATCTGGAAAATATTTAAAAAGATTAGTATATGTTTTCATCAATTTCTTTCTATAAAGTGGATAGGTGAATTAATTGAATTTTCATATACCTAAATCCTCATCTATATATTCATCGTTACAGTCTGATAAATATTCACCTTGGCGTTCAGTTGCATCAAGTTCATCATCTGTAAAAACATTCAGGATGTAAAATTATCAACATTCATCTTTCATGGATGTTTCCCAAATTATCCGAAGAATATTCAATCTGTGAATGTGACATTACCAGTTACGTATTGCTCATATTCTGGCATATCTTCCAATACTACATCACTTGTATTATTGAAAGCATCCATCAGATTTACTCTGCTTGTAGAGGTTCCTTCTGTATCAAACATTCACTTCGAGAAAAATTGCCGAAAAAACAAAAATCATGCTAGAATAAATGCCTTTAAAAATAAAAAGATATTCAGACATAACTAACCTTCATTACGGGGAAACCAGTCAGCAGACAATTTTTAAATTTAACAATATCAATGTAAAAACAATGAAAGAACTACAGATAAAATAATTAATATATTAATATTGAAAACGATCTGGTAGTGGAATACCAAGATCCTCAGTCTCTGGAATTGTAATTGATATTGTATTTCGTCGTTCTCTTTTCTTAGCCATGGTAGAATTTTCAGTAATGCGAGCATCAATCTGCACCTTTTTGTCTTTACTGTGTAACTTTGACGGGGATTGTAAATTCTTACCAAAATGAACTGGATCGTTCTTATTTAAGTTTGGATTATTGCTTGGTATTATCCTAGATGCAGGGAGCTCAAACATACTGTGTTTCTTAGCCATTGTTGGCCTATTCTGTAATATTCGAGCTACTGGACTTTGTTGCAAGACTTGACAAACATGGATTGAAAAAGTTAAATGTACTACTACTAACTATCTGAAAGTTATAAAGTTTTTGAAAAGTAATAGTTATACCTGAAGACGCTGACTGTTTAGGACTATATGGATTAGCCGATGAGTTTATGTGCGTCAATCCATATTGAGGTGTTAAATCAAATAAATTAAGTCTTCGTTGTGATGGTGTAGTAGTAACTGCAGGATTACTTGCATGACGGAGAAAACCTAACATACGAATATTGTCAAACATGCGTGAACGGGCAAGATATATGTTGACAAACAAAAATGCAAGTGAATGGAATACTATATTTACCGTTTTTAATTGATGCTGAAACATTGGGGTCTGCATTCTCATCAAGTGAATGTTGACTGAACAATTTAGATTGTTCAGAAGATTGCAGAGTTTTTTTCCTCAAAGCTGAAAATATGCTCAAAATATTTTGTTAGTTTGATTTGTGAATTAATCTAGGTTAGTTGCATTACTACGTTTAAAAAATGGCAGACCTTTAGGAACGGACGAAGGAGACAATGGTTCAGGAGAGATCCGCTTATGACCTATTGTAAACAATTTTGCTTATGACCTATTGTAAATGGGAGGAAGATCATTAATTTGCAAATAAATTGTAAACAACATATCGTCCAACAAACCTGGTGATGATTCATGGTTCACATGTCCTTCCTTTCTGGAACCTGTTAATTGAGTTGTTCTAGAGTGGTTGGCATACAAGAAGCGTTCATCCAAGCTTACAAAAATTCAGTTACAAATGCTGAGAATTTTGTTGAATACCCAAACCTACAAAAACAGAACACGAATTAGATCATACCCAAACCTTTTGATGAATATGTCTGAGACAACGGGCCAAAAGGATTTCGTTTAATATCTACAAAAACAGAACACGAATTAGATCATTTAAGATTGCTACAAAAACATAACATGAATTACACATACCTGAAACAGAAGATCCTTTAACATTGTGATTGTGTTTCTCAGGAACTTAGAATTAATAGAAGAGTTCTCTTTACCAACTGAAAATGGAAACAACTGAATGGTTGTTTTTCTCCTAGAACCTACAACAGATCATGCCATAAACAAATTCAAAAGTTGGTTAATTTGAATATGATTTTCACGGGCAAGAGAGTACTACCTTACTATGCAGAAGAAGGAGATAATGGACCATTGTTAAGCCGTTTCTGTGCAGTTGGATTATCCTTTTCAATCATGGCAATATGCTACTGTGTCATAGAATCCAAAAAAATCAAATATTGTAACTGATGTATTGTTAATTGATATGAAGAAAGAATACATTTGAATTTGAATTATATGTTTAAACTTGATTGAAGCTTTAGTGTATTTTGAATTTGAATGTAACTTAAATTGAGGAGTAATCTTAGGCATGATTTTGTTATTTGTTACACAATATTTGATATGATTTTACATTAATAGACATGTGTTTTATTCACGAAAACGGATTATCCATCTTTTTACCCAAAAAAGTGTAAAATAGAAGAGCTGGTTTACCCATTTAAATATGGACTATCCATAGCTGAAAGTATATTTACCAAAATGGGCATAGAGTAGTACAATTTTTTTTGGATGGGAGGGTATTTAGTGTAATTTGCTTTTTTCTTTGCTAGCAAAGTTTAGGAATATATTGATATTATATATCAAAATGTCTATTTTCTTCTCCATAAAATTTAAAATGTTCAAAAACGTTGATACCCTTCTAAATACCCATTAAATATGTATTTTAGAGATGTATTTTTGAATACGAATTTTAAATATGTGTATATCCTTTATTTATTTTTCAATTCTACTCAATAATATATATTTGAGAAATGAGGATAAGGTAAACATAGAGAAAAGATATTTTTAGATAGAAGAACCCGAAATTGAGGTATTTTAAGAAATTTATTTCTTCGATACAAATTGAAATGTAATTTTTTAAAACTATATATGTATTTCTTATTTCTAAAAATTAATTCTATCTTTATTTTTCAATACACTAAATAAGGTCTAGTTAGACCTATTCAAATTAATAATCCCGGGATCGGAAAATAATATTTTTATAGTAAATTTATTATTTTATCAAAAATAAAAAAATCACTATGTCCATAATATTAATACAAGAACAACATTATAAAAATATTATTCTTTTATCTATTATTAGTTTCAACTCTATTTAAAAAATCTTATTTAAGTAACTTTGTGAGTGAAGTCCAACTTTAACATATTTTTATATATATTAATAAAAATATATTCTAACACGCCTGGCCTTGAGAGGTATATAAATGTGAGAAGATACTGGAATTTAAAATTGGTCACCGTTTAGGAGTGATTTTTTGTTATTTTTTTCTATGTTTTTTGTAATATTTCTAATTTGATCGAGGAGTATATTTAACAAATGATTTTACACTTGATCAACAAATTCAAGCCTTCCGAGCTCAGTGATGTCCCCCTCCAAACCCAACACCCTCCCTCTCATAAACCCCAACTCCACCGCCGCCGGAGAATCACCACGAATCCGGCAACCACCAAAACGCTTCATTAAAAACCAAATTCCCGATTCAATCCTCAACAACGCATCTCTCAACGCTGCAATCTCTCTCCTCCCTTCAAACTACTCTTTCGAAATCCACAAATCTATCTGGCGCGTCACCTCCACGAACTCCAAGCGCGTGGCTCTCCAGTTCCCCGAAGGCCTTCTCATGTACTCTCTAATAATCTCCCATATTCTCACCGCCTTTGCTGGCGTTGAGCGTGTTTTTATTCTCGGTGACGTCACTTACGGTGCGTGCTGCGTAGATGATCTCTCTGCCGAAGCGTTAGGTGCTGATTTGTTGATTCATTACGGGCATAGTTGTTTGGTTCCGGTTGATAATACTGTAATTCCTTGTCTCTATGTTTTTGTCGATATTAAAATTGATGTTAGTAAGTTGGTTAGTACGATACAGTTGAATTTGCGTGTGATCAAGTAAGTGATATTGATGTGAATAAGATTGTGTTAGCTGGCACGATACAATTTGGTACTGCTATACGTGTTGCGAAGCCTGAATTGGAGAAGTTAGGGTTTAGGGTTTTGGTACCGCAGTCAAAGCCGTTATCGGCTGGGGAAGTTTTAGGTTGTACTGCTCCGACGATTGGAGGGAAGGAGGTAGGTGAAGTTGGGAAAAATGTGCTTGTTTTTGTTGCGGATGGGAGGTTTCATTTGGAAGCGTTTATGATTGCGAATTCGGGGGTTAAGGCGTTTAGGTATGATCCGTATATGGGGAAATTGTTTTCGGAGGAGTATGATCATAAGGGGATGAAGGAGTGTAGGCGGAATGCGATATTGAAGGCTAGGGAGGCAAAGAATTGGGGATTGTGTTGGGGACTTTGGGGAGACAGGGGAATCCGAGGATTTTGGACCAGTTGGTGAAGAAGATGACGGAGAAGGGTTTGAATTGGACCGTGGTGTTGATGTCGGAGTTGTCTCCTGCTAGGATTGAGTTGTTTGGGGATTCTGTTGATGCTTGGATACGGATTGCCTGTCCAAGGTTGTCGATAGATTGGGGTGATGCATTTGTGAAGCCAATTTTGAATGCGTTTGAGGCTGAAATTGTGCTTGGAGATTTACCTGGGTGGTGGGAAAGGAGTGGGGTGAACTCAGATTGTAGCGAGGGTGTGGGTTGTCAAAAGAATGAATCATGTTGCGGAAGTAATTGTACCGGCAAAAAAGAGGAAGGCAAGACGGTTGCTGATTATCCAATGGATTACTATGCCCAAGATGGAGGGGAGTGGAATTCTTCCTACTCTAAGAAGCAATCACGCCCTTCACGTAGAATTTTGGTATCTGGCACAGAAAATGGTCATCCTTTGTGATTTGTGGATTTTTTTTAGGACATTTATGTTTTTATGTTCCTTGCTCCTTGTTGAGAGAGGCCATAAGAGTGATCTTCTAAGCTAGTGTCCTGAACTTTCTAATACTAAACATAATGGGTATTTGACATGTATGTCTTCCTGATTAACTGGAGTAGCCATTGCTATAGTTGGAACTACTATTATTTAGCATCAGGTACCAATTGCTGTAATGAAAAGAGAGCGCTAAGATGTGTTATCAAATGGGTTGGATATAAGCGAGCTAAGTATATTATTTGATGTTAATCTGGGGTCAAGTTTTCGTTAAAATTTCATACTGCTGTATCAGAACACAGAAGTGGTACCGTTGCAGTCTTTTCTGGTTTGTAAGGTCACGGCCAAGCAACAGATTTTTAGAGCTTGTGGAATCAGCAGCACTGCTTGATGTACTGTATACATTCTGTTTAAATGGATTCAGCTTCCTTTTTTTTTTCCATAAAAAACGTTCATACATTAAGTTATGGGTGAATTTGAAAGGGCTCTTGGATTTCTTTTTGCCTATTTTGACTCTGTATGGCTTCTTTTTCCCCCCTTGTCTAGTGAATAATTATGCAAAAGGCTTTTTTTAGGGAAATTAAGCAAAAGTTAATTTGGTTAATGTTGAAACTATTCATGCTCGTAACATTTTTTATCTTCGTAGAGTAGCACCAATCTCATGAAAGCATGGAGTCCGCACAATGTTTTGGCCATGCTAGTGAGGGAAGATCCTCGAGGAGTTATCCTAGAAATTAATGACCCTCGCGCTAGGGAGATTACATCTGCCTTATCAGCAATTCACGTTGAATGAGCTTTTATTTTTATTCCCGTAGTTTGCATAAATTGATTCTGAAGTTGACATATCTAGTCATTCAAAATTGTTGTCATGAAGACTTTCCAGCCGTGGAAGCTGTAGAGTACATTTGCATTACAACAAATATCAGATCAAGTCATTGTATTCTTTCTCGAACAAGCTGTATTCTAGAGGCCTGAAACTTTTTTATTTTTGTAATGCGATTATTGTTGTATAAGAATCAAGTGCAGAATTCAGGAATTTGTCTAGACTGTAGAGTTGTTTATGTACTTCTATATATTATACGCCAACACAGGGGTAAATTGAGACAGAAAAAATATCTGTGAAAGGACAAGTATAGCCCCAAGAATTACATAATTACTGATGTGCAACAACACACTCGTTTTTTTCCCAATATTGTACCCAGCCCTATGTGTGATGTATATTCTACTGCATCTTCAGGCATTGCCAAGCATACTGGCGCCTCAGCTCTGCCACGAATATAAGTGGATTTGTGGATCTTTGTGCGGTGGAAGAGGTATTTTAGCTCTATTATCATTCCTCTAATTGTATTTCAGTGCTAATTACTTAAATATGTTTGATGAGAAAAGAAACCTACATAAATGTGTTTGATGAATTGATTCTATATGATGGTTGAAGTTAGTTTCGTGATATTTGCCGTTATGTTTTTTTTTTTTTTTTTTTTTGACTAATTTTGGCTTATAGCCTTACAAATGAGTATCTGTTCTCAACAATTTTCGGGGTGAGCCAGGATCGAACCCAGGATCTGGGACGACAGAGGATAAGCCCTTTACCACTTGAGCTATCCAACCGTGCTCTGCCGTTATGTTTTATGTGCTTGGAAAATTTAATCTTGCAGTGCTATTCGTGATATTTGCTGTTATGTTTTATGTGCTTGGGAAATGCAATCTTGCAGTGCTATTCAGTTTCATCTTTAGGTTTTGAATTAGTTGTTACTATACTTGTAAGCGGTTTCAAGGTGGCTAATAAGTTAATTCATATATCTATTACATCTTTTGGTTTTGAATTAGTTGTTACTATACTTGTAAGCGGCTTCGAGGTGGCTAATAAGTTCATATATCTATTACTTTTTTCCCAGGTGCTCATTGTAAAAATTGTATGCCCACTTTTATATGAAACTATATGCTGGAAGTTTGTGCTTTGCGGTCAAATATGGACTATATAGATTTATGATCATTTTTTATGTTCCTCCGAGAATGTGTTTATAATCTTAATTTGCGGAATTTTGAGGCAGCTAACTGACTTACTGTGAACAGGTGGAGCTCCATCAGTAACTGACTTACGAGTGACTTACGAGTTACTGTGAACGAGTGGGGCTCCATCAGTACGAGGGGCAGCAGTTTGATAATCATGGATATGATGCTTATAGATGAAAAGGTGTGCACTATTTCACTCCCCAAACTTCAGTCTCTGATAATTTTGAATAGAATTTGTGTGAGTTCAACTAATTGGCATTTCTCCGTGTTTGACTCTGTATGTTTGTTTACTGCATCAAAATTAACGCCTTAAGACTGTAATTATGAGTTAAAATCTCTGTCAAGAATTTGGTAACTGTCAAAGCTTTTGTTGTCAGCTTTGTGTTGGGAATTTTGCTTAGTATAATTGTCATGAAGTTCAATCTAACCACTGAGATTGTTCCTTCTCTTAACGTTTCCGCGAGGCTTTTGGGATTTTTCTTTGTTAAGACATGGATTAAGTTCTCGGAAAGATCAGGTATGTTGAGGCAACACAATCATATTCTAATATTCCAGTTTATATATTTAGCATTTAGCGCTTGGAAAGTAAAATTTCACCCGCAGAAATTGAAAGGTCGTTTACCAGACAGTGAAATACCGTGATTCAAACATGCATTGTCGCAACAGCTGGTATTGCTTTTAGTGGTATGCCCTCTTATCTTTATGTTCTAATTGTGTGAATATACTGTAAAAGAAGAAAATTTCCTAATGATGCAGTTATCACCCTTTATAATGATTTGTAAAATTGAAGTAGAAACAGATTTGATATACTAACATCTCTACCATTATGTTGATATCAGTTTTTTATATATGGTTAACAGCAGTTCTAGTTGTATATTAAGTAGGAGGATTTGGAAGCTATTTATTTGCAATGAGTGAAGCAATTAGCAAGCATGTAACAGAAACTAATGATTCTCAGAATACAAAAAGCATGAGCTTGGGGTGGATCATTGGCTTTCTCTTCACCGTCAGTTTCCTAGGCCTATTCTCACTTATCAGTGCTATCTCTGAGAAAGGTACAAACTTTACTTTAAAGAGAGTGATATAAAGATTTAAATGGATCGACTATGTGTTTCAATTTTAAAGTTGGCAACAAGTTGCTGAACATGGCTTCAATTCATTTCTTAATGACTTTCTATTGTGATTTGTTGTCTCAGATTATGATCATATACTACAAACTGATATATCCAAATGGTACTGCAACCGCTCACCCTATCAACAGCTTTCACACACCTCAGAGTGCAAAGCTGGCAAAGTAATTTCTTTCAACACTTTAGTTCCATTGATAATACTTTGTTTTACTAAACTAATAATAACTTTTCAGTTACTCTTGTATAAATATATATAAATATGACATTTTTTGAATTCGATGAATGCCTAATATATATACTAGGGAGCAAGTGAAAGCATTAGGCAAATTCTTATCCTTCAGCTTCTTGTGGGGGGGTTTTTCAATGGTTCTTTGCTGCTGGAAGTGATTGTGGATTTGCAAGTTTTTCTTCTTTAGGGCTTAAAGCATATGAAGGCAGGTACCTTTTCACATAATTCTTCTTCCTAATAGATAAATAACATAACATTATTTTTCACGCTCCTACAAATTGTAAATAAAGATAGTAATTTACGTTTTTTAATCTTATAATGAATTTTAGGCTAGACATGAGACAAGGCTCTTTACATTAAAATCAACACCGTCAGACTATAATTATTTATAAAAATCTCTATCAGGAATTTGGTAGAAGTGCTTCGTGAAGGTTAGATATTGATAGTCTACTCTGCTGTATTGTTTTTTTCTTCTGTTAGGGATATAGACATAAAAAAAACTTCCTTTTTATTAAGTAACCTAGGAATAACCACATCCTTGTAGTATATAATAGGTGCCCATGCCTTTACTCAAAATTGAGCAGATTAGTCATATTAGAGTCAAATCCATAAGGTACCAGGAATCGTGTCACTACTCTTACATTCGAGCCGATGGGTTGGAGACATACTACCATATTTAAATGGTTAAAGGCTTAAGCTCACTACTCCCTCTTTAATTAAACCATATTATATTAAATTAGATATTAAATAATAATTGTAATTTGACCATTGTTATTCAGCTAACTATAGCGGCAGTTGTATCAACAATTTAAATGACTTGTTTTAAAAGGAGCTGTTCTGTTTTAAATAGTGTTTGTGCTATCTTATTCTTTTTATCTGTATATGGATAGTTATTTTATTTTTCATTGGTTTTGGTTTGTTAAAGAGTGTGTTAGATGATTTGTTGTTGGGGTTGTAAGGTTCATTGCCTGATGTAACGACAAAAAAAAACTTCAATCATAAGGTTATATCTGTACGGGGATGTAAATTGTTTAACATTAACCCTATAGAAGATGGGCCGTTAAGGTGGTTGGGCTTGGTTTGGACAACTCCTTGAACCTGTAGTTAAGTTTAGAGGAAAGTAGGAATGAAAGCATATATTTTATTTAGTTCAATTGTGTGTTGGATTCTTAAAACAGAATAGAATGCTTCTACCTAAAGCTCCAAAAGGACAGGGGTGCCGCAGTGCTGTGTTGTTCAATGAGGATGAAGATGAGGATGAGACAATGACGCCTGCTGCACTTTTAATTTTAGTTAATTTATTGTTGATATGGTGGGGCAAACAATGGTAAAATCATCCCCGCAAACACTGGAAGGGGGGTTTGATTTCCGCTTGGATTCAAAAAAGCAGAGATAAAATGCCGCCTCGTATATTGTCAAGGCTATTAATCACCAAGAGTTGGCAAAGCTCACTTGAATATGATTTTAGAGAACAAATATTATATTTGTTCCCACTATAAATTTTAGTTGGCTTACAATAGAAAAGGTGGAAATGTGATTTTTACAATCAATGACAAATTTTGACCTGAGCAAAACATTTGTATACCCCGTAATGTTGTATTCTTGGCTTAAAATTTTATGATTCTGATCAAAGATATTTGAAAGAAAAAAATAGTTGTGAATGAATAATTTTAAAACTTGTACTTATAATACTTATAATTTGTGGTTAGTAAGCCTCCTCTTTCGAAAATCTAAAAAAAAATTAATAATTTTTTCGCACTACACGAAACGCGGTTTGTTCAAGTAGTATAGTATATTCACTTTCCAAAGAATGGTAATATAGGTTTAGATTCAAGTTAAAGAATTTTACCTTTGGCCGATTGACAAATTTTTGCAGGTCTCCATGATGATGCTGACCGACACCATATTCAGAATGAATAAAAAATGTTAGAGCTGTTTGGGTAAGACGCATGCATAACCATTCTTTAGGATGCTCTGTAACATATTTAGGTTTAAAAATGTTAATAAGTTTTGATGTTTTATTGTAGGATACAAGGAAATTCTAGATTCGGAGAAAAAGTCTTATTTTGAAGTGAAAATAGAAGAAAATTTGTAATATTGAACTACACGTGCTGCAAATACTGTTTAGGCCGTATTTAGAGATCCAGAAATCCGATTTTGATGATCTTACTGTCCACGCGAAGCCCATGAAATTCTATTTAATTCAGAGATGGTACAGTAAGGAAAATACAACTGGAGCAGCCCAGAAACTGCAGAGAAAAATCAGCTACGAATTTTTATTAAAGAATCCTACTCGGTCTAGAACTCTCGCTTGTTATTTTATTAAAATAAGAAAACACTTGTATCATGAGACAAGACATCGGATTTATTATTAGTTCTAGACAGATTAGAGATTACGAATGGTTAGGGTTTTATATACAGAGAAGAAAGGCGTGGATTTTGATCTCGTGACAAGATTGAATATTACAGATTTTTTTTATCTGATTTTCTTACGTATTATTATTAGTTTAATTATGCTTCTGTTAGGTCACACACACTGTAGAGGGGGTGAATACAGTGTATAATACACTCAAATCGAACTTTAAGAACTTAAGTAACAGAAAACAAACTTTATTGAAACAATAAACTCTGTTACAGTATGGAACTGTTACCTCTCAGTGATGAACAAATATCACGAGAGCTGCTAGGGTTACAATGAATAATCTTTTCTAATAATGATAACACTTATAGTGTAAACCCTATGTCTGTGTTTATATACCACACAGTTACAAGATAATCGCTAATTGATATGGAATATAATTCTGCTTCCTAAAATATATCAATCAGATATCTTTTCTTCCAAGTATTCCATTCTTCACGGAATTCCTTCTTCATGCATATCTCTTCTTATGTTTATCTCAATCTTCTTTCCTTTAATCAGCTACTGTCCTTATCTGATTATCCTTCAGCACTTAAGTTCTGATATCTAACTTCTGATGATTATCTCCTGATAACATACGTACTGATATCCTTAAGTCCTGACTTCCAGTATAAGTACTGATTTATCCTGTTCAGTAAGATCTGAAAGCTAAACATAAAACATATTAGCCATGACATTATCAAATATATCTAACAATCTCCCCCAACTTGTAAATTAACATAATATACAAGTTTAACAGATATTTGATGATGTCAAAAACATTAAGTACAAATGCATGAGAATTAGACTAGATAACTACAACTTACCGTCCTTAAAGTTTTTACCAATTTCAACTTCTGATAACAACTTCAGTCTGTATAAATATCAGAATTTAAGCAGTTGTAGATCTTCGACTTGGCTTCTTCATTTTCTGATCTCTCTGATGTCAGTAGTTGTTCAGAGATAGTTCTTCAATAAACATTTCTCAGCATATCTTAGTTCATCAATCATTCTCCTTTTAACATCTTTAAGCTCTGCAGTATCTTCACCAGTTTGAAAGATTGCAGTTCTGAGATCATTGATCTTTCCTTTTCTCAACTCCTGATCTAGTCTTATGACATAAGCTTTGTCAGACTCTAGATTGAATTCAAGTCCCTTAATACCAAGATACGTTCTGATCTGTGCAGTATTAGGCTTCATATCAACAATATCACCATTGTGATCTCTGTACTTTGGAACATATATGCTGTCAGACTTAACAGAATAAAGCCTTTTCTGTCTCTGAATCTGTTCTTTTAAGTAGTTTGCAGCAGTCCCTGTTATTCTGTCATCCACTTGAAGTAAGAAAAGTACATGCTCCAATTCTTCAAAATACTTCAATGGAATGACATTTTGTCTTATATGATAAACCATACCATCTGTCATGAAATACAACATGATGTATTCTTTCAAGTAGGTATGGTAAACCATCTGTACAGATTCCAGTTGATTCAATCTCTCAGGAGTTGCTCCAATATCTGGTTCACTCAAGGAAGTTGGATCATTGGTAGTGTTGTGTACTCTTCTTTCATCAGCACTTCCCAATCCAGTTTTATCTCTAGCTTCCTTTCCAGTAACTACTCTTACTTCAAAACCACTTGCAGTAGTCTTCAAAGATTGAGTCTGTTTTGCTTTAGTGAATCCTGGTAGGAGTGTCTTTGATCTATTTTCTGATATCAAGTTAACTTGAGCTCTGTCAGAGGTTACTTGCTTCTTTTGAATATCAGAACTTACAATTTCTTGACTCTGAACAACTTGAACCATGTCAGAGGTTGTTTTAAGAACTTTTCTTGAAGTCAGAGCAAGATCATCTTTTTCATCAGCAATTTCTTCTTCCTCAGGAGGTACACCAACCTTTTCTTTACCCTTGGATCTTGGATCTATCTGTGGTTGTGATCTAGCCAATGTTGCTTCAGTATGTGTCCTTTCTTTGATCACAATGCCTTTAGGTTTTGGAAGTGACTTTTTACCAGAAGCTTCAGATTTAGATGTGACTTTCTCTGATTTAAGTCTGGCTTCTTCTTCCTTTAAACTTTCCAAGTCCATTCCTGGATTTTCTTGAAGAAATAACTGTCTTGACATTTCTTCATCAAGATCTAGAAGTTCATCAGAACTTATCCTTTTACCAGTAGCAGAACTTATTCTTTTCCCAGTATCAGAACTTGTCCTGTGACTAGCTTGTCTTGATGTAAACCTTCTACCTTGACTATGACCGCTACCCATTCCAGAGTTTCCTTGGTCATCTTTTCCATCATCCTTTCCTTGTAGTGTCTTGTTGGTTTTGCATTTGGACTTAATTACCTTCTCCCCCTTTTTGGCATCAGCAGGTAGTAAAAGAGAGATAAGTAATTCCAATGAGGATTGGATTTCAGTAAGTTGCGATTGCTGAGAAGCTTGATTTGTCAGAATGGCATCAATCTGAGCTTGTTGTTTCTCTTGAGTTTTCTCAATATAAGCAATCCTGTCAATGGTAGGTTGAAAGAACTTTTTCTTATCAATTTTACAAACTTGTTCTTGTTTGATAAAGTTCTCCTGAATCTTGTGTAGCTCTGCATGAGTAGTTGAATGAAGACCTTGTAGATGTTTAGTACTCAATGCAGTGACTCTAAGCTGGGTTTTAAAATCATCAGAATTTAACATTTCATCAGCTTTAGTCAAGTGCTCAGCAAGATGTAATGCATTTGGAATACATGAAACTGAGTTCCATTCCTTAGTCCACTCCTGACCTGTAGGAGTTTCACTCCAAGGTACTGGTGCATCCCTGATAACAAACTCCTTTACCAGTTCAGACTTAGGAAGAGTCGGTTGAGGAGTATGTCCTGAAGGACCTGCTTCATCAGCATCTACAGTTGGAGCAGCTTCACCAGTATCTCCAGCATTTGCAGCATCAGAACTTAAAGAATCAGTATCTTCTGATAAGACAACAGTGTGAGTAGCAATGGAGGCTTCAGCATCCTCTAATTGCTGATCTGATACTAAGTTCTGATCAACAGCCAAATCCTGATGCTCACCTAAAGTCTGATCATCAGCATCTTGATACAAAGAAGGTGTTGTTGATAACTCTGGAGTTTGAACAGCATCAGTAACAGGTGTTGTGGAAGGATTATTTGCTGTTGGAGCTTCTAAGAAAAGTATTTCAGGCACAACCAGGTTCTGAATATCAATTTCAGCACTTGTGCCTGGATCAACAAGTAACACAGATGGTGAGATAGCCTTGTCAGATATAGCTTCCTGAGATGGAGTTGATGGAGAAGAAGTGACTGGAGCAAATTCCTTGTCTTGTGAGATCAAAGATTCCTGATCCCCTTCCTTAACTGCTTCCTCTTCATCATCTGAAACTGGCCTTTGTGCCCTCTGTTTCTTGTACTTCCTTGTTGATTTGGATTCTTTAGGAGTTTCAGGAACAATCATTCGTCTAAGCCTTTTGAGAAGCTTAGAACCCCCAATATCAGAATCCTTCTGAGAAGTTGCTTTCTCAGCTTCATCTACCATAGGTTCTGAAGAAGGAATCTGTTCCTCAGAATCTGATTCATCTCTCAAAGTAATCCTCCTCCTCTTTTGAGGTATTTGAGGAACAATCTTTGTTCTCTTTGGCTTAGAGGATGTAGGCTTCACAGTAGGTGCTGAAGAAGAAGGTTGAGCAGTCTGTGAAGTGGAGAGATAGGATTTGAGATAAGTTCTGAGGGTAGGCTGAGATATACCCTGAGTGGTAGGGACTGAAAATGATGAATTTTGGTTATGGTGAGTTGGTTGAACATTGGAGTAAACAGATTGGTAAGTAGCAGGATTAGCATTTACCATAATCTGTTTCACAGATTGAGGAATCTGTAATGGTCTCACCATTGATTTCTTTGTGTCAGCATTTATCAGGTCGTTAAAGTACCTTTTTGCAACCTTAAAAGGTGGGGTTTGAGTGCTGACTAACTGATGTGCTGACTCATTATTGGGATAGCATCAAAGTTTGAACACTTGTTTCCAAAAGCCTTGGTGATGCAATCGAAGAAGAAACTCCATTCTCTTCTGATATGAGCCCGTTTCAATTGTCCTAGTTTCATCAGACTCTTTTCATATCCCAAATCAGTCATTAACTCCCGAAGTTCTGATTCCTCTGGTATAGAAAAAGTACAATCTTCTGGAAGATGTAATGCTCTTCGTACTGTACCAGGAGTGACTACATAGGATGAATCACCCACTTGGAAGATAATACTGGGAGTTCCTTGTTTACCACCATCATCAAAAACTCCAGTCCTCTAGAACCTCAGAACTTGTTGACTTGAAAATAATTCAGGCTGAGTTAGGGCGTACCCAACCTCACTATGTGCAAGAAGATCTTGCACAAAGTGCAATTCAGATGGAGCTTCAGTGTGATCAAGAACTGCAGCATAGTTGTTTGGAACAAACTTAGCTCCATCAATGATTAAATCCTTTGGTGCCATGTGAAAAAATATTGAGATTCAAGTATGCCTGTTAGGTGTTTGAGATAATGTCTGTATGAAAACAACGGAAAAAGTAAAGTGAAAGAGAGTAAAAGTAAGAAGAGAGATAAAAGATGAAGAAATTAAAAAGATTAAAGAAATCTTCTCTCTGCTGTACTTATACAAAAAAAATATTACCGTTGGACACCTGTCAGACATGCAGTAATAACGGATAGTTACTGGGCTCGAGAAAACAGTAATCATTACTTACCCATTTGCCAAGTTTCAAGGAAAAACTGTTCCATTTATCAAGGGAAACAATTTTAATTCAAAATTTAACCCGTTAGCACTGATTGAATTATTTTTCACTGCAACATTAATATTCTGAAAATAAATCATGTTAAAAATGACCGAGATAATTTCGATGAATAAGTGCTGACAGAGAATCAGAACTTAAATAAAAACAAAATTTAAATGGTTATCAGAATATCAATCAGGATTTATCAACACAAGACAAATAACGCAGAGATCAAATCTTGAAGTAAAAACAATTTTCATTAATATATCAAGACAATACATTCATGAATTAGAAATTTACATCAGTACTTATACAAGATTTTCCCTAAGCTTCTAAATCTAACATCAATAGCCTTAGTCCTAGCTAAGAAGCCTGACAAAGCTGATGATGAAGAAAAATAGGAAGAAGACAAGATTAAGTCATCTTCCTCTTCCTATCTTCGACAAACAAGATGGCGAGTCGTATGATTCGCTCTTGCTGACGGATACGACGAATGTGAAGGTCTCTTCGAACGGCCACCAGATCACGTTTGATAACCTCTGGAAATTGAATCCAGAGATTGTGAGGGATGTTGGTGATAGGGTAGGGAGTTGGAATTCCATTCAAAAAGACATGCACAGTCTCATCACCGTAATTGTAGAACCAGCCAAATTCAGCCATTTGTGATAGTAAATGAAAAACAAGACTGAATTTATGATAAAAGTGTGATGAGAAGACTAATGTGAAGTGGCTGTTTATATAGGCAAGAGAATGTCAGGAGACGCAAAGATATTTAATGCTGACAGGTAGAATTAATTCTACCTCGTCTCCCTAGACTTTGAAAAAGAATAACATTCATTGGAAAGAGGAATCATGGTCTAGACCGCACAAGACACAAGAAACAGTGGACTGTTCAAGTACGAGTACCATTAATCCTAATGATAGTGACTATTAATCTTCCACTTCAACATATTCTAGTTCGAACTGAGACTGTTATCAAATTTTATTCACAGATAAGCCAAGCAAAGGATTAGACTGAAAAATCAGAACTTAGACCTATACCAGAACTTAACAGTCATCAGAACATAATTTCTTAACTCGAAAAAGGAATGTCCATCTTAGTAAATCCTCATACAAGTTCTGAGTTATAGATGTCAGAACTTAATCATCAGAACGTGTAACTAGAACTTGTCCTCAGAATTTGTGCAAAAATGACACAATGACTGTTTATCTAAAATAACATAGACCACCACAGAAATTTTCATCATTCAGATGGAGTGATTAGTGTGTGCATTAAGCTAAATAACAGACAAAGAGTAAAGTCTGATTCACTTCAGTACATCTTAGAAATAAGGCATAACTAAAATTTTGCTAAAGAGCTGTCATTGTCCTGAAACCTACCGATGAATGAGTTTATGCTCGAGTCCACCTCAACTGTTTTGTGCTAATTTTATGCATCTTTTGAAATTCTATTTTACAGTGGCTTCTCAGTGTAAGTGAGTCAACAGAATTTATGCTATTATCAGAGTATTTCTCCAGTAATCATAGAGTGTGAAAAGTCACCAAGAAAATATTTTGCTTTTCTAATGCATATTTACTTAATACCAGCAATGCACTTGGGTCGTCCCTTCCACATTTTTACTCTAGATCTCAAAGGAGTACCTGATTTTATTCTTTGATCTTTTTGCTTTTTCTTTTGATAAGTGAGGTTTATCAGCACTTAGTACATTCAGCAGTTTTACTAGTATCAGAACTTAACAGATGAGTAGCATTATTCTAATTTGTGACTTAGTAATAAGATATACAAAGTAAACTTAACTAAGCTCAATTATCAGAATTTGCTAGTGTCATAAGATTTCCACTGAAATAATTACTTCTTACATGGAATCATTTGTTTATTGAAGACTACTAGGTCAGTATCTAGCACAGTTATCCTCATAGGATTGAATAGGTACTAGAACAGACATATCACTTATCAGAGTTGAGAAATATATATCAGACAACAGTCAGTACTTAAAAACATTTATCAATTAAGCACAGAATACACAATGAGATTAATTCTGTAAATACCGAGCATAAAGTCTGATAACACATAACAAGACTAAGCAGATTTAGAGAAAGAACCTGAAACCATTCCAAGTTCATTTACCAATCTTGTAAAAGTAGCTTCACACAGTGGTTTTGTGAAGATATCTGCTAGTTGTTGATCTGTGGGAATAAAATACAATTCCACTGTACCTTCATCCACATGTTCCCTGATGAAGTGGTACCTGGTGCTGATGTGCTTTGTCATAGAGTGTTGAACTGGATTAGCTGTCATAGCAATAGCACTTTGATTATCACAGTAAATAGGGATTTTGAAATATGTTAACCCATAATCCAGTAACTGATTCTTCATCCAAAGAATCTGTGCACAATAGCTTCCTGCAGCAATATACTCTGCTTCTGCAGTTGATGTGGAAATTGACTTTTGTTTCTTGCTGTACCAAGAAACCAATCTGCCTCCAAGAAATTGGCAGCTTTCACTTGTGCTTTTCCTGTCAATTTTGCATCCTGCAAAATCTGCATCTGAGTAACCTATTAGTTTAAAATCTGATTCTCTAGGATACCATAATCCCAGAGCAGCTGTTCCTTTAAGATACTTAAAGATTCTTTTTACAGCTGTTAAGTGAGGTTCTCTTGGATCTGCTTGAAATCTTGCACAAAGACAGGTAGCATACATGATATCAGGTCTACTAGCAGTTAGATAGAGTAGAGAGCCAATCATACCTCTGTAGTCAGTAATATCTACTGATTTACCGGTATCCTTATCCAGTTTTGTAGCAGTGGCCATTGGAGTAGATGCACTTGAACAATCTTGTATTCCAAATTTCTTTAGCAAGTTTCTGGTGTACTTGGTTTGACAAATAAAAGTGCCTTCCTCATTCTGCTTGACTTGAAGGCCCAGAAAATAGCTAAGTTCCCCCATCATACTCATCTGATATCTTGACTGCATTAGTTTGGCAAACTTCTTGCAAAGTTTGTCATTTGTAGATCCAAAAATGATATCATCAACATAAATCTGGACCAGAAGTAAGTCCTTTCCATGGTTGAGATAGAACAGTGTTTTGTCTATTGTCCCTCTGTTGAATCCACTTTCCAGAAGAAACTGAGCTAAAGTCTCATACCATGCTCTAGGAGCTTGCTTAAGTCCATAAAGTGCTTTATCAAGTCTGTAGACATAATCTGGATGTTTGGTATCTACAAAACCTGGAGGTTGTTCAACATATACCTCTTCCTCCAATTCTCCATTGAGAAAAGCACTTTTCACATCCATTTGAAAGACAGTAAACTTTTTGTGAGCAGCATAAGCCAAAAATATCCTTATGGCTTCTAACCTAGCAACTGGTGCAAATGTTTCATCATAATCAATTCCCTCATATTGAGAATATCCTTTTGCAACCAGCCTTGCCTTATTCCTTATAATTATGCCATCACTGTCAGTTTTGTTTCTGAATACCCACTTTGTACCAACAACAGATCTATTCTTTGGTCTTGGCACTAGGGTTCAGACTTTGTTTCTTTCAAATTCATTCAACTCTTCCTGCATTGCTTGCACCCAATCAGCATCTTGAAGAGCTTCTTCCACTTTCTTTGGCTCAGTCTGAGAGAGAAAAGAATTGTAAAGACAATCATTTGAAGTACCTGTTCTAGTTCTGACACCTGCATCAGGATTTCCAATTATCAAATCAGGTGTATGTGATTTTGTCCACTTCCTTGCAGATGGAAGGTTTTCTCTAAAACTGGATGCTCCCCCATGATCCATGCTATCTTCATTTTCATTTTCTGATGCTCCCCCTGAAACTATGCTCTCTGAGTTGGATTCTTCAGTATTTAGATTTTCAGCACTATCAGAACTTGGCTTATCAGAACTTGACGAATCAGAACTTGAAGAGCCAGATGCATGTTCTGATGTTTCTTGAGATGTGGTAGGATCTTGAGTATGCCCCCCCTGCATAGGTGCATCTTCCTTTGACGTAGTCCCCACAGTTTCAATAACATCAGAGTTTAATCCATCAGAGTTTACAGTATCAGGACTTAGACTGTCAGGATTTTCAGTATCAGAATTTGAGTCTTCATTTTCAAATCTCAGCTGATCATGGTCGATGAAATCTTCAAGACCAGTAATCTTCTTGTCATCAAAAGAGACATTGATAGATTCCATGACCACTTTTGTTCTCAAATTATAGACTCTGAAGGCTTTTATGGAAAGTGGATATCCAACAAAGATTCCTTCATCAGCTTTTAGATCAAACTTTGATAGCTGTTCAGGATGAGTCTTGAGAACAAAACACTTGCATCCAAATACATGAAAATATTTCAGATTTGGCTTCTTTTTCTTCACCATCTCATATGGTGTTTTTCCATGCTTGTTAATGAGTGTTGCATTTTGAGTAAAACAAGCAGTCTGCACAGCTTCAGCCCAGAAATAGGTTGGAAGCTTTGCTTCTTCAAGCATTGTACGTGCAGCTTCAATGAGAGTTCTATTCTTCCTTTCAACAACTCCATTTTGCTGTGGAGTTCCAGGAGCAGAAAATTCCTGCTTTATTCCATGGCTTTTGCAGAACTCTTCCATTATCAAATTCTTGAACTCAGTGCCATTATCACTCCTTAAAATTTTCACAGAATCTTTGACCATTTTATCCAGCTGTTGACATGATCAATCAAGATAGATGCAGTTTCACTTTTTGTGTGCAAGAAATACACCCATGTGTATCTGGTGAACTCATCCACTATGACCAACGCATACTTCTTCTTTGCAATAGACATGACATTTACTGGACCAAATAGATCAACATGTATTAGATGATAAGGCTCAAGAATTGATGATTCAGTCTTGCTCTTGAATGAAGATTTTCTTTGTTTGGCTTTCTGACATGAATCACAAAGACCATCAGGAGCAAATACTGTGTTTGGCAATCCTCTCACAAGATCTTTCTTGACCAGTTCATTTATATTGTTGAAATTTAAATGAGAGAGTTTCTTATGCCAATTCCAGCTTTCTTCAGTTGATGCTCTACTCATCAGACAGATTGCAGAACCATCAGTACTTGTTGAAAGCTTAGCTTCATAAATGTTACCACGCCTGTATCCTTTCAGAACAACTTTGCCTTTAGATTTACTCACAATTTCACAGTGTTCTTCAAAGAAATCAACATGATAACCTCTGTCACAGATTTGACTTATACTCAGTAGGTTGTGTTTAAGTCCTGAGACCAGAGCTACTTGTTTAATTATGACATTTCCAAGATTGATATTGCCATATCCCAATGTTTTTCCAATGTTGCCATCTCCATAAGAAACACTTGGGCCAGCTTTCTCCACAAAGTCTGATAGCAGGGCCTTATTTCCAGTCATATGTCCTGAACATCCACTATCCAGAACTAGAATATTTTTTCTGTTGCCCTGCAATCAAAAGACCACTAATTATTAGTTTTAAGGACCCAGACTTGCTTGGATCCTTTGGCCTTATTAAGTTTGTTAACATTTGCAGCGGATTTAGCATCAGAGTTTATGTTAACATTTTTCTTATCAGAACTTACACTATCAGACTTTGAATCAGAATTTACACTAGAAGGAACAATGGAAACTTTCTTCAAAGAAGGTTTTATTTGATAATAATCATAGTAAAAACTTTGATATTCCTTACAAGTATAAATGGAATGCCATAAACTACCACAATGAAAACAAGGATTTTGTGGTTTGTATCTAACAGACTGACTCTTAACTCCTGATTTTGAAGGTAAGGAGTTAATATTCTTATTCTTCCTGCAAAAAGAAGCCAGATGGTTAGAACTTCCACAGTTATGACATGTTTTCCTAGGAGCATCAGGAACAGGTTTATAATCATTGCTTTTATTCACACCTTCCTTTCCATTCCTATTTTTCCTAGGTGATTTTACCTTGTTTGCATTCTTAACATCTTTCAGCTTATGTTTAAGCTGCTTCTTTGTCATTAAGCCTATGTTCACTTCAACTGTCTTTTCCTGTTTTAGTTTTTCAGAAGTTAATTCCTCTTTAACTTCTGATTTCTCATTTTCAGACTTTACAGTTACAAACTTAACAGGTTTAAACTTTGGCTTTTGCTTAACAACAAGCTTAATTTCTTCAGTTCCTTTATCATTCTTATCTTCTCCATAACCTAAGCCCTCTTTCCAGTTTCCACTACTTAGCAAATTTTGAGTTGTTTTGCCAGAGTTAGTCCAAGTCCTGATAATCTCTCTTTCCTTTTCTAACTCAGTTTTTAGAGATTCATTTAATTTTAGCACTTCATTCCTAACATAAAAAGCATCATCTCTATCCTTCTGAGTTTGATGGAACATGACTAACTCTTTTTCTAAGAAATCATTCATTTTCTTAAATGCAAGATTTTCAGAAGTTAATCTTTCATATGTTAAAGTTTGATCTCTATAGCTAACAAACATGGTTTTAAGATACCTTCTCAACTCATTAATATCATCAGTATGAAAAGCATAAGTAGTCTGAGGTACCTTTGTTTCAGCAGCTTCAGAACTGCTCTCAACACTTTCTTTATCAGCATTTGCCATCAATGCATAGTTCTCCTCACTTTCAGAATCTGAGGTGTCTGTCCAGCTTTTCTGCTTTGTGACAAGAGCCTTGCCTTTGTCACCCTTTACCTTCTTGCAGTCAGGAGATATGTGGCCTTTCTCACCACAGTTATAGCATTTAATATTGGTGTAATCTCCTCTGTCAGACTTTCCTCCTCTGCCTTCAGATCTTCTGAAATTCTTCTTATCAGAACTTCTGCCTTTCCTGGAAAACTTCTTTCCCTTCCTGAACTTCCTGTATGCAATCTTTGTGATTCCTTTCACCATAAGAGCACACAGCTTCATCATCTCCTCATCAGCATCAGTCTCAGGCAAGCTTTCAGAATCTGAGTCATCATCACTCTCAGAACTTGATGACTCAGTATCAGACTTTATGAAAAGAGCTTTACCCTTGTCTTTCTTTGAGGAAGCTGCTTTGGGAAATTCTTCTTCAGCCCTAAGAGCAACTGTCCTTGACTTTCCTCCTTTCCTCTTGCTTCCTTGTTCCATCTCCAGCTCATGAGTCTTGAGCATTCCATAGATTTCGTCAAGAGTTGTTTCATCAAGATTGTAGTTGTCTCTTATTGTCGTTGCCTTCAAATCCCAGCATTCAGGAAGAGCTAACAGGAACTTAAGGTTTGAATCTTCAAGATCATACTCTTTATCAACCAATGACAAATCATTCAAAAGTTTGACAAATCTATCATATAAATCATTCAATGACTCATTAGCCTTTGAGTCAAAGTGTTCATACTCTTGAGTGAGTATTGTCTTCCTGTTCTTAATTGTGTCAGTTCCCTGACACCTTGTTTCCAGAGCATCCCATATCTCCTTAGCAGTCTTGCAGTTGATTACCCTGTTTGACATTACATTATCAATGGCACTATGCAGTAAGTGTCGTACCTTAGCATCCTTAGCAATTGATGATATGTCTTCAGCAGTATAATCACTCTTCTCCTTTGGTACGGTCTGTGCTGCTTCACCTGCAACTTCCATATGGGATATTCAGATGGTCTCAGTATGGGGACTGATGGTCTCATACCGACTCTGAATTTGTGTCTTTGGTGGTTCCTCAGTTGTGGTAGGCTTAGTTGGAGTTTCTGTGTCCGACATGATTGTGTTTGGATCTTTAACTGTATGTGTGTTAACAGAGTAGCTCTGATACCAATTGTTAGGTCACACACACACTGTAGAGGGGGTGAATACAATGTATAATATACTCAAATCGAACTTTAAGAACTTAAGTAACAGAAAACAAACTTTATTGAAACAATAAACTCTGTTACAGTATGGAACTGTTACCTCTCAGTGATGAACAAATATCACGAGAGCTGCTAGGGTTACAATGAATAATCTTTTCTAATAATGATAACACTTATAGTGTAAACCCTATATCTGTGTTTATATACTACACAGTTACAAGATAATCGCTAATTGATATGGAATATAATTCTGCTTCCTAAAATATATCAATCAGATATCTTTTCTTCCAAGTATTCCATTCTTCACGGAATTCCTTCTTCATGCATATCTCTTCTTATGTTTATCTCAATCTTCTTTCCTTTAATCAGCTACTGTCCTTATCTGATTATCCTTCAGCACTTAAGTTCTGATATCTAACTTCTGATGATTATCTCCTGATAACATACGTACTGATATCCTTAAGTCCTGACTTCCAGTATAAGTACTGATTTATCCTGTTCAGTAAGATCTGAAAGCTAAACATAAAACATATTAGCCATGACATTATCAAATATATCTAACAGCTTCTTTATTTTATTAGTTGTTTTACTTGTTTAATTATTAGTGAGTAGTCGTTTTCTAGGGCATTAAGGGGAAGTCATGTTTGCACTATAATCTTGGCATGATCTTCACAGTATTTTGATTTATTATGGTTAATTTTAATTGATTATGATTTATTATTAATTTGTGTAATCGGCCGATATCATTAGTTAATTGAATGCAATAGGGGTAATAGATCGGGAGATTTTACTCACTAGAGGCACACATACGATTAGCAGAATTGAAAGTGAGAGCGGGAACATCATTGGAATTCTGAGAGCGTTAATGCTCGGGAGTGATTAAAAATTGCTCTAATTACCTAACTAATTAAATTACTAAAAGTGATAAATTATGTAAGATTTCAATAGTGTTAATGTTCGGGAGAGATTAACATACTTTAGTTATGTGATCACATTTATCGCTGCAGCTTAGAAGCCGGTTATTTTGTAAGCATGGTGGACCTGATTGCCCTAGGTTTTTAATTCTTTGTTTAACATCTAATTAATTAATGTTAATTTAGTCATAGTCATTAATTAGTTAAAATTTTTATAATCGATTTGTCCTTGAAATAATTGATAAAAACTGAATCAAAATTGATAGAGCCTGTCTTCTTGTGGATATGACCCACTTGCCACTTTGTACTAGCAATAGCGCTTGTGGTTATATATAATTTTACACATCAAGTTTTTGGCGCCGCTGCCGGGGAGACAACTAGTTTCTGTTGGTTTTTAATTTGGTTATTTAGATTGTTTATATTGTCTTGTTGGAACTTTGGTTCCAATCAAGGCTAGTTTCACTGTTTTCTTGGCTTTGTTGAGTGATTTCAGATTTGCAATGGAAGAAGATGATATGTTGCATACCTCTCCTCCTTGTTCGAGGCACATACTCAAGAAATTGCCTCATATAATACAACAGAACCCGTTATGTGTCCAATGAGTATCAATGAGATGTCACAAGTGGCCCCTACAACTTATATTTTTTGTCAAATTTGTGGTGTACAGGGTCACAATGGGTATGAATGCTCGTACAATATCTATAATTCTCAAAATGCTCAGTTTGACAAATGAATTCTTTTAAAGATGGATATGGATACAAGCAGTACTCTAATACATTTGATCAAAAATGTATGGATCAATCAGATTTCTCTTACATGAATAATGGCGTTCAGAATTTTTCATATCACGATCAACAACAATACCAACAACAATATTATAAAGAGCAATATGAGTCACTGCAACAATATCAATATTCTCTACGAGAAGAGCCATAATTTACTCTGGCTGATGTGGTTCTGGAAGCTGAATGAACTAACGAGATGTTGAAAGAATTGATGCATGAGATCAAGGAGCTAAAAAGTCAAATTTTATCAATGGAGGCTCACATTGCAGAGCCGGTTAACTCTTCTACTACAAGAAAACTCGATGTTTTATCATCACAACCTATCCAACTAGAAGATGACGAGAGTGTTACAACTCTTAATAACTATCTTAAGGATGACAATTTGTCGATGTTCGGTGCTGATATGAATACTATTTCTAAGGAGGAGCATGCCACTGATTATAAGATCAATGATGTTGTTACTAAAGACATTGTGAGTGAGGATGAAGAATCAAGGAAAGCAATACTCAGATGGTGGTTGTTTCTCTTCCATAACTTGTGCCCAAGCTACCATTCCTATATCGAGACATAGCTTCTGTGGACCAACAATTAGGTATTGGTAAATTTATTTTCACTTTAGCCTCTACTTACAAAACTCCTATACTTTAGGATATTTTCTACAATGTTGACGTGATTACACCGATTGTCCAAAATAGTTCTCAAACTTTGATCGTTGATGTGATAAGCCAAGATGTTCGACTAGATCATAAAAAAGTGAGAAGTGAAAACAAGTCACCACCTAAACCTCCACCTCGTATGAATGTTAATGGAGTTTGTTATTTTTATGGTGTTGAGTTTTTTCGTTATTTTATCATAAAATTTTCCAAATCTGCACATGCATGTGCTTACTGATGCCGTATTTTATTTTTTTAAAGCTTGTTTGGAGGTTTTTTGCAGGATAAAAAGAATTTTGAAGGACACTCTTAATAGCTTTTGTAGTGGTGTATTTATGATCGAGAAAGTGGATATTCCGCCTATATGCACTTTGGTTTTGAAGAGGTCGAGCTAAGACCATGAAAAAAATGTTTTTTGGGAGGCAACCCGACATTGTTTCGGGTTGTAAAAAAAATAAAAAAAAAGCTGCGGTGCAAATTTCCGATCTTCTATATTCTAAAGTCATCCAGACCATTCCGATTTTCTCTAGAATCTTCGGCGCTCAAAGAAGTTGAATTTTGTCGGGGCGTGACAAAGTGCCTGCTTAGATTAGTTTAATAGGTACTCGCTCCATCCTCTTTTACATGTTAATTTTTAAAATTATTTTTTATTCCTATTCACGTGTTCAATTTTAATTTCAAAACAATTTTGGAGGAAATTTTCCAATATTAACCTTATATTTTTAAGGTTTGAATTTTTTTAATTAGTACTTAGCTGAATATTTATTAAATATTAATAATTCTTTTAAATTTATCCCAAAATATATAAAGTGAATCTACTAGCTACGGTAGTACGGTTTGCGTGAAGCGTGCAATTGATATTTGAATTTTTGTAATTCTTCGAGTCCACAACATACACTGCTGAAATGCTAATGAAAAATTTGGCCGTTGTCATTTTCCCTTTCCCCGGCCGGTTTTTTGTGCTGCTTTTCATTTTCTAGTTAAATTAAATATTTTTTGGAAAATACTTGTTGTACATAATTGTGTACAAAATTTTGTACATAATGACATGTGTTGGATTTTAATTGAAATGCCCCGGGTATTTACATCAATAAGCACAAGACATCCCACATCAATTGTCATGTCATTGTGTACAATTTTTTTGTACACAATTATGTATACCTAACTCATATCTTTTTCTATATATTAAAAGAGGACTATGAGCAAATTGAGCCATTTTAATAGCTGTTAAAAATTTTGCCCTTTATATTGGAAAATTATAAAAATGCCATCCCCATATAATTTTGTTAAAAATATCTAAAATATTGTTTCTATTAAGAATCAAACCCCAGACTGTCTACTCAAACATTTCATATCACTACGATTGTGCTACACTTCTTGAGTTAACTTTAAAATTCTTATTAGATAAGCCATATTCTCTTTTTTTTATCAAATTCATTTTATTACTTTAATTTTTGAGTAAATAAAATGTTGATTTAAATTATTTACGTGCCTCCTTTTTATTTAGTTTTTATAGTTTTATTATAAAATTTCACTCACCTCATATTCATACAATTTGTTTCACTCACTTCACATTTATAAATTCTATTAATTAACGTCGATTATATATATATATATCATGATGAGGTATATATTTTTTATATATTTTATTAAATAAAGTTTTTAAAAAACAGTATTTAAAAATGATAAATTTTTAAAATAATTCATAATTTTATTGATCTATTTTTTAGCATTATAATATATTATATATTTTTATTTTTTCATTCATTTACATTATAAATCAGTTTAATATGATTTGATATTAAAAATATGAGATATTATCAATATTTTTATATATTGTGAATTAGTAAATTGTTTTAAAAAAATACAAAAATACAAAATTATTATTTTTAATTATTCACCGCATCCCCGGGCGGAGATCGTTAATGAAAAGAATCTTCGTTTCGGATTAAAGGTGTGTTCGGGGATCATGTTCGGGGATAGTAATCTCAGACCCCGAAGTGACCTGATGCATATCCCTACAAACAATTTCAAATATTTTTGTTATAATAATATAATTTTATTTTTTTATTAATTAGGATCATATAACTTTCAATAAATATCTAATCTCAAAATTCTCGGGATAAGTTAAAATCGAATTGTATGATAAAAATAATCTCTCACCACTAAAGTTATCTAATACCGCTATAATAGTGTGTATAAAAAGAAAAAGAAATAAGACTATATATTAAAAGAGAACTAGGGGTAAATTGAGTCATTTTAAAGGCTGTCAAATTACAATTTTGCTATTTTATTTTGGAAAATTATAAAAATGTCATGTTAGATATATTTGATAATGTCATGGCTAATATAATTTATGTTTAGATTTCAGATCTTACTTAACAGGACAAGTCAGTACTTAACCATTAATCAATACTTATACTGAAAGTCAGGACTTAAGGATATCAGTACTTATATTATCAGGAGATAATCATCAGAAGTTAGATATCAGAACTTAAGTGCTGGAGGACGTTCAGATAAGGACAGTAGCTGATTAAAGGAAAGAAGATCGAGATAAACATAAGAAGAGATATGCATGAAGAAGGAGTTCCGTGAAGAATGGAATACTTGGAAGAAAAGATATCTGATTGATATATTTTAGGAAGCAGAATTATATTCCATATCAATTAGCGATTATCTTGTAACTGTGTAGTATATAAACACATACATAGGGTTTACACTATAAGTGTTATCATATTCGAGAAGATTATTTATTGTAACCCTAGCAGCTCTCGTGATATTTGTTCATCACTGAGAGGTAACAGTTCCATACTGTAACAAAGTTTATTATTTCAATAAAGTTTGTTTTCTGTTACTTAATATATTAAAGTTCGATTTGATTGTATTATATACTGTATTCACCCCCCTCTACAGTGTGTGTGACCTAACATGTCATCCTCATATAATTTTTGTTAAAAATAGCTATAGTATTATTTTTACTTACAATCGAACCCCAGACTTTCTACCCAAACATTTCATATCACTACCATTGTGCTACATCACTTCTTGAGTTAACATTAAAATTCTTATTAGATAAGTCACATATTCTATTTTTATCAAATTAGTTGTATTACTTTAATTTTTGAGTAAATAAAATGTTGGTTTATATTATTTACGTGCCTCCTTTTTATTTAGTTTTCGTAGTTTTATTATAAAATTTTACTCACCTCATATTCATACAATTTGTTTCACTCACTTCACATTTATAAATTCTTTTAATTAAAGCCGATTTGTTATATATATATATATATCATGATGAAAGGCATATGTCATAGCCTACTCGTTTATTCGAGTATTTAACTCAACTCAAATAAGAATGTAATAAGTAAATAGTGGATCAAGCATCAGAGAGATCTCACAAAGTAACATCTGTCAAAGAATAAAGAAACATTGTTCATCTGCAGACTTGAAGATTCACTGGAAGAAGTTCAAGAATTTGATCATGCCTCAGTGATATAAATCAAGATCGTGGATTTAATCAAGTGACAGAGATCTCGTCAAGGTATCATTTATTACAAGGATTCAATCAGAACAACAGAGTCAAGACATGAAGAAACGTCACGAAAGTTAGTCACTCATGAACCAGACAGTACATCGAGTGTCAGCATTGAAGTGACGGAATTGATTCAAAAGTCTCAGTGACTTTCAGAAGATTGTCAGAAGAATGGTTGCTGCTCAGCGTTAGTATTAATTCTCCATTAATTAATTAAGTCATATAATTTAATTAAGAAAATAAATTATATCTGCAAGGATTAATTTATTAATTAATTGAATTAAATTGATTAATTAATTTAGAACTAATATTAAGGAATTACAGAATTTTAATTGGTTTAAATCTATTTAAATTGAAACAAGACAATCTGGATTGTATTAATATGACAATCGGTATGACAATCAATAGTCATACCGAAAGTCATGCTAATTCATTTAATTGTCTTGTTAGAATTTTTATTAGATTAAAAATCTGTTATTAATCTTTGCAAGACAATCTGAATTGTACTTATGTAACTATCGGTATGACAATCAATTGTCATACCGAAAGTCATGCTGGTTCAAAGAATTGTCATTGCAGTTCATTCATCTCGGCTGTTTGATAAAAGAAGCAGAAGACTTTTTGTTTATGGAGCAATCAAACAGAACACACCACAAGAACAAAAGAAAAAGCAGCAGAAAAATATTCCATCTATTCTGCAACTTCAAGATCAATTTTCTAGATTGTAAAGTTAAATCCAATCAACTAGAAATACTTATCTTGTTCTTGTATATCTATCTAGCGGATTAAAATCCCTAGAACTTAATCTCAAATCGCTTTTAGCATTTGATCTTTTAATTACAAAAATAGAAAAAGTTCATGTCGAATTTATTCTAAATTTGTAATAATTGATTTGAGATTAATCCCTTGTAACCGATACCGTAGTTGTAACACCTTTCAAGTTTAATAAAAGTTTTATTTAACTTGAATTTTGTTTCACAATTTTATTCCGCATTTTATTCGACGAAACGGTATTGTTTGCATTCAACCCCCCCTTCTACAAACAAATTGGGACCTAACAATTGGTATCAGAGCCTTCTGATTAACGTACAAATCAAGATCCTAGACTTTTGTGTTTCTTTCACTTCTTGAATTTTTATTCACTCAAAAATTCATAATGACTACACAAAAAGTTGGAACCGTTAAAATTCCACTTTTCGATAAAGAAAATTATGTGATGTGGAAGAAGAAGATGCTACTGTTTTTACAGGTTGCTAATCCCAAATATTTGCAAGTGTTGAAGAAGGGTCCAAAAATTCCTATGGTTATTGAACCAGAGGTAATAGAGAATGATGTGGTGATCACCGAAGCGAGAACTTATGTGAAGGATCCTGAGGACTTCTCTCCTGCTGAAATAGAAGAAGCTTCCCTGGATGCTAGCCTTCAATTAATCTTAGTAGATTCCCTTAATCCCCTAATGAACAGACATGTGATGAATTGTAAAGATTCTAAACATATCTGGGAAACTATTGAGATTATTAATGAAGGCACAGAGGAAGTTAGGGAGAACAAACTAGAAATCCTAACCTCTGAGTATGAATACTTCAAATCTAATCCAGGAGAAGGAATCACTGAAGTGTTTGAGAGGTACAATGCATTGATCAACAACCTGAACATTAATGGTAAATACTATTCCATCAGGGAGGTCAATAAAAAGTTCCTTTTAACACTGCCAACTCATCTCGAACATAGAATCACTGCCATAAGAGAAGCAAGAGATCTGAGTGAGATTTCTTTGAAAAGGCTCTATGGTGTGTTAAAGACTTATGAGTTGGAGCAGATTCAGCAGAAGGAAGTTTACGGGAAAGGAAGAGTGGTCAGCACGTCTACTGCTCTGGTAGCTGATGAACAACAACAACAACAACCACTATATCAACAACAATCTCAACAGTCAGATAGAATGGTACAGTCTTCCAAGGTTGAAGATAATGTGATAGTAGCAAAATTTGATTCACCTACTACAAATCAATCAGGAGATGATTATTATTCCTTGGAAGAACTGGAGCAATTGGAGGATGAGTCAATGGCCCTGATTGTCAAGAGATTCTCAAATGTCAGATTCAAGAGGAATCCCAAGTTCAAGTACAAGTCCAACTACAACAGATTCCAGAAAGGTGGATCTTCATCCTCTAACACCAGCAGTGGTGGGTATAAAACAGGGATGGTTGATCGAAGCACCATTCGATGCTTCAACTGTAATGAGTTGGGACACTTTGCCACAGAATGCAGGAATCCAAAACAAGCAAGGAAGAACTCTTACGATTCTAATCAGAAGAGTAAATCTGAAAGGGCGTACCTGGCAAAGGGAAGAAGCTGGGATGATACTGACAGTGAAGATGAAGAAGTTGGGAATCTTGCTCTCATGGCTAGTGATGCAAGCACCTCATCGTCAAGAAAAGAGGTAAAACTTTCTGATGCTGAAATGGTTTATCATCTAAGAGGTAACTTAGATTGTGCTCGTCGTGATAATGAATTGTTAAATCAACAAATCAAAGACCTTGAGAAAGAGGTCAATGAATTAAGACTTGTGCACATTAATCAAGATAAACTTAAAGACCAAGTATCTTTTCTAGAGAATAGAGTTGACTGTTATAGACAACTCGAAACTATTCTCAAAGACAAGATCACCGGTCTTGAGGCTAAGGTTAAAGCTTACTTTAATTCTTGTTCGAAGTCCAAAGAGTTTTACAATAAGCAAGCTGTTAATCAAACACATGGAATAGGTTATGATTACAATGCTGCTATTGGAAAATTAGGCATAAACTCCCCTCCTCATGTATGTGCTAAAGGCAGGGAAGTACCACATGTGCTTAAGGGTGTTGATGAACCCCTTTATAAGGAATCAATTGCTGAACCATTTGATGAGACCTCTTTTATTATTCAAGAAGAAATCCGTGCTGAAGATAATGCTAATGGGAAAGCTGTCTCCAAGTCAAGTGTGTCAAAAGTTCCAGTCAAGGTTGTGAAAGCAACTGAGACTAACTCAGACACACATGAGTTGGATAGCACAAATGCCATGTCTACCATGCATAAGTTGCCTATTGTTAATCCTTCTCATAAAGCATGTGGTGTTCCTGATTGTATGTCTTGTGCTTTTAATCTGTTGTTTGCTTATTTTAATGGTAAGCATGCTTCTAATGATAAGACTACTCCTCGTCAGCATGTGAATAATAGAAAGCATGATAGGTCTAAGACTGCTAGTCCTCCTAAAGCTAGAAAGGAGACATTTGTGCCTAAGCCTAAACATAAATCTGATAAGGCTGTTTTAAAGGTCAAATGTTCAGTCATTGAGAATGTTGAGAATAGTGAAATTAAGAATGTTGTTTTGCCTGATAAAGGCCAATTTTACAAGTATGCCGGACCCAGCCAAGCTTGGGTTCCGAAGAAGTTCTAATCCATTTGTATTGCAGGGCATTAAACAGGTACAACCGGTAGTGTGGATTCTTGACAGTGGATCGTCAAGACATATGACCGGAGATAGAGCCCTGCTATCAAATGTGGTTGAGAAAGCTGGCCCAGTGGTTACCTTTGGAGATAACAGCAAAGGTTTAACGGAGGGATATGGCTGTTTGCAAGCTGGAAATGTTATCATTGAAAATGTATATCTTGTGCAAGGACTTGAACACAATCTGCTTAGCATTAGTCAGTTCTGTGACAACGGCTACAATGTTTTATTCGACAAGCTGAAGTGTCAGATTCTGCACAAGAAAAGTGAAAAACCCTCTTTAATGGGAATACGGAAAGGAAATCTGTTCGTAGCTGACATGAACTCTGGAAGCAATCTTGAAGTCAATTGTTTCTATGCAAAAGCATCGTCAAATGAGAGTTGGCTATGGCACAAGAGACTTTCCCATCTCAATTTCAAGACAATGAATTCTCTTGTTAAAAGAGAATTGGTAAGAGGTCTGCCTCAGCTGGAATTCTCTCCAGAAGGACTATGTGAGGCTTGCCAGAAAGGAAAGTCAAAGAAAGCAAGTCACAAAGGCACTGACACATCTTCCATAACTGGTGTTCTGCAATTATTGCACATGGATTTATTTGGTCCAGTTAATATCCTTTCTATGTCAAAGAAGTGTTACTGTCTTGTGATAGTTGATGACTATTCCAAGTATACGTGGGTTTTATTTCTTCACTCTAAGGATGAAACACCACAAGTTGTGATTGATCATATCAAGATGATTGAGTTAGATTCTAACGTCCCTGTTAGAGCAATAAGGTCAGATAATGGAACAGAATTCAAGAATGCACTTCTAAATGGATTCTGTACAGACAAAGGGATTACCAGACAATTTTCAGC
The DNA here is from genome assembly GCF_009905375.1 of Apium graveolens. NCBI lineage: Eukaryota > Viridiplantae > Streptophyta > Magnoliopsida > Apiales > Apiaceae > Apium > Apium graveolens. Next base: position 226,868,625 of record NC_133656.1, on the reverse strand, counting down.
TCCTAGAACCCCTCAGCAAAACGGAGTGGTAGAAAGGAAGAATCGTACATTGATTGAAGCTGCAAGAACGATGTTAAATGAATCAGGTCTTCCAATGTACTTTTGGGCTGAAGCTGTCAATACTGCATGTTATACTCAGAATCGAACTCTAATCAACAAAGACTTCATGAAAACTCCTTATGAGATTTTGAATGAACAGAAACCTTCTATCAAATACTTTCATGTATTTGGTGCCAGATGCTTCGTGCTCAAGGATGGAGATGATCGTCGTGGTAAGTTCGAGGCAAAGGCATATGAGGGTATTTTTGTTGGATATGGAAGAAGATCATATAGAGTGTATATCATTGATCAACACAAAGTAACTGAAAGTGTCAATGTTACATTTGATGACACTAAACTCCCTAGTATCCAAACTGAAGATCCTTCTGAGAAACTGAAGTTTGATGATACGTCAGATTCAGAGTCAGAACATGGTCAAGAACCTGAGGTTGTTGCTGTTGAAGAACCTGTTAATCCTGATAATACTCAAGGTAATAGTGATGGAAACTCTGGAAACAATGGAGATACCACTGCTACTGACGGAGAATCTTCAAGTCAACATGGCAACAACTCAGGGGGAGATGCTGAAGGATCATCTAGTAGGACACAACATCACAATGAATTTCAAGGCGAATCATCAAGATCAAATCTTCCAAGACAGACTGTCTGGAATAAAGCTCACCCTTTTGAGTTGATTATTGGTGATCCAGATGTTGGAGTCAGAACTAGACGTGCTACTCAAAATGAGTGTCTGTTCTCAGGATTTCTTTCTGAGATGGAACCTAAGAAAATTGAAGAAGCACTAACTGATCCAGATTGGGTGATTGCTATGCAAGATGAACTCAATCAGTTTGAAAGTCAACAAGTCTGGAAACTGGTACCTAGGCCTGTACACAAGAAAGCTGTTGGTACAAGGTGGGTATTCAGGAATAAACTAGATGAAGATGGTGTGGTTACAAGAAACAAGGCAAGACTGGTAGCTAAAGGGTATTCTCAAGCTGAAGGTATTGATTATGATGAAACCTATGCTCCAGTGGCTAGACTTGAGGCCATCAGGATATTTCTGGCATTCGCAGCATTTTCAAACTTTAAAGTTTATCAAATGGATGTCAAGAGCGCCTTTCTGAATGGAAAGCTGGATGAAGAGGTATATGTAGAGCAACCTCCTGGTTTTGAAGATCCAGATCATATGGATTTTGTCTTCTTTCTTTTCAAGGCTATCTATGGGCTAAAACAGTCACCAAGAAAATGGTATGACACTCTCTCTGAATTTCTTATTGAAAATAGCTTTATTAGAGGTGTCATAGACAAAACTCTCTTTTCTAAAAAACATAAGAATGATACTATATTAGTCCAAGTCTATGTGGATGATATAATATTTGGGTCTACTAATGATAATCTCTGTAAGAGATTTGCTAAGTTAATGCACAGCAAGTTTGAAATGAGCATGATGGGAGAGCTGAAGTTCTTTCTTGGATTACAAGTAAATCAAAGGTTAGATGGAACATTTATTTGTCAATCCAAGTATCTCAAGGAACTCCTCAAAAAATACAATCTAGAGGATTCTGCATCAGCAAGGACTCCATCAACTACAGCTGTCAAGCTTGGACCATGTGAAAACTCCATTAAGGTAGATGTCACAAGCTACAGAGGTATGATTGGCTCGTTACTCTATCTTACTGCGAGTAGACCAGATATTATGTATGCTACATGCCTATGTGCAAGGTTCCAAGCGGATCCTAGAGATATTCATCTCGTTGCTGTTAAACGAATCTTAAGAGATCTTAAGGGAACACCAAATCTAGGTATTTGGTACCCTAAAGAATCTGGTTTTAACCTTGTCGGATATACAGATTCAGATTATGCAGGAAGTGTTGTTGATAGGAAAAGCACCTCAGGAAGTTGTCAATTCTTAGGAAGCAGGCTAGTCTCATGGTACAGCAAGAAACAGCAAACAGTTTCCAACTCAACGGCCGAGGCTGAATATATTGCTGCTGGAAGCTGCTGTGCTCAGATCTTGTGGATTAGGAACCAACTACGAGACTATGGCTCTGTATTGAACAAGATTCCTATTTTATGTGACAACACAAGTGCAATAGCCATCACCAACAACCCTGTACAGCACTCGAGGACAAAGCACATTGACATCAGGTATCATTTTATTAGAGAGCACGTCATGAATGGTACTGTTGAACTATTTTTTGTTCCAACAGAAGAACAAATAGCAGATATTTTCACTAAACCACTTGACGAATCCACATTTACCGGATTAGTTGGTAAATTGGGCATGTTGAATAGTTTTAGTGATTAATTTAGTTAATATCTGGGATCTGTTCTTGAATGAATTTACAAATGAATTTTTCATAAATGAAAAAAAATTCACTTGCAAATTTATTTTATCATTTTATCATATTTCTTGCTTATTTCTATGTAATATATATTATCTTATCTATTTTTATTTTCCCTATTTGTTAATTTAAAATATCTCAGAATATTTTATTTCCTCTAAAAATATTTTTCTATGAATTTTATTTGCTAAAATTCAATAGAAATCTATTTTTGGAATAAAAATAATAAATTCTGATATATTATCTTTGTTTCTGTAAAAATTTTAAGTGTTTATTTCAGTTTTACTATTTTGAAATATAGTTTCAGTACATAAATAGAAGTCTGTACATATTTGAGTGTTTTTCTACTGCAATGACAATCGGCAAGACAATTGAATTGTCTTGCTGAAAATCATTTCAGTACTTATATATATATATATACTTATTTTCATAATTAATTCTGTGTGAAAACCTTTTATTTCCAGAATGACAATCGGCAAGACAATTGAAATTGTCTTGCTGAAAGTCATTTGCGAATATAATTGTCATTTCAGTGTTTTTCAGTTTAGTTTTATACTGGCAAGACAATCGGTATGACTATTGATTGTCTTACCAGTTATAAACATTATATATATCTATTTTATTTTTATTTTGTGTAACACCCCCAACCAATTCAATTTAACCATTCATACTTATGCTTAAACTTTACTTTAATCATTCTTAAGTTTCTTTAAATCAAAACCACAAAATTACCATTTCATTTCACTACCATCCCAAATCTCAAACTCTAATCATAACAACAACTACAATAACATCCTACTTCATCAAAATCACCTTATAATATACATGAACCTAGGGTTTGAAAATGGTATACCTTCCTTGAAGTGGTGGGTTGAGCTAGGAAGCCTTAAGAAGCTTGGAGAGGCCTTAGGAAAGCTTGGATCTTCAAGAAAACAAGAAAAGTTCAAGTTAAAAAAACTTGAAAACACTATTCATTGTCTTCTTCATTGATTAAATGGAGAAGCTAGAGAAAGAATTAATGGCTTAAACTCATGATATAGCCATAACTAAGCATAAAGATGGTTAGGGAATTTTCTTACCAATTAAGGATGCTTGGATCTTGATTTTGGAAATTTTATCTTTGAAAAAAAGTGAAAAGCCGAGAGCTAGGTGATGAACAAATGCCTTGGCTGATTTTTTGATTCTTGATGAAATGATTTGCTAGCTTGGTTGGCTTGGTTTTGTTTTTGATTTAGCAAATTACCACCTTGCCCTTGAATTTGTGTGGTCCTTAATCAACCACACCTCCCTTCTTCCATGTCATGCTTATGTCACCCTCATGATGTCATCCTTCCTTCCTTGTCTTCTTTCTATTGGTTGGATGACATCACTCTCATTAATCCCTTTGATTAGCTTCCTAATCGTTTGCCTAATGACCGCTGATCTGTTATACGGTTCGCTTAACTTTCGTTCTCGTTTATCGTTTGAAGGATCATACCCGGGATCTTATTACTTAGGTTCCCTTAACCTTTCTCAATACATTATATTCCTTTTTATGATCCTCTATTATAATCCTTTAATTTAAATCCTTTTTATCCTGTTACCTTATACTCAATTCTCTCCGTATCTTGTGGATTTCCGGGAAAAACCAAAGTGTTCGGAATTGGGTTCTGACGATATTTACATACACTTATATACTTCATAGAGTACTAATAATATCCCAGAATATCCATAACAGAACCCCTACATAGTGTGGCATGAAAAGTTTTCTCATTCAGCTAAAACACTATTCACAAGGGTTACAAAAAGTTGAAAAATTTTGGGGTTATTACAGTCTCCCCTCCTTAAAAGAATTCCGTCCCGGAATCAAACAGAAAACAATTGGGGGTACTTTTCTAGCATTGCGCTCTCTAGTTCCCAAGTCGATTCTTCCACATTATGATTCTGCCATAGTACTCTGACTAGCTTGATCACTTTGTTCCGAAGCACCTGCTCCTTCTTATCCATAATCCTTACTGGCTTCTCCACGTAAGTTAGATCTGGCTGCATATCCACCTGCTCGTACTCCACTATGTGCCTGGCATCCCGATGATACCTCCTTAGCATTGACACATAGAACACATTATGAACTTGTTGCAAATTAGGGGGTAGGGCTAGCTCGTAAGCTAACTTTCCAATCCGTCTTAATATCTCAAAAGGTCCAATGTATCTTGGGCTTAGTTTTCCCTTCTTTCCGAACCTCATTAATCCCTTCCAAGGGGATACTTTCAGCAATACTAAGTCCCCTACTTCATATTCCTTGTCCTTTCGGGCTAGGTCTGCATATTTCTTTTGTCTGTCTTGGGCTGCTACAAGTCGCCCTCTGATAAGATCCACTATATCTCTGGTCCTTTGGACCACTTCGGGTCCGAGCATCTTCCGCTCTCCTACTTCATCCCAGTATAAGGGAGATCGACACCTTATTCCGTACAAGGCCTCATAAGGCGGCATCCCGATGCTAGCATGAAAGCTATTGTTATAAGAAAACTCGATCAACGGCAGGTGATCATCCCAACTTCCTTTAAGGTCTATTGCACAGACTCTCAACATATCCTCTAGTGTCTGGATGGTCCTTTCACTCTGTCCATCCGTCTGGGGATGGTACGCGGTACTCATATTTAACTTGGTCCCCGCACATTCCTGAAAGCTCCTCCAAAATCTGGAGTTGAACCTAGGGTCTCGGTCTGAGACAATGGACGCTGGGACTCCATGTCGTGTCACTATTTCCTTAAGGTAAATGTCCACCAGTCTATCGACTGTGTATCTCTCATTGATAGGAATGAAATGAGCTGACTTTGTCAATCGGTCTATAATTACCCAAATGGCATCGTGATTGGCTTTCGTCCTTGGCAAGCCTACAACAAAATCCATCGCTATCTGTTCCCATTTCCATTCGGGAATCTCCAGGGGTCGCAAAAGTCCACTGGGTCTCTGGTGCTCTGCCTTTACTCTTTGGCAAGTCAAACACTTGTTCACCCATTCTGCTACGTCCCTCTTCATGTTGGGCCACCAGTAATATTCCTTCAAATCCCTATACATCTTGGTACTTCCTGGGTGAATGGAATACCTTGAACTATGGCTTTCATCCAAAATCTCATCTTTAAGTTCTTGAACATTCGGAACCCAAATTCGGTAGGAGTACCTCATTATCCCTTTATCATCTTTCTCAGTATGGATCTCCTCTCCAGTCATTGACTTTCTGTCTTCATTCATTATTTTCTCTTGGCACAATCTGATCTTTTCCAATAATTCTGGCTGCATTGAGATCTCAAAAAGCTTTTCAGTTCCGGTTCCGGTTACCTTTACTTCTATTTCCATTTTCTCAAAATCCCTTATCAACTCTTCCGAGGTCGTTATCATTCTGAGTCTTTCCTTTCTACTAAGGGCATCAGCCACCACATTGGCTTTCCCTGGATGATAGAGAATCTCACAATCATAGTCCTTGATTAGTTCTAGCCATCTCCTCTGGCGCATGTTGAGCTCTTTCTGCGTAAATATGTACTTGAGGCTCTTATGGTCTGTGAAAATCTCGCACTTCTCTCCATACAAGTAGTGCCTCCAAATTTTTAAAGCAAATACTATTGCCGCGAGCTCAAGGTCATGAGTAGGATATCTAACCTCGTATTCCTTCAGTTGTCTCGACGCATACGCGATAACTTTACCGTGCTGCATAAGCACACATCCTAATCCTTTGTGCGACGCGTCACTATATATCACAAAATCTCCTTTTCCATCCGGCAATGCCAATACCGGAGCCGTTATCAACCTTTTCTTTAATTCCTGAAAACTGTTCTCGCATTTCTCCGTCCATTCAAACTTCTCTGTCTTACGAGTAAGTCGTGTCAAAGGGGCTGCGATCTTCGCAAAGTCCTGTACAAATCTACGATAGTAGCCGGCCAATCCTATGAAACTCCTTACCTCTGTGGGTGTGGTTGGCCTTTCCCAATTTGAGACCGCCTCTATCTTGGAGGGGTCGACCAATACTCCTTCTTTATTGATCACATGTCCTAAAAACTGTACTTCATTCCGCCAGAATTCACACTTCGAGAATTTGGCATATAACTGCTCCTCTCTGAGTATTCCTAGAGCTATCCTCAAATGCTCTGCATGTTCTGCCTCAGTCCTTGAGTAGATCAAAATATCATCGATAAAAACTATCACACACTTGTCCAAGTACTTCTTAAATACTCTATTCATTAAATCCATGAAAGCTGCTGGGGCGTTGGTTAATCCAAAGGACATTACCAAGAACTCATAATGCCCATACCTGGTACGGAACGCTGTCTTGGAAATATCTTCGGGTTTAATCTTTAGTTGGTGATATCCAGTTCTCAGGTCAATCTTGGAAAAATAAACAGCATCCTTTAGCTGGTCGAACAGATCGTCTATTCTAGGTAATGGGTACCGGTTCTTTATGGTTAGCTTGTTCAACTCTCGATAGTCTATGCACAACCTCATGCTCCCATCTTTCTTCTTAACAAATAAAACTGGTGCTCCCCACGGGGACACACTGGGTCTTATCATACCCTTATCCAAGAGTTCCTGCAATTGGATAGCTAATTCCTTCATTTCTAACGGGGCTAGCCGGTAAGGTGCTTTGGAAACTGGCGCCGTCCCTGGGGCCAACTCAATAGCAAATTCAATCACTCTATCGGGTGGTAATCCCGGAAGGTCTTGTGGGAATACATCTTCAAATTCGTTGACTACTGGAATATCTTGTAAGTTGGGCACCTCCTTCTGCGTGTCCACCACATAAGCTAGGTAGGCCTCACTTCCTTTTCGTAGCATCCTTTTGGCCTGCGCCATGGTCAAAAATTTCTGCGTCTGCCTCTTTCCTCTAAATATAACTTCTTTCTTCCCGGGGATATTTAACTTAACTTTCTTCCCTTTACAGTCTATCTGAGCATCGTTGCTAGATAGCCAGTCCATTCCCAAAATCACATCAAACTCCCCTAATTTAAAAGGAATCAGATCAACACTGAAAGATTGCTCCCCTATGTCTATCTCACAGGCGGGGTGAATCTGGTTAACAGGAATAATTTCATGATTGGCTATTTCTACTTGTAAGGGTTCTATCAAAGGTTTAGCCTTAAGTCTTAACTTACGTGCAAAGTCCTTTGATATAAAAGATTTAGTTGCTCCCGAATCAAATAAAACAATTGCACTGACTGAATTTAGAGAAAGGGTACCTGCTATCACATCTGAATCTTTCATAGCATCCTGGACTGTCATGTTGAAAGTCCTCGCAGTAGGTGGCTTATTAGAAGCAGCCCTGCTTGCTCCCGAAGCTGCTGGTTTGTTCATTGGGCAATCCTTCTTCCAATGACCCTGGCGTCCACACTGATGACAATTGGTGGTTGGAACAACGGCAGGGGTTGATGATGGGCACCTAGTTGAATAGTGGCCTTCCCGACCGCACTTAAAACAGGTTACTGGCCTTTCCTTACACTCCCCAGTGTGGTTCCTTCCACATCTGTTACAGGCTGGCAATGGGGGTCGAGACTGGTTGGAATAGGACATTCTTGACTTCTGGCCGCCCTGGCTCACACTCACACTCATTGGTCGCTTAAACCCAGTGTTCCTTCCTGGCAGGGACACTGCTCCTCGATTAAATCTAGTTGGGAAGCTCCTTCCTGCGGAACCTCCACCCGTGCTCATACTTTTCCTCTTTATTCCTTTCTCCTCTCTTTCCTTCTGCATCTGTTCACTTCCAACTTCTACAATCGTTGCCTTTTGCACCAGAGTGGCATAGTCCGTAAGCTCAAGGATTGCCACCCTATTCTGAATCCACGGTTTCAGTCCCTGCTGAAACCTCCTAGCTTTCTTTTCCTCGGTGCTCACAAACTCCGGCACAAACCTTGATAACTCAGTAAATTTCGCCTCGTACTCTGCTACAGACAAGTTATTCTGCTTTAGCTCCAAGAACTTGAGCTCCATCTGGCTTTCCATAAACCTCGGGAAATACTTCCCCAGAAACAACTGACTAAATCTCTCCCAGGTTATAATAGCACCTGTCTCCATGTTTTTCTTGGCCTCCCACCAGTAGTTAGCTTCTCCTTTCAGAAGGTAGGTAGCAAATACAGTCTTCTGTGCCTCCTCGGTACTCAAAATCTCAAAAGATTTCTCCATTTCCTTTAACCATGCCCTTGCCTCAACTGGGTCGGCTGATCCGTGGAACTCAGGGGGCTTAAGGGACTTAAAAGCCCTGAAAGAGTTTGCCACTGCATTGTTACTTCCTTGAGGGGGTGGGTTGGGTTGACGTTCCAAATTCTGCCTTAGGAGTTGCATGAACTGGCTCATGGGATCCATGCCTGGGTTTGGTACTGGTTGCTCGACCTCGGTTTCTCCTTCTTCAGCCTCTATCTCAAATCCCTCAACATCATATGTTTCCTCTTCCTTTTCATACAGGGAGTCATCCTGTTCCACATAATCCTCATCTTCCTCTTCACTGTGTTCTTGGTTTCTATTGTCCTGATTATGGCTTCCCTGGTCCTCAGACCCAGGGTTCGCCCTAGTTCCAATCTTTCTTGGCGGCATGATTCTGATAATAATAAAAACAATTATTGGGAAAAATTCAACGTTAGGTCACAATCATATACAACATTGTGCCTTGCACAGCTCTTATAATGGGGAGAACGTATAACACAATTCTATTATTTTAAGAAAGTTCTAATACGAAGTGCAGTAATAATAATAATAAAACAGTGATCCCGTCACTATGGAACTGAACTGAAAGGAAACAAATATATACATAATGCGAGAATACATAGTTTGATCTGGTCAAAAGTACAACAGTGCTACAGTCATCTGTCCCAAAAGTGATACACAAGAGTCTATCTGTCTAGTCAGAAAAAGGGATGCTATATACAAGTCAACTATCCCGGAAAATTGGCTCTTACTAAGGCCTCGGCTAACTAGACAACTAGACTATTCCATCATCAATCCTGAATCACACACCGGAGCGGGTCAGCTCCCAAACCCTTTCCATCGCACGACGGAAGATATAGTCGGCCTGCCGCCTGGAGATCCTACCATGCCTGTCCCCCTGGAGAGATCTGAGTCTCGCTCGGGACGTGAGCTCTATCCCCGTAAGCTCCCTCCTCAAGGATCGGGGTATAGAAGCCCTGGTCTCATAAGCTCGGGTACGCCTACCCGCCCTCTCTGCATCCAACTCCCTCCTGGCCTCATCCAGTCGGGCCTCGGCAACAGCCACTCGGGTCCTCAGAACATCCTGAACATATCCATGAGCTAACGAAGACTGCCTCTGGGCAGGGTCAAGAGGTGGTGAATCCGGAGCCGCTGAGGGTGCCTCCTCGGTCTGCCTAGGCTCGGAAGTATGGGTCTCTGAGCTGTCATCATCAGGAATCCAAGATAGTGGTGGAGGGGTAGGGGCTCTGACCACCGGAAGTGTGGGTAAAGGGATACCAGCATACACTACCATAGATCCAACACGCTCCTCAGCTACTGGGACCTCATCCGGGTCCTCCTCATCTGGAATAGCAATAACCTCTGTCTCTGACTCCTCTGAGGGGTCCTCCTCATCTGAAACAGCAATGACCTCCGTCTCAGGCTCCTCTGGGGGGTCCTCCTCATCCTCCTCCATCTCAGGCTCCTCCTGATCCTCAACATCCAGCAATGCCTCATCATGCTCACGCTCGTACATCTCAGGGTCCTCCATCTCAGGCGCCTACACATTAAACGAGCTAAGTTACTATCATGATACTTATAAGGGTTCCCGTAAGGGTTTTAACTGTCAGCACTACTTTAAGTAGTCCGACCATGAACTTGGCAAGAGTTCTTATTATCTTTGTGAGTTTATTATTATATCGTCGCATCATCTCTGAGGTTTATAACGCTTAGCTCTGATACCATTTCTGTAACACCCCCAACCAATTCAATTTAACCATTCATACTTATGCTTAAACTTTACTTTAATCATTCTTAAGTTTCTTTAAATCAAAACCACAAAATTACCATTTCATTTCACTACCATCCCAAATCTCAAACTCTAATCATAACAACAACTACAATAACATCCTACTTCATCAAAATCACCTTATAATATACATGAACCTAGGGTTTGAAAATGGTATACCTTCCTTGAAGTGGTGGGTTGAGCTAGGAAGCCTTAAGAAGCTTGGAGAGGCCTTAGGAAAGCTTGGATCTTCAAGAAAACAAGAAAAGTTCAAGTTAAAAAAACTTGAAAACACTATTCATTGTCTTCTTCATTGATTAAATGGAGAAGCTAGAGAAAGAATTAATGGCTTAAACTCATGATATAGCCATAACTAAGCATAAAGATGGTTAGGGAATTTTCTTACCAATTAAGGATGCTTGGATCTTGATTTTGGAAATTTTATCTTTGAAAAAAAGTGAAAAGCCGAGAGCTAGGTGATGAACAAATGCCTTGGCTGATTTTTTGATTCTTGATGAAATGATTTGCTAGCTTGGTTGGCTTGGTTTTGTTTTTGATTTAGCAAATTACCACCTTGCCCTTGAATTTGTGTGGTCCTTAATCAACCACACCTCCCTTCTTCCATGTCATGCTTATGTCACCCTCATGATGTCATCCTTCCTTCCTTGTCTTCTTTCTATTGGTTGGATGACATCACTCTCATTAATCCCTTTGATTAGCTTCCTAATCGTTTGCCTAATGACCGCTGATCTGTTATACGGTTCGCTTAACTTTCGTTCTCGTTTATCGTTTGAAGGATCATACCCGGGATCTTATTACTTAGGTTCCCTTAACCTTTCTCAATACATTATATTCCTTTTTATGATCCTCTATTATAATCCTTTAATTTAAATCCTTTTTATCCTGTTACCTTATACTCAATTCTCTCCGTATCTTGTGGATTTCCGGGAAAAACCAAAGTGTTCGGAATTGGGTTCTGACGATATTTACATACACTTATATACTTCATAGAGTACTAATAATATCCCAGAATATCCATAACAGAACCCCTACATAGTGTGGCATGAAAAGTTTTCTCATTCAGCTAAAACACTATTCACAAGGGTTACAAAAAGTTGAAAAATTTTGGGGTTATTACATTTTGCCTGGTATGACAATCGGTATGACTATCAGATTGTCATACCAGTTATAATTTTTAATACTTATTCTATTGTATTTCATTTCCTTCTTTTGCCTGGTATGACAATCGGTATGACAATCCCGGATTGTCATACCAGCTGTTATATAAAGGCATGTGTTGTTCTTTTTAAACCATTTTCATCAGCACAGTTCATTTCAAAAAATTGAACAGTTTTTCACTCTCTTAATTTTCTCTCTTCTCTCTCTTCGAACCAAACCATCAATCTGAGTATTTCCTTGCTCGAGTTTTTACTCAGCAAACTTAATCATCGCTTTAGTGATATATACATATAAGTATATACATAGACAAGTGCTGTTGAATTTTCTGTAAATTCAGTTATTTAATTTTTTTTTTGTTTTTTGTTTTATTTTTTTCTGATTTGTGTCGTTTGGCTTGTGTCATCTGGATTTGTGAGTTATAGATTTTAACGAGATACATTCCTGTCTAAATTTTTCGATTATAATTAATTTAATTCGAATTATTAAATTAATTTAATTAATTCGAATTTTCTTAATATTATTCTTAAAATTCTGAAAGTGTGTGCCTTATTATTATTTTAAAATGGCTCTCAATTTCCAACTTGTCGCGCATAATCTAGTTGGTTATTTCAATCCGGAAAAATGTGATGTTGAAAAATTTAAGCCTTGGATTAGATTTTTAAATGACCATTCGATTGTTAGCTCTGCTATTAAATCAAATGTGATTTTAAATATCGATCTTCTTAGACTGATTTGCACAACCTCTACTGTGGCCGATGATTCAAAATCTTTTTCATTCACCGTGGCAAACACACAGTATGTAGTTGATGAAACAGTCGTCAATCGTGCGCTAAATTTTCCACTTGACAATTTCTGTAATTTACCCTCTGAAAATGATATCACAAATTTTTTCAATGCTATTCACTATCAGGGGGTGATCAATTTAACCAAACTTTCTAAATCAAATTTGGTGTCTGAATGGGATATTTTCTTCGATACACTTTCCAAAGTGTTTGCCAACTGCACAAAATCTAATTTTCATAACATTACTTCCACCCTGCAGTATATTGGTCTTGCGGTTGTTTTCAATTAAAGGATCAATTTTGGCAAACTACTTTTTCCCATTCTCTTGAGACGTCTAACTTCTGCTTTACGTGATCATTCTACAAATCGTAGGGTATCATGTTACTATGCTCGTTTTCTTATGCTCATAGCAGATCATCTACTCACCCCTGAACACAAAGCACTTTTTGCTAACTCTGCTGTAACCGAACCCCCACCAGTTAGCAAAAAGATTTACACTCGCCAAGACACAACCTTCAAATTTATGCAAGTACCAGTACTTGTATCTGCTTTCATGGCCAATTATATTCCCTTGCCTATTTTTAATCTTCCCGGCCATGAACAGCAACCTCAACCTCCAGTGGTTCAAGCCACCCAGGCTCTTCCATTACAGGTAGTAACTCCTCACTCTCTCTCTCACTCTCTTCCTACTTCTGTTAACAGACCCTCAGTGGTTGATAGGGCTGACCATGAAGTTGTAGAACCACAGCTTCAATCCCAGGTCATAGAGCCAAACACAGAGTCTCATTCTATCTCACCCTCTCCCCCATTGTCTAAAATGTTACCCAGAAGATTATTAGGAAGTAGTACAATGTCAAATATGAGTGAACCCTCAGCTCTGCCTCCTCCTAAGAAAAGAAAAACCTATTCTGAGGCATCTGAAAGCTTATCCTTGTCCTCCCAACAGGACATGGACTTTGAAATGGCCAATGAACAGTTACTAGAGGCATTCTCTCAACAGGATGCATCTATTGAAATTCGCCATCGGGCCATGGCATCTTGTACTGAGTCAAGCACAATTCCATTACTCACAATGGAACCATACACTTCCCCAGATAATACTCAGGACACCCAGCGAGGAGTGCACGTAGAGTCGGTTACAGTGCCTGCCATAGTTACGGCAGAAGAGCAGTCACATGCTTCAGAGGGAAAATCTGACTCTCCGCCATCTTTAATAGAGTCATTTTCTCCCCTCCCAGATCCAACAACTCTGGCTCCCTTATGGGATTCTCCACTCGCAGATTTATCTGGAGAAAGTGGAGGGCAACTCGGTCAATCTATCCCTGAAGCAATTCAGACATCTATTCCAAAAGATTTGATAGCATTGACTGAGGATCGGGACTCGCGAATTCCCATTGCACCACCACTGACCTCTCTTGAAGAGGCTAGGGTGATTTTTAATGCAGGTACACAAGAACAGCAATTGGAAGACTCCTCACGAGCAATCATATTGAGAGAAACACATGCACGTGAGATGAGTGAACCAAATACGAGTGAACTTCAGGTGAGAGCACACACAGACACTGATACTATCAACCTGTTAGCTCAGATTGCTGCCCTGAAAGAAGAACTTGCTAAAAGTCAAGCTGAAGCTCAAGCATTCAAAGCACAAGTGGTTGAACGGTCTTCTTCTTCCACCTCTGTCGACAATCAGCTTGCAATCATAAGGAATGACATCTCAGATTTAAAGACTACTGTAATACCAAAGCTCAATTCTATTCAGGACACTCCAAATTTATCAGCTGATGACATATCCAACTTCTGCTCCCTACATACAAGAATGACTTCTCTTGAAGACCTCGTTGAGATGAATCATTCACTGGACAACTCAAGATTTCTAAAGATAGAGACGGGCATGGAACATCTAAATGAAGGCATGAAGCACTTATATTACATGATCAAGAATTCTCATTGCCCTAATGAAGAACAAAGAGCTTATTTTGAAGGACCGTCTGGTGGAGGATCAGGCTCAGGAAGTGGTGGAGGTTTCAAAGGAAAGTCAGTAGAGGATCCCTCAACTAAGGGGGAGAAGAAAGGGAGTAGTTCCAAAGGGAAAGAAAAAGATACTTCTGCTGGAGATAAAGGAAAGGCTGATGATGCCTACTACAGTGGAGAACAGGATGACTTCGATATTTTTGACATTCCCACTGAACCAGTTCAGGAAGATAAAGATGGGTTATTTGAAGCTGAAGAAGAAAGTGATTTTGAAGATTGGGAAGAAGAAGATACAGTGGATCCTAGGTTTGAGAAAGAATTTCAGAAAGAGCAGTCAGAGATGCAAAGAAAAGAAGCTGATCCTAGGTTTGAGATTAATCCCTTGTAACCGATACCGTAGTTGTAACACCTTTCAAGTTTAATAAAAATTTTATTTAACTTGAATTTTGTTTCACAATTTTATTCCGCATTTTATTCGACGAAACGGTATTGTTTGCATTCAACCCCCCCTTCTACAAACAAATTGGGACCTAACACATGATGATGTATATTATATATATATATATTATTAAATAAAGTTTTATTAAAAATATTATTTAATAATTATAAATTTTTAAAATAATTTATAATTTTATTGATATATTTTTTAGCATTATAATATAATATATATTTTTAATTTGCCATTCATTGCCATTATAAATCAGTTTTAATATGATTTGATATTAAAAATATAAGATATTATCAATGTTTTTATATATTACGAATTAGTAGATTGTTTTCTTAAACAAATATACTAAAAATATAAAATTATTATTTTTAATTATTTTCCACATCCCCCTGGGAATCCCCGTTCTGGCGGAGATTGTTAATGAAATGAATCTAAGTTTCAGATTTAAGGTGTGTTCGACGATTAGGAGCGGGGTAGTAATCACAGACCCCGAAATGACTCGGTGCATATCCCTACAAACAATTTCAAATGTTTTTGTGATAATGATATAATTTTGAATTTTTTTATTAATTAGGATCATATAACTTTCAATAAATATATAATCTCAAAATTCTTGGGGTAAGTTAAAATCGAACACCACTAAAGTTGTCTAATATTTGCTTTAATAGTGTGTATGAAAAGAAAAAGAAATAAGACAATCCAGCGAAAAAATAATCATTAATTGTATTGAAAAATTATTTCTGCATAAATACAAAGTGGTTCAAATAATATTTTAATATATATGGAGCCCCGTGCCTCGAACAGGCTTTTACGCTAATTTTTATTTAACTGCCATCCTTCGGTATAGTATCGTATTATTCGTCAGTTGTCTATGCTAAACGTTACGTGTCGGTTTACCTTAAATTTTAAAAATGATCCAAAAAGTGTAATAAAAATGATGGGTAAGCACGTCTATGAAGTGTACGAAGTTAGTGAATTACAGACTTATATATGGAATAGTATGAGGGTGTGTTTGATAAATATTGCTGTAACATCAGTTTTTTGTTAAAAAATAGTTAAAAATATTTAAAAGTTGTTTTTATGAAAGTTGTTATTGGCTTAAAAGTTGTTTAGAAAATGTTAGAAAAAAAACAAGGTCCATCATGTATTTCGAAAAAAACTATTTTTTAGTTTTGCGGTAAGTAATGATGATTTCACCATCTAATTTCATTAAAATATTATTTTTTATATTTTTTTAACATCAAAACTTATACAAATTAGAAATATTAGCAATAAATAATCTAATTTTTTTAATAACACATTT
This sequence comes from Apium graveolens, assembly GCF_009905375.1. NCBI lineage: Eukaryota > Viridiplantae > Streptophyta > Magnoliopsida > Apiales > Apiaceae > Apium > Apium graveolens. The sequence continues at coordinate 226,852,618 of NC_133656.1, read as the reverse complement.
TTCATCGATATTTTTTTAAATGCATAACAATACCAAACATATCATATGGTCACCATTTTCGTGGTATTTATTATTTAATACTCCCTCTATCTCATTCATTCCTATATCCTTTTATTTCTGTGATGTCCCATTCAATACTATACATTTTAAAACTTACTAAAAATAGTAAGAAATTTATAATATAAAAATCAACGGCACCCAATTACATTCACTATTTTTTTCACTACACTAAATTTATACATAAAATATTGATTAATCCCGCCACTTTACCCTTTTTCTTACCTTTTTCTCTAAACATTCCACTTTTTCTTAAACTCCGTGCCGACATCAAACATATATTAATCAATGGGACGGGGAGTAGTCTACAAAGATAGTGACATTTCGGATACCATAAGGGAAAATTCAACAATTATCCAAAGATCCAAATTTGGGGCATGGTACCCCAAATTCTTCTCCTGTTGATTCAAATGGTGATCCAAATTTAGATGAGTGAACAATACTGATCCAAATTAGAATCACTACTGTTAACTGATACAAATTTGGATCACTTGGTTTAATATAAAATAATAGTTTTGTTATTTGAAGTTTATGAGATTTCAAATTAATTTTTGATTTTTTAATTACATAATTAATAACAGAATATAATTAATAGTTAACAATTTTTTTTTTTACACTAAAACTTAAAACAATGAGAAAACATAATTTTATTAAAATTTAAATAGAAGTACATTGAAGAGTCAGAAGTGCGAGATCCAGAAGTTGAGACTATTCCGATCGATGAAAATACTCGATTCCAGGAATTCCTGAACCGCTATAGAAAAATAAAAAATAAAGAGGCAAATATTACACTTAGAGATGCATTAATTGAGCATTTGTAGGGAAAATATACTAATTCGGAAAATTAGAATATATCAACAATATTTTGTATGTTAATTATTTCAATGAATGTGTTTTTCGTGAATTAAGTGCACAATTTTAATATTTTTATGTGTTTTTTTGATTTAATTAATTTATTAAATGTTATATAAAATTGTTAATAATAATTAAATGATAAATTTAAGATAAAATTTCTAAATATAATATTTATATATTATTATATGTAAAAGTAATTTGGATCAAATATTTAAATCACACTGTTGGAGTTGGTCAGAAATTTGGATCAGTATTTGAATGAGTTGGTGATCCAAATTTGAATTTTTAGATCACAATTGTTGGAGATTGCCTAAATGCTAGATTAGCACTTAGCACTTTAGTGAACACAAGGACATCAATTATACTCTACTTGATTTGCAATAAAAGAAAGCAGTTGATTACTTGATTTGATCCGGAAAAAATTCGAAAACAATTTTATCGAATATGGATTCAGTTTTTTTTTCTTTAATATAAAAGAAAAAAGTAATATAGAAGAAAATTACTTGATTTTTTTAAAGTTTTAATATAAAAGTAAAAGAACTGATTGAAAATCAGGTTCAGATCAATATCCTGATAAAATCTATCGAATCCGGATTCAGGTTTTGTAACACCCCCTTTTTATAATAAAAGGAGATATTATTTAAAATCCATAAATCTGCAAACATAACACTAATATATTTCTAAACAATAATTAAATAGTCTAAAAATCTTCAAAAATAATATTAAATCTCCAAACTGTCTAAACCAAATATATAAATGCCGAATCTCTAAATAATTGAATCTCGATAAGGATAAAGTCATAAATCCTAATCAACGAAATGAGGTAGCTCTCCATAACATAATCCCAGATCCCCCTAAGCACCTACCAGAAAAAGAATACGACATGAGCCAAACGCCCAATACGGATTTGGAATACAATTTATAAAACAAAATCAGAAATGAAGATTTCACAATTTATAATAAAACAATAATTTTAAAGAAAACAAGTATGGCTGAAATAACGAGGAGTTAGGATATTTCATACCGAGATCAGAACATATAAAAATACACACATCATATGGTACCTAATACGTGCAACATAATGGATAACGTGTACGACATATACAACGTCACCATAAATCAAATCACAAACCAAACTCTGGGTGCACCCACGTATCCTGAACAAATATCAAATGCACAAAAGCTCCTCCCACGAGTTAATAGAAGGATACACCGTGACCAATCACACTGTCACGGAAGTGTCATGTCACTGGTGCCGCAATGACATGGTTATAGTACCCCTACAGCTGATTAACTCGGTATACCCTATATCTCTAAGGGTTCAAATAAAAATATTCTCGCAAATTTAAAATCACCAGAGACAATTAATTTAAATTTCCAAAATAGAGGGTGTCATAGATAAATACTGAAAACCGCATAAACAGATATTTAAAATTTCCAAATCAATTTAAAAATAATTTCCGGAAATCAGAAAAAGTCAAATCAAATATTGAATGAGTATGATACAAAAGAACTGAACGAATTAAATATTTCTAAATGCTAAGAGGAGTAGCGCTGAATAAAAAGGGTACAAAATCCGTAACTCGAATATCGCAACTAAAGTAATATCAAGGTCTGCAAATGATCTGCTAAAACCCCAACCCGCGATCTAAATACAAAATTATAATATAAAATTAATATACATTTTATATATTCATTTATTAATTAATCATTGCCACTAATAAATTATTTATATAATTTTGAACTGTGTTACTAACCTCTCGGTGGACACTGCTACGCATGACTTAGTACTATCATTTTTGACATGTTAGTTAACCAATACATATATACGTACCAATCTAGTTTCCATGCACAGAGTAATAAAAATAATGAACTAACTAATCATTACACTACAAAATGAATAACCCCCATTCCCTGTATCATCGTGATCAATTAAAAACTTAACATACAAATTACTTTAATAATTACCTAGCACAAGTCGAACAAAGAAGAAAAGAAATAAAATAAGAAACAAATATATAACTAAATTACCTCTGTTTGTAAGACATGTACATTCACTGTAGTAAGGTCATAATTTATGTAAAATAAATTTCCATATCTTTAAATACTTAAAATATATATATATAATTTGAATATATTATGAATTAATTATAAAATTTATCACAAGTTAAACAACTCCTTTGATACTATAAATTAGACTCAACCCTTACACACTTAAAAACTCAACAAAACAAATAGTTATTTATATATTTTGTTTGTTTTAACCAAATATAAAATAAATTATATAACCATTTATTGAACAAGTAGCATCAAAAGATTATTGATTTCGAGAACATACAAAACATGTCATACAAATATTACAATAATTTTTATACTTTAAAACTCACATACAAGACCATCAAATATGCTATTAAAATATTAACATTAATATGTAGTTATAAATTAATAACATTTGTTTGCCGCATAATATTAAAACATAATCTGTAAAGTAGAGACACTACTGCCAGTTGTGTGTGTTGGTGTGTTCTCTATCAACAAAACAAAATCTCATGAGAACAACACTTTATTATACTACTAATTGTAATAACAGTTATGGGGCAATTAAACATTACCTTGTTTGGTGGACACAAACAAAGAATTACTACAAGACTGCTTGTTTTCCTCTTGCTCTCTCCCGCCGCGGCTGCTCTAGGTTATTATTATTTTTTTCCTTATATGTTTTCCTTTTACACCCGTACTTAACAATACCCATGTGTTAATATATATATGGGTGCCCTTCCACAGCCCGAGTTGGTTCTAACAACCACATGCCGCATTGAGGCATTGCGGGAGTATAACAGCTTTGCTTCGATGCGGGCAGCGCAATGTTACATTGCGGGAATACAGCAGCTTTGACTCAATGTGGCCTACGCAATGTTTCATTACTGCAAATAATTTAGTTTTATTTTTAAATAATTGTAAAATAATAGATAATAAATATATAAATAATTTTAATTGATGTGTAAATTCCTAATTTATTTATTGTATGGTTGTTATATTTTTAATTTGTATTTATATATTTATGTTAATAAATTCTTTATTTTAACAAACTATTACTTAAAATTTGTGAACTTACAGAACAGCCCCCGCTGCCGCAATGAGCTATTGCGGCATACGAGACCCGGGTTTAACCCGTTTCTTCCTGAAATCCCTAATTCATAATAACAAACCTAATTGCTCAGCTACTCAGGCAATTTCAGGCGATTTCAGAGCATTTCTCAGGCGATTCAGCTACTCAGGTATGATACATGCATATACACACACACGTATACACACACACACACACACACAGTCACATACTACCGTAATGGGTCATTGCTGCTTCCGCAATGAGCAGCAGTGAGCTTTGGTGTTAATGTTAAGTAATGTTTATTGAATTCAGATGAGTTTTAGCTTCTTCAGTTGGTTATGATTTGTTTGAAGTTACGGATGTTTGGAATGAGTTGTTCGTGTTGGATTTGAGTTACATTACTTTAATTTTACGGAAAATTGCATATCTGAAATGTTAGATATTTGTGTTCATATTTGATTTTGAAGGTTCTAATAGATGATATATAGTGATTAGTGTGCTTGTTTAAAAATGATTCCAATTTTTATATTTACGTTTTGTTACACTTGTGTTGCGTTTTATTCGGTTGAAGTATTTGATTGATGCTCTGCAAAAGTTACATGGTGAAATTTGTGTATAGACATGCTGATTTATTATCTCACAACACAAGCGTGTGGATGTCTTACTTGTAGTCCAACTCATATATAGTATGATAGAGGAACTTGAGGAACAGTTTTACTAAAATGACTAGCCTATTATTGTTTTCAGTTACACAAATTAGCCTAGTATTGAAAGCTAAAACTTGTTGTAACTTAATTCTATCTATGATTTTATATGGACAAGCTGTTGGTGATTTATTTCCACCTAAAGATAGAAACTGTAAGATGTCGAAAAATTATTATAATACATAAATATACCTAAAGAATGGTTCTAGTGGTTGGGTAAATTTAGGGCTCTCCGATGTTTTGCCTAATGACTAATAATAAGTCGATGCATGCACTTGTGCTATATTGATTGATTGGTTGTGGCTAAATTATAAACGAATGAGTCATGCCAAATTTTCGGTAGGACTTAAAATAGAAAATAACGGTTCTATAAATGTTTCGTGTTTAAGTTGGGTATAAGTAACTTCCCAATTATATAGTATTTTTTATTGTGCACTTTGCAGTTACTATGGAGAATGAGTGCGTGCGTATTGTTAGATCACTCCTGACGATGCAGGATGATCATATTAGTACTGCCATATGGGCGGGAGGTGTGCGGGATAAGCTGGATGTACGGCAGTACACATCTAATCATCAGCAGTGGATACTTTCTGATCCCCAGCGTGAGTTGCTGAGCCAATGGGGTTTCTCGGCTTTCACGAACAATCGTTCAGTTCCTCATAACGATATTCATTTGATAACGACCTTGGTGGAAAGGTACTAATTTGTAATCAATTTTCTCATTTATTTGAATCGTCATTGGCAATGTTTGTGATGTTTGTGTATGAATGCAATTGCAGGTGGATGCCAGAGACTAACACCTTTCACTTTCCATTTGGTGAGTTGACCATCACCCTCGAGGATGTATACATGATTATGGGCCTCCCTGTTAAGGGTCGTCCAGTTACTCATAGGGAGCTTGACGCTCTGAAGGCGTATTGGATGAGGGAATGGCAGGATGTAAGATTGGATGAGGTGGGGCGTAAAGATATGTATAGGGACGGGGTCAAGCTTTACAAATTAAGGGAACGATATGCGGAGCTACCAGAGGGGGGGGGGAGGCTAGAACAAGAGCTTGTGGTTTACACACGAGCTTATCTTTTATACATCATTGGGGGCATATTGTTTCCTTCATCGAGTCGATATACCGTGCATCCAAGGTATTTACTTGTATTTGTTGCATTTCAGTTTTTAAATTGTAGTTTATAGCATCTTAGTCCTTCACTTGTCCTTTTTTCTTGATTTTGCATATGAAGCCCTGTATTCTCATTTATTTTCAATTTGACACTATAATTCTTGTAATTGGTGCATTTTAGTTCTTAAATTATAGTTTATAGCATCTTAGTTCTAATTTAACATTAATGTCGCATTGTTTTTGCATATCATGCCCAGATTTTTCCTGTATTCTTACTTACTCTATATTTCCTTTGTCGCAGGTACTTACAACTCATCCAGGATTCACCTCGGATTAAATCGTATGCATGGGGAGCTGCTGCATTGAGCTATTTGTTTAGAGGTTTGACCAAGGCTGCTCATAAGAGTGCAACATCACTTAATGGATGCATGATGCTACTGATGCTGTGGGCACACGAGAGGTTGTTACCTGGTGCTCCTAAGATTGTACCTGGGATGGAGCTTGTTTGGCCGAGGGCTGAGCCGAACCCTGATCGGAGGGAGAACCCTCACCACCATACAGGTGGTATTCTTTTTTGCATATTTACTATTTGAACTATACTTCGACCAAACATTTGCATGCTTTTGAACTATCCAGTTTCATATATTCCATTATTGTTTTGCTTATAGGTCAGTACCGAGGGGATTTTGACCGATTTGAGATGAGTTGGCTGACATGGGAGCCTTATCGGTTATTCTTTGATGCGGTGGACTATTCTGAGGAGCAGTATGATGTCGAGCTGATGGATGCTTCGTATATGAGTCTCGGCCGTATTCCACTTATTTGCTTCGAGATTGTCGAGTATGTCATGCCGGACAGAGTCTTGAGACAGTTCGGTATACTGCAACATATTCCAGATGATCCTATTGAAATGTCTGCTCTGCGGAGGGACAGGTTATCTCGTTGGCAGGGGGACCAGTATATGACTACTTTGAGACAATATCGGGATGAGTGGTATGCTTATCTTGATGGCCAGATAGAGCCTGTTGGAGAGGGGCAGTACGTGAGCATTGACCAATATATGTACTGGTACAGGACCCATAGTAAGCTGGGGATTGCTCATTTTATGGGTGTTGATCCACGCAAGATAGTTCCGCGTGACTGGTACTCTCAGCAGGACATGGTTGATGCAGTATGTTTTAGAGTTTAGTTTAATATTTGAATCCTGTATTCATTTATTTCATTGTTGCATTTTTATAGGGTGTTTAGGTAGATGATCAATAGTTAATAATTTATGTAGCTTGACTGTGGGATGAGGACATTGCATGCTATTCACAGCCATGATCCCCCAGACTGGTTCTATGAGTGCATTCCTGAGTTTTTGATTCGTTATGATCGAGTCAACACTGAGTAGAGGGGTCCTGCATTCAGTAGACCCAGTTTTGATAGACCCTCACGTGCACAGGATATGCATATTGATCCAAGTGCTCCTCCTTCACCTGAGAAACGTACACGTGAGGTGCGTTTCATTTAAGTCATTCCAAAATCCAGTCTACTGTATTGAATGTGAATGTGTATATGATCGTTATCGTATCATGTTATTGCAGGAGTTTGTTTCTGATTTTCATAATTCACCTACACAGGCAGCCAGTAAACGTCCTCGTCAGGTACTTACTCGAGTAGTCTACTACACCGAATTATATGTAGTTTGATCGATTTATTGACATCTAATGTAGGATGAGACTGTAGTCCCTAACACTGCGGCTATCCCTGCACATGTCTCTCATCCTGTTCAGATTGAGGTACTTATTCATATTCGAGCATGTTATTCACGTAGTCTAACTCTTTAGTTTTAAGATGTATATAATGTTTGCTACTCAATGCATTTGTAGGTTGCTGCTACTGCTCCCCCTGCTTCACAGTCGACCCCCTATCCACCCCCCTGTTGTTCAGTCTGATGTTGTTCAGTCTGAGGTACTACTCTTTAGTTTTAGAACTTTACTTTTTATTTACTATTGTGTGTCTTATACATATTCGAGTATGTTATTCGAGTAGTCTAACTCTTTAGTTTTAGAGGTGTATATAATGTTTGATACTCAATGCATTTGTAGGTTGCTGCTACTGCTCCCCCTGTTCCACAGTCGACCCCCCTATCCGCCCCCCTGTTGTTCAGTCTGATGTTGTTCAGTCTGAGGTACTACTCTTTAGTTTTAGAACTTTACTATTTTTTATTATTGTGTGTCTTATACATATTCGAGTATGTTATTCGAGTAGTCTAACTCTTTAGTTTTAGAGGTGTATATAATATTTGATACTCAATGCATTTGTAGGTTGCTGCTACTTCTCCCCCTGTTCCACAGTCGACCCCCCTATCCGCCCCCCTGTTGTTCAGTCTGATGTTGTTCAGTCTGAGGTACTACTCTTTAGTTTTAGAACTTTACTTTTTTTTACTATTGTGTGTCTTATACATATTCGAGTATGTTATTCGAGTAGTCTAACTCTTTAGTTTTAGAGGTGTATATAATGTTTGATACTCAATGCATTTGTAGGTTGCTGCTACTGCTCCCCCTGTTCCATAGTTGACCCCCCTATCCGCCCCTCTGTTTTTCAGTCTGATGTTGTTCAATCTGAGGTACTACTCTTTAGTTTTAGAACTTTATTTTTTTTACTATTGTGTGTCTTATACATATTCGAGTATGTTATTCGAGTAGTCTAACTCTTTAGTTTTAGAGGTGTATATAATATTTGATACTCAATGCATTTTTAGGTTGCTGCTACTGCTACCCCTGTTACTCCTACTACCGAGCGCACTTTTGGGAGTTCTGCTGTTACTCCTGCTACTGAGTTGACTCCACTTACAGGTGGCATGGTGAAATTCGGTAGTCGTAGTGGTGTTATTCCTGATAGTTTGAGGATGATTTTTGATGTACGTATATTGAATCATTCCATTTTTTATGTTTGATTCTTGTATTACGTATTTTGATGCATTTCTATATGTTTAATGTTTTTTGTCATGATTATGTGTTTGATTTGATGCTCTTGAAATGTATTTGCAGATGGACACTGATGAAGACAAGTTGAAGGATAAACTGAGGCGGGGTGGTCCTGGGCGGCGTGTTGATATGACGAGGCCATTGAAAAACAGGAAGGTTTTTTGGCTATACAAGCACTGGTGGGGTAACAAGAATGATTTTATTTGGAGAGATCATAGAGGCACCGCTGAGCTTACTTGGGATTTTGTCCAGACCTTAAAGCCAGAATATGATTTAGACAGCAATGTCGTGGATGCCTATATAGAGTTGTTGAAGGTTAGGGAGTCCATCTCGGGTCTGGAGCCCACGGCTAAGAAGTTCTTCTTCAACTTCAGCTTTTTCGTGCAACTGTTGTTAAAAGATTATTGCAAGAACTTGAAGGTAAAACAAAAAGTACTTTTTAGTTCATGCGTTACTAAGTTAATGATAATTGATAACTCTTTGATTTTGTAGTTCATTTGATCTTTTATAATTGTTTCAATGTTGCAGGCCCATCCCGAAGCTGAACTCTCAGATGTGCAGTTGGCCGGTCTGTATAGTTTATATGATTCATATGCAGTCCAGCGCATTGGGCCACTATTATTGGATTGTGACTTTGCTTTCTACCCTTGCTGCAATGATGCTCACTGGTTTTTGTTCATTATGGACATTAAACAACAGAAGCTCCTTTTAATTGATCCTCTAGCTGAATGGGGGGATAGTCTTAAAAGTATTTACTCTCGATATATATATGTCATGGTATTCTATGTTCTTCGTAATTACTTTACTAGTCAATTTACATACACTTGTCATTGTTGGTTACTAATTATATGAAACCAAACCTTTCTAGGAGTGCATAGTGCCAGCTATGTTGCATTACTTGGATCCTTCCAGATTTGATGGACATAAGATGAAGGTTCATTTCGTATAGGAACGACCGATGCAGTCCAATACCCATGATTGTGGCGTGTACGTGTGCAAGTACATGGATGCTATACATTATGGCATATCGTTGAGAGATGCTGTTTGGGAGCCTGTATTGAGTATTTGGACATTCCAGTATCGCATAGCTTGGGAGCTTTCAAAAGGGCTCTCTAGACGGATAAGTGACTATGGGATCCAGCAGAGGAACAGGGGACTATAGTTTATATTTTTGATTTGTTTCGGTGTTTTCTTTGTTATTGATTATGATTGTGTTTATTGGATTTATGTTGTGTTTAGATTTGATGTTGATTGGTTGAGTTTAATTTAGATCATGATTGTAGTTGCTTTGATTGGTTGATTTAGATTTAGTTGAAACAGGTTGGTAAGTTATAAAAATAAACGGAACCATGCCGTTTTTTTTCTTAAACTATGTAAATCACCCGCAATGTTAATGTTAGCAGTATAAAAGTCTGTGACCAGTTTTCTACATAAAACTGGCAAGAACTAGTTTGCTTGCCAGTTTTCTGCAGAAAATTGGTCACAGACCTCAGCATTGAATCATTGCGGGAGATATCATATTTTACAAATTTTACAGTTTAGTCACCCCGCAATGAATCATTGCTGCAGTGACCACACCCAGCAATGAGGCATTGCACTAGGTCCGGTTGACTATTTTAAGGTCTAGTTGACTTTGTTTATTAAATCAATTTTTTCAAATTTTACCACTAATACTGCATATTTTAATTATTTTAAGAGTTTTGGTGTTGAAAAATATTTTAAAAATATTAATATTACTAAAAACCAAGTTTTGTTAACAAAAAGAGGCAGTAAGTTTTGGGTGGAACATAGCTCCCAACAATGAGTCATTGCTGCAGTAAGTACCTCCAGCAATGTCTCATTGCTAGGTACTCTGTCACTAGTTCTCATTGACTATTTTAATGTCTAGTTGACTTTCTTTATTAAATCACTTTTTTCAAATTCTTACATTAATACTGCATATTTAATTATTTTAAGAGTTTTGGTGTTGAAAAATATTTTAAAAATATTAATATTACTAAACTCACTTTTGTTAACAAAAAGGGACAGTGAGTTTTGGGTGGAGCAGAGTACCCCGCAATGAGTCATTGCTGCAGTGTGACCTCTAACAATGTCTCATTGCTGGGTGCTCTGTCACTATTCTCTTACAATATTTTAAGTTGGATTAAAAGAACGACCCTAAAGTAAAGAACTCCAGACCGAGTTAGGGGAAATACCACGTTCGTGTTGACTATTTTAAGGGCTAGTTGACTTAATTTATTAAATCACTTTTTTCAAATTTTCCCATTACTACATCATATTTTTTATTATTTAAGAGTTTTGGTGTTGAAAAATATTTAAACAATATTAATATTACTAAACTTAGTTTTGTTAAAAAATAACATTAATATGCAACATTATGTGTAAATTTAAATAACGTTAATATTATGTAATTTAAATAGAAAAGTTAAAAGAACTAATGTACTACTTGTCAATAATTTTTAGGTTAAAACCTAAAAATTTCTTCGATCATGCTCCTCCCTTAGGGGACAATTTCTTGCATCATGTTCTCCTCCGATCTCCCCACAATAATTGCACTTGCGAGGCTTGATCTTGATCTTTGAAGTTGTCGTCCCAATTCCACTTTTAAATCTTTTTTGTTTTTTCCTTCCTTTAGTTTTCGACGTTGGAGGATCGAATTTTGGATCATGTTAGTAGTCCTCTTGAGTTTTCGCCTCATGGGTTCTTTCGCTACGCTCTTCATCCGCAAAAACATCTTTCAAGTATCTCTTCTCTCTATCAATCACACCCATTAAGTATTTATACCGTGAAACAGAACAACTACCGGAAGCAGCTAAATCTTGAAAAGATTTGCAAAATGCACCATACCTTAATGGTTGTGACGCACTATCATTACCAATAGCGGGAGGAGCATATGGAAGAGGCCCCGCAATTTTGTTGCCGTTCATTGTCCACCTACCCATGATGAGACTTTCCGGTATCTTGATTTTTTGTTTTTTGTCAAGATAACGGATTATGTGTTTGCAAATCATCCCGGAATGTTCAAACTTCTTACACGAGCATTCAATTTTTTCGTACATGAAAACCGTCACTCGATATTTTCTTCTGCAATTCTCCGACAGGGTAGCCTTCTCAACCAAATACAGTTTCGACATATAAGTTCCATTATTTTTGACACTGTTCACGATGTAACATGTACTTTTCATAAGCTCCTTTTGAAAATGTTTGAACATTTCTTTCGTGTAGATTTCGGATGCATGCATTTCCAAGGATGAGTGCAAAACTAATCTCCTTTCCAATTGTTCGGTGTCATAATCGGCTTTAACCTCTTTCAGATATTGTGTCTCCAAAGCCTTTTGGGAGTTCTCAATGAATTCCTTCAAACCGGTAGATGATTGTATTCATCAAAAAAAGAATTTGTAGACTCGCTTCTTGAAGTTGTAGTCATGCCGGCGGAAAAATGTTGCTTCGTGTAAGCACCAATCCATTGTGTTCTAATAGCATACATGTCATTTAACCAATCATGATCCTCAAGATCGTACTTCTCGACTAATTGCTCCCATCTACCTTCAAATTATGTAGGTGTCAACGACTTGTACACACATGCATTAAACTCTGTCTTGAACTCCGGATAATTTTTGTACAAATAAGACAACTTCTCGAGAAACTTACTATTTATATGCCATGTACAATATGTATGCTTTGTTTGTGGCATAGGCATGACCTCAGCAATGGCATTTCCCAATGCAATGTCTTGATCAGTAATAATTGTTCGCGGCGGTTTATTGTCGACGGCTTCCAACCATGTCCTCAAAACCCACTTATACGATGCCTCAGTCTCATCCCTTACAAGTGCAACTCCAAATAGTATATTTTGATAATGGTGATTTACGCCCGTAATAGGTATGAAAGGAATACAATACCTATTCATCTGGTAAGTTGAATCGAACGTAACCACATCACCAAAATTCTTGTACGCGTTCAAGGACCGAGGATCAACCCACACCAAACCCCGTACACGATTCTCATCATCTACATCCACCCGATAAAAGAAATTACCATAACTATTTTCTTGTAGTTCTCGTAGAAAAAGTAATCCGCACTCCGCATCACCCAAATTAAACACTCGGCGCCGAATATCACGTATGACATTATGTACGTCTTGATTAGAAAAACCAAGATTTTCAACACCCCCTTTTGTCTCGCTAAGAAACTTCATTACTTTGCTCGTCTCAATTCCCGATTTGTTAAACAACTCAATCAATGATCGCGTCATAGGATTTATGTTGAGTGATCTTTGAAAAAATTATACTTTTTCCGGTGACACCAATTTATGATTGTGTTATAAATCCACCGAACTAATTTGCCATTTGTCCATCTTCACTTTGTGAACGACACACATTCGAGCACCACAATTCGTTCGTGGAATTACCTCCCTAACTCGTTTCCTTTACCAAAATCCAACGGCGTCGCTCCTACCCTTCCACCTTTTCGACAAATAAACAAACGGTATGATGGTTCATTTGTGTTTGTTCGCTTATGAGTATTCCTAATTATTATCTCGAATCCCTCTTTTCGACCATAATTCCTATAAAATGCTTCCGCATCATCCAATGTATCGAAAATCTTGCCGACATAAGGCATAACATCATTACTATTCTTAAATCCATGATTCTTTTTCTCAACATTTTTCTCATCTTTTACGTCATCAGCATTTTCACCGTCAAAATTATCACCACCAACGTTATCATCAACATTATGACCGCCAACATTATCACCACCAACATTATCAAAATTAACATTATCACCACCAACATTATCAACATTATGACCACTAACATTATCAACATCAATATTATCACCACCAACATTATTCATATTATCATCACTATCAAGATTTACAATATCTTCATCAACAAATAACTTACGACGAGCTACGGAGTTTCGTCTAACGGGGGTATAATAATCGTAATTATCATTTTCACTAGAAGAACTACAAACTTTAAATAAAAAAGAAACCATCAACAATCGAAAACTATCCTTTTGAGATCACCTTTGATGAATCAATAACCAAAAAAATTGAAATTGTTGAAAGTAAATTGTAAATTATAAAATGAGGAATAAGAAAGTAAATGTTGAATCAAACAAACTGTCTCCAGCAATGAAACATTCCAGCAATAAAATATTGCTGGAGTGACCCATTAAATATAACCACCAACCAGCTTTTAGAGCCATTAAGGCAGAGTTCCTTCCGCAATCACGCATTGCGGACTCATACCGCAACAATTCTGATTAAAAATGAATTTGTAATATTTTTAAAAATGAAAAAGTTATTTTTAATTATTTTTTCAAATAGTATTTTTGAATTTTTATTATTACAAAATTTTGTGAGTTTTATGTTTTTAAAAATTATCATATGAGTTATTTTAGTTAAAAAATAATATTATCAATTTTAATAATAAAGTTATATTATTAATTTTATACTTTGTTGTGAATTCAAACTTAATTTTTGTGCAAATATTAAATCAAATTTTGTGCCAATATTAATAAAAATTGTCTGGTCAAATGTTGGGGGGTTTGACCGACCCACCGCGTTGGCTCATTGTAAATATTTTTTCAAAATTATATTTTGTTATTTTTGATTTAATTTTTTAAACTAAACTATATAAATTAAATATTAAATTTAAATATTTTTAGAGTTAAAAAGTTATTTTTAATTATTTTTTCGAATAGTATTTTTGAATTTTTATTATTATGAAATTTTGGGAGTTTTATATTTTTAAAAATTATCATATGAGTTATTTTAGTTAAAAAATCAAATTATCAATTTTAATAATAAAATTTATATCATTAATTTTATACTTTTTTGTGAATTCAAACTTAATTTTTGTGCAAATATTAAATAAATATCAATTTTTGTGCCAATATTAATAAAAATTGACTGGTCAAATGTTTGACCGACCCACCGCATTGGTTCATTGCTGCAGAAGGGCTTGCCGCTTTGAAGCAATGCTGCAGTTGTTCCTGCCGCATTGTGTCATTGCGGCAGACTAGTCAACGGTCTCACCCCTTAACTTCCGCAATATTTTTTTCTGTGCCTAAATTAAATTTTTGAATTTTAAAATTCAGATTTTCAGCCTATAAATAGCTCTTATAATCTCATTTCTTTTCAACATTCTCTTCTCTATTTTCATTCTAGATTTTCTCTTCAACATTCTCTTCTCTATTTTCCGAAAAATGGTTTTCTAATATGATTTGGACAATAACAAGGTTATTATTGATGGTATGGCTTACGACGGGCCCGAAGAAGAAGAAGACATGGCAATAGCTCTCCGCCGTATTCAAATGGCGCTTGAGCACAAGAAAAAAAAGGAAAATGAGGCGAAGGCGAAGGCGGAAAAGTTGAAGAGAAAGAAGGACGACGATAAGGGTGATAAAGACGGTTCTTCCAACACCGTTAAAGCTTGATCACTCTCGTCGGAATAAAATATTTAAGTTATTATGTATTTTGTTTAAGAAAATATTTGAATGTACTCCATTTATATTTGAATGAAATAAATTATTTAATATTTTATCTTTCTTGTACTTGTCCAATTTAATTTATCAATTTTTAATTTATAGTAAACAAATATAATGCTAAAAATTGAAAATGTGAAAAACTAAAAAAAAAAAAAAATTTATCGAATTTTCTTTACCTATAAAAAAATATAAAACAACTTAGCCCCTAAAATGTTAAAAATTTCTTGGTAACAAACTATATTAAAATAACTCGGCCACCTGCCGCATTGTGTCATTGCTACTCCCTCAATGAAACAATGCGGCAGGTGGCTCTTCAACCATCCGCCGAAGTGTTTTAAATATGTTGTGGCTGTGGTTAACACCTCCCGCATTGACACATTGCGGGGGTGATTTTTTATACCATTTTATTCTTATTTTTTTTTAAAATGAAAAAATTGTATAGAATTTTTTTTAATTCAGTATAACTTCATTATATAGTACAAATGTGTTATTATACATAATTTTAAAATATTTAAAATTTAAATTAAAATAGTTTGATTAGAATTCACTCAAAAAAGTTTAAGACAAACAAGTAAGACGACACCTTTCGATCAATAAACAATCATAGCAATACTACATTCATATATTTTAGTTATCATCTACGTTTTTTTATGTTTTTCATTAAAACTAATATTTTATTTATTTTTCCGATTATATATCTAATTTAATTTTAAATTCTTAACTCATTATACAATTGATAATATAAATGGGAAGTAGTAATAAAATTAGTAAATATAGAACAAGTGGTTGTTAAAATTAATTATATACTTTTTAACTCCATTATTATCGGAAATAAATTAATTCATTAAAATATGATTTTTTTATTATTTAAGAAATTAAATCACTGCTTCATTGTTTCATTGCAGGTTTGCAATGAAACAATGCGGCAGTACTGTTGCAATGAAACAATGCGGCAATACCTGCAACATTGTTTCATTGCGCTTGGTGCAATGAAACAATGTTGTTAGTACTGCCGCAATGCCTTAATGCGGAAGGTGGTTACTACAACCACCCGGGATTGTGGACCAAAACCCTATATATATATTATAAAAGGGTATCCTTCCACCATTAGAATTAAAATTTTAATATTTAACTAAAAATTATTAACACTCCTTTTCCTTTTCTAATTTGATCTCTAATCCAAATTATATTATTATTGTTATTATTATTATTATTATTATTATTATTATTTTAAAAAATAAAATTCACGAATATTACGTATATACCCCCTTAAAAAGGATTCCGTCCCCGAAATCAAACAAAACTAAAAAAAAACACTCGTACCTGAATCGAATAAATACGGATATTTCTCACGAATAGATTCTTCTAATTCCCAAGTAGCCTCTCTCTCCGAATGATTTTTCCACAAAACCTTCACAAACGGAATGGTATTCTTCCTTAAAACCCGTTCCTCTCGAGTTAAAATAGCCTCAGCTTCCTCCTCACACAAAAGATCATCTCTAATCTTATGCAATGAATACTGAACTACGTACAATGGATGATATTTGTAACCCCTCAAAACAGACACGTGAAACACATTATGCACATGAGATAGTTGTGACTGCAACGCAACTCTATAAGACACTTCCCCCACTTTCTCCATAATATCAAAAGGTCCAACATATCTCGGACTGAGCTTCCCTTTCATACCAAAACGCTTCACACCCTTACAAGGCGATACCTTCAAGAACACATGATCACCTGGCTCAAATACACTAAACTTCCGATGTTGATCAACATAACTCTTTTGACGAGATCGAGCTTTCTTCAAACTTTCTTTAACTTTTTCCACCTTCTCATTAGTGATTCTAACCAACTCTGGCCCTTCAATAACCCTCTCACCAACCTCATCCCAACAAGTTGGTACCCTACACCTCCTACCATACAAAGCCTCAAATGGTGGCATACCAATACTAGCGTACCAACTATTATTATACGCAAACTCAACCAGATACAAATATTTATCCCAATCACCTGTCCACTCCAAAGCACATGCCCTCAACATATCCTCCAACGTTTATATCATCCTTTCTGACTGTCCATCGGTCTGCGGATGATAAGCTGTACTAAAATTAAGCCTCCTACCTGATAAATGGCATTTTATACCACTTAGAGTGTCTCGTAATGGCTTGAATTAGTGTCTTGAACTCGGGTATTTTGTGTATTTGACGCGTTTTTTAGTGTTTTTGCATTGCAGGGTATAACTTGCTTAGATAGGTGGTTTTCATTAAATAAAGCTTAAGGAAGTGCTTGGAATCAGTACAGGGGAGATGAGCGAAGAAATCAGCAAAAACATAAGTAAATCAAGGAATTTTCCAGAAGGGTTGCAGGCGCCCGCCTGGAGAGAGCAGGCGGCCTCCAGTGTGCGAAATTTCAGATTCTGGATTTTATTAATTCTATTCCAATTGGGCTTCTGTTAGCGCTGGTTCTCTTGGGTTATTATATAAACCTTATGGAAAGACGTTTTCTTCAGAGAATAGAGGAGATAATCGAGAGCGAAGGCAAGAAGATTGAGAAGACCATTTTAGCATGCAACAACGAAGAAGAGGAAGCATACATTTATCTTCTGATTCTTTTAATTCGTTGTAACAGTGGATGCTAGTTTTCTTTATGCTTTGAACCTTAATACTCTTGTGACGTACTTCATTATTTATTAAGTATTTTTATTAGTTTATATCATTGTGTTATTATCATGTTTTCATATTAACCCATGGTGACGATGAGTTCTATTATGGGCTAATCGTAATCATGGGATCCTAGCGGATTTACTATGGGTTTATTTAGTTAATTGTTTAATACCTTGGTATGTGGTGATTGTATGATATCTAGCATAGGTTGTGCTTATTCGTCTTATGTGTGTCGCGAATGTGTAAGATAGCCGGTTAATCTCTTATGAAGCGACAATGAATCTTGAGATTTAGAACTTGCCATGCTAGCATAGGTTCGTGTATTGTATGCATGATTAATGAGTAACTCTAACCATTTTACTTGCCCTGTATAATCATCATGAATAACTTGCGCTTAAATTGTTATGTTGTCAAATTCTGTAGACATATAGGGTCTCAACATAATTGATGCCTATTCAACTTCTATCTTAATTGTGGATGCTTGGTAGAATGGTATTCGTACAACGAAAGTTGGTGTTTATCAGTTTCATGTTATTCGATTAATATCATCACCATTACATGCTAAGGGTAATAACAATGACTATTGAATGATGTAGTAATGAAGTTATGATCTCATATGTGTTTAATATTGTTAATTCAAGTATTTAATTCCTGTAGTTAATATTAGCTAATCAACCTTAATTGTTATTGTCTTGACATTGAAGAATAATCATACATTGGTGAGTAAGTGTTAATTAAATATAATTAATCAGAGTCTCTGTGGGAACGAACTAGAAATCATTCTATATTACTTGCGAACGCGTATACTTGCGTGATTTATTTAGCGCATGCTTTGTGCCTAACAAGTTTTTGGCACCGCTGCTGGGGACTCGGTGTTAATTTGTTTAGTTTATGTACTTGCCATCAGTGGTCATTATGATTCATTGATTAAGACTTGTTACTTACTGCTTCCGGTTGTGTTTCAGGTACTCTAGCGAGCGTTTATGCAAACACGTTCTCGCACTCGCAACAGAAATCTGGATAAAGCTGAGGAGACAGATACAACTCTTGACTTTCCGGTGAAGATAGTTTTTTAAGATTCTGATAAAGAGAGTGAAAAGAAAGAACCTGAAATAATGGGTGATGGTGTAGCTTAAGCTGATCCAGCTCTTATGGACTTTTCTCGGCCTAAAATTGATGACATTCAGTCAAGCATCATTCATCCGGCTATTCAGGCCAATACTTTTGAAATCAAGCTGGGCACTATTCAGATGGTGCATAATTCCGTTTCTTTCGGAGATGCTGCAACTGAAGATCCCAACATGTATATCAGGAATTTTGTCGAAATCTATAGTACTTTCAAATATAATGGTGTTACTGATGAGGCTATCAAGCTGAGGATTTTCCCATTCTCTCTGAGGGACAAAGCTAAGGACTGATTACATTCTTTACCAGCTGGGTCCATCACTACTTGGGAAGATCTTGCGTAAAAGTTTCTGGTGAAGTTCTATCCAATGGCCAAAACTGCAGCTATGAGGAGTGCTCTTACTCAGTTTATGAAGCAACAAGGAGAATCTATGTGCGAAGCGTGGGAGCGCTACAAGGAGATGTTGAGAAAGTGTCCACATCATGGTATGCCTGACTGGATGGTGATCAATGGTTTCTACAATGGTTTGCGGGCCCAATCTAGGCTCATGCTCGATGCAGCTTCTGGAGGCGCCTTGTGGGCCAAAAGCTATATTGAGGCCTATAATCTCATTGAAACTATGGCTGCAAACGAGTATCAAAACCCAACTCAAAGGATGATGCCTGGGAAGGTAGCAGGCATTCTGGAAGTTGATGCAACCACAACTATTGCAGCGCAGCTACAGGCACTGTCTATGAAGGTCGATTCTTTAGCCAACTATGGAGTAAATCAAATAGCTAGAGTCTGTGAGCTTTGTGCAGGCTCTCATGCTATGTATCAGTGTTCTCTTGTTAATGAATCTGTTCAGTATGTGAACAATTTTTAGCGACCGCAGCAGCCTGTGCCAGCTACTTATCATCCTAATAACAGAAATCATCCCAATTTCAGATGGAGCAATAATCAGAATGCTGTTCAGCAACCATATCAGCAAGCTGTAAGTAAACAGTTTAATCCACCTGGATTCCAGCAACCTCAGCAATTTGCTCAAAGGCAATCATATCCTCAACAAGGAGGTGCTGCTCCACCTTCTAGTGCTGATTTTGAGGAGTTAAAGCTGTTGTGCAAAAGTCAGGCTGTTTATATCAAGACCTTGGAAAATCAAATTGGATAAATAGCCAATGCCTTGCTCAATCGTCAACCTGGCACACTCCCCAGCGATACTAGAGTGCCAGGCAGGAAGGAAGCTAAAGATCAAGTCAAAGCTGTCACCTTAAGGTCTGGAAAAGTTATTGATACTGAAAAAGCAAAAGAGGTAGAAGTTGAAGTTAAGGATGAAGAAGAAAAGCAAAAGGAGAAAGAGGGGAAACCAAGGAAGACTACTGTTGAACAAACTCTGCCTGAGGGTAATACAGGGGAGAAAGAGCTCTATCCTCCACCACTTTTTCCTAAGCGATTGCAAAAACAAAAGCTGGACAAGAAATTTGGTAAATTTCTGAAGGTGTTCAAGAAACTTCACATCAACATACCTTTCGCTGAGGCTCTGGAGCAAATGCCTAGTTATGCAAAATTCATGAAAAGTATTCTTTCAAGGAAGGTGAAACTGGATGATCTTGATACCGTTGCTCTAACGGAAGAGTGTAGTGCCGTGCTGCAACAAAAGTTACCTCCAAAGCTTAAGGATCCAGGTAGCTTCACCATTCCTTTCACCATTGGCAAGTTGTCATTTGATAAGTGCCTTTGAAATTTGGGAGCAAGCATCAATCTGATGCCGTTGTCTATATTCAAAAAGCTGAATTTACCTGATCCGAAGCCCACCTACATGTCTCTACAATTGGCAGATCTTTCCTGCAGATATTGTCATTCTGGATTTTGAGGAAGATAAGAAGATTCCCATAATCTTGGGAAGACCTTTCTTGGCTACAGGCCGTACCTTGATAGATGTGCAAAAATGTGAACTCACTATGAGGGTGCAAGATCAAGATGTGACATTCAATGTGTTCAATGCGATAAAATTACCTACGGAAGATGAGGAGTGCTTCAAGGTGGATTTGGTCGATTCTGCAGTTATTTCAGAACTTGATCATGTGCTAAGGTCTGATGCCTTAGAAAAAGCCTTATTGGGGGATTTTGACAGTGAAGATGACAAAAGCAATGAGCAGCTACAATATCTAAATGCTTCTCCTTGGAAACGAAAGCTAGACATGCCATTTAAATCTCTGGGAAATACTGATCTCAAAAATGCTGAGGGAAAGCTCAAACCATCTATTGAGGAAGCACCTACTTTGGAGCTTAAACCATTGCCTAAACACTTGAGGTATGCTTTTTTAGGTGATGCATCTACTTTGCCTATTATTATTGCATCTGACCTTTCAGGTAGTGATGAGGATAAGTTCTTGAGGATTTTGAGAGAATTCAAATCGGCCATCGGATGAACTATAGCAGATATAAAAGGGATCAACCCTTCGTACTGCATGCATAAAATTCTGCTAGAGGAAGGTAAAAAGCCAACTGTTGAGCAACATCGAAGGCTTAATCCTATCATGAAAGAAGTAGTGAAGAAAGAAATTCTAAAATGGCTGGATGCAGGAATCATATATCCTATTTCTGACAGTTCTTGGGTGAGCCTCGTGCAATGTGTACCTAAAAAAGAAGGTATTACTGTGGTAGCAAATAAGAAGAATGGGCTCATCCCTACTCGAACAGTCACATGATGGGGGGTATGCATGGACTACAGGAAGTTGAATAAAGCCACGAGGAAAGATCACTTCTCTCTTCCATTCATTGATCAGATGCTTGACAGGTTGGCTGATCATGAGTATTATTGTCTTCTGGACCACTATTCGGGATACAATCAGATTTGTATTGCACCAGAAGATCAAGAGAATACTACTTTCATTTGTCCATTTGGCATGTTTACTTTTCACAGAGTTTCTTTTGGCTTATGTGGTGCACCTGCCACTTTTCAGAGATGCATGATGGCTATATTCTCCGATATGATTGGAAATAATGTCGAAGTGTTCATGGACGACTTCTCTGTCTTTGGACATTCATATGATGAATGATTGAATAATCTCCGTTTGGTACTTAAAAGGTGTGTTGAAACCAATCTGGTGCTCAATTGGGAAAAATGTCACTTCATGGTGCAATAATGCATCATCCTTGGGCATAAGATCTCCAGTAAAGGTCTTGAGGTGGATAAAGCCAAGGTGGGCGTCATTGAAAATCTTCCGCCACCTATTTCTGTGAAAGGAATCTGTAGCTTTCTTGGTCATGTGAGTTTTTATCGGCGTTTCATCAAGGACTTCTCTAAGATATCTAAGTCATTGTGCAACTTGCTCGAAAAAGATGTGCCTTTCAAATTTGATGAAGAATGTTTGGCAGCATTTGAGACTCTCAAGAAGAGTTTAATCACCGCACCGGTTATCACGGAACCGGATTGGAGAGAACCTTTTGAGATGATGTGTGATGCAAGTGATTATGCAGTGGGAGCAGTTCTTGGGCAGCGAAAGACTAATATCTTTCATGTGGTCTACTATGCTAGTAAGACGCTAAATGGAGCCCAACTGAACTACACCACTACGGAGAAGGAGCTCTTGGCTATGGTTTTTGGTATCAAAAAAATTCGATCTTATCTACTTGGGACAAAGGTGAGAGTATTCACTGATCACGCTGCCATCCGTTATCTGGTCTCAAAGAAGGATTCGAAGCCTAGACTTATTCGCTGGGTTCTCTTGCTACAGGAATTCGAGTTAGAGATCAAGGATCGAAAAGGTACTGAAAATCAAGTAGCTGACCATCTCTCTAGATTGGAGAATCCCAATTCTACTTCACATGATAAGACATTGATCAACAAATCTTTTCCGGATGAGCAGTTGTTCACAATTCAAGAGGAAGAGCCATGGTTCGCAGACATTGTGAACTATCTTGTTAGCCATGGTTCAAAAGAAGAAGTTTCTGCATGAGGTGAAGTGGTACATGTGGGATGAACCATATTTGTTTAGACAAGAAGCTGACCAGATCATCAGAATTTGTATCTCATTTTGTGAGATGGAGGGATATTACGAGACTGTCATTCCACAGCTTATGATGGACATTATAGTGGTGAAAAGACAACAGCTCGTATTCTTCAAGCATGTTTTTTCTGGCCTACATTGTTTAAAGATGAACATCAGTTCATTTTAAGGTGTGATCGTTGCCAAAGAGTTGAGAATCTTACCAGAAAGGATGAGATGCCTTTAAATGTGATGCTTGAAGTTGAGGTCTTCGATGTTTGGGGAATCGATTTCATGGGACCATTTATCTCGTCCTACAATAATCAGTGCATCTTGCTGGCAGTCGATTATGTCTCGAAATGGATAGAAGTCAAAGCTCTACCGACTAATGATGCAAAGGTAGTGTCGATTTTTCTTCATAAGCAGATATTCACAAGGTTTGGAATGCCACGAGTTATCATAAGTGATGAAGGGTCGCATTTCTGCAATCGTAAGTTCACTTCTATGATGCAACACTACAATGTGAATCATCGCATTACTACTGCCTATCATTCGTAAACTAATGGTCACATTACACCATTTTTGGCCTGTAACAACACTTTTTTTGGTGTTACAAGCAGAAATGTTACCTTACATTACTAAAATTTGATCTGAGGTAACATTTTTTCTGTGTTACAATAGAGAATATAAGATGTTACGATTGACATGATGAAATCACTATTGTAACACAAAATTATTGTTAACATTGATATAACAACTAGTGTTACCATAGCACTTAATATTTAGGCAGGGTTATAATTGCGGGCCAATTTTGGCCAAAATTTCACCAAATTTTGGGCGGCCCAAATGAGCTAATTTGACCCGCTTCTTTTTTACACTCAGACAAATAAAATAAATGCTCATACTCTCTGCACTCTCTACACTCAAAGGGGATGATAAGGTTTGGAGATTAGGGTTCTCAACATTCAGTCGGTCAGAGCTTGAAGATTAGGGTTCTAATTATGCTAGGAGATTAGGGTTCTAAACACAGAACCAGGTCAGAGCTTGGATATCAAGGTTTAGTAATTAGGATTTCTTGAAGAAATTAGGGTTTGTAGAAATTAGGGCTTTCTTCTTGTTCGGGTATGCTGCTCTACTGATGAATAATTTGCAGGTAAACGGCAAGTTGCTCCCCTTCTTATTCTTTGAATTTACATTCTAATCAATTTAGGACAAAGTAATCAAACCTAAGTTTTGTTCTTTTGTTTGTTTAATTCATATGTGATTTATATATACATTGACTAGTCGATTGAAGGTGGCTTCTCCGACCCGACCCTTTACCAATCTCTTTCTGATCCTCTCTTCCCCCGCTCTTCATCAATTCCAACAAATAATAATAATAATAGTAATACTCCTCCTCAGCAGCAGCATCGCCATGACGGCCCTCCTCCTCTTACTTGGGTACCCTTTCCCTTTTTTTCGACTCGAAAACTAACTTAAAATTTATCACTCATGATTTGTATAGCTATATATAGATTTCCAGTAATTGATGTTTTTTTCATTTTATATGTTTATATGTTGTGTACTTTGAATTGTTAATTAGGAATTATCACAATTTTATCTGCTTGATATGATTCAAGTATATACTTGCTACATACATATTCTTATTGATGCTCTTCACTTAATCTACTGTTAGTTTTGCAGTAGCAACTTAAATTATGCAATTGAAATCTCTATAATAACTTAGTCAGTTAAAAAAAATAGGGTACACATTTGCTACACACTTGGTAGAACTAGAATAACTGTAGTTTTGTATAAACTCGTCTATGAGATTACAATTAAAATCACTTATTAAAAGACTTTCTTTTAATTTAAATTACACTCTTAAATTTGAAGTGGTTGTAACTCAAATTACTTGGAATGCTAGGAATGGTGATTACAAAGAGACGCTACTATAATCTCCATGTTCAAAATAGGTTGTCCAAGTCAAAGTATAGAGTGTTTGCAAGTACACGAACTCCATAATACAGACAGTGAAACAGGTGGATGTAAATGCTCCCAGCTGGCTGCATGTTTTTGCTTTGCAGATTCTTTTATCACTTACTTCTCAGTGGACCATATTATCCCAGGTCATTTTCATTGAGGTTTTGTCAATATCAATCTATTTTTTAACTTTAAAAAGGTTAAATGATTTCTTAAAGTCATATGAGTTCTCGTGTTGGCTACTGTGATTCAGTTTCATGTTATTTTTCTAGATTCATTTTATTTGCTTGAGTATAAAGAACGAGATAGATCAAGCAAGCTAGCTGCATAGAATAAGGAGGATTTTATCGATGGCGGCCCCTTCTTCATTCAATTCACTGTTCTATGGAGCAATATCAGAAGAGGATCCTCAAAACCAGACAAAACAACAACAACAACAACACCTTTCCAGCTCCTCATTTTAGGGTTTTCATTTTCATTTTTACTTATACTTTATATATCTATGTACATGTTTTGCCTCATTATCATCTCTATTTGATTCTGCTGCTTGTATCTTCCTGTTGTTTATTACTGTTTATATGACTTGTTTATGTTTTGTTTTGAGTTAAGGAGAACATGAATTATCACTTACTTTTTCAATATCCAAATTTAGGCTTATTATTGATTTTTTAGTTATGCATGAAAATATTGGTCAAGACTCGAATATAGACGCGAAGAATGAGAAGAACGCAGATGATTTTGTGTTGGGGAATGGACCCTTACTTAATGTTGGCAAACTAATAGATAGGTATCTTGCTGAAATTGCCACTGATCCGAAGCTCACTCTTTCCTGTATGATCGGCTTGTTAAGCGATACCATGTTGACTTATCGACTCTGTTCCTTTGTTAGTCATTTTATGTAGGACCTGACTCACCATCCAGCCACCAATCCAGGTATATTTCTACTTTGCTTTTAAGCATTTCCATTTTCCATATACCAAAAGACTACTTAAAAGTCAATATGATTGTTGGTTTGAATTTGAATTTTCGGAACTGTTACTAAAGTCTGCTTCTGGATCATAGAGTATATACATTTAGCCCAACTGTTCTTGCTTTGATTTGGTGTTGGCGAAAAGACAGTCAATAATGAAGACTGCTTTGTGTTGAAGCTGGAGGCAAACAAATCAGCTCTGAGAGAAAGAAGCAGCGGGAATGTAGATATCATCCAGCACACAATTTGGGGATATAGTATAGTTCATATGGTGTTGTCGCTAGATAAGGTAGTGTCTCTTTTATGCTTATTTCGTATTTATGTTGAAACAACAATGCGGTCGACAATTTACGTCAAAGATGGAGGAAATGGTGAGTTATATGTTGTAATTTTGGTTTTAAATAATTGATCTCTTATCTAGCTCGATCACATGATCAGTGCTTGCAATTTCCTTGTTTTCAGGTGACAGATTTGACCTTAGCCAGAGATAACCAGAATGAGTACGTGCAACATCGTGGTAGTGGAGCAGAAGCATCTTGATCTCTGATGGTAAGTATTGATGTTGATTTTGGGTCATCGTGATTTTGTACAGGTTTCACTATCTGTCTTCAAGTATCTTGTTCATGGTTTCACTATCTGTCTTCAAGTATTTATATCTGGACAGTTTATTACAAGATTTAATCATGCCTATCCCTTCATGAGTTCAATTAGAACTCATTACATATCTGATTACACCTCGAAGCTAATATTTTAAGCTGATCACCAAAATTGCAGATCCCAAATTGTTTTATTATTGTGTTATGTCTCTTGTTGTTGGCTTGTTATCTTTGGCACTTTAGTGTGTGTGTCACATGTACTTCTCGTTAGTTAGAGGATCAAATTTTCACCATTTCCTATCCCATGTATTTCATTTTTTATATAGAACTAGCCGAAAGTAATTAGCAATTCAGGAATATGAACATTGCAGAATTTAGTACAGAAAGAAGCAGCTATATATAAGCTATTAATCAAGTCACAAACAGAGAAAAGTGCAATCATAAACCCCCACTAGAATTAAATCCAAGATGCCTATAACACCACCATCACATAATCATTATAAGTTGTATTAGTTGAGTGAATTGCTTTTTTATCTTGTTTTGCTAATGCACTTGATTTCTCAGCCTCCCTGCAATACTGATTTTGTTTAAATGTTTGTTTACAGGGGTTGTTAGGTTGTTGAAGTATTGGGGTATAGGGGTAGAGGTCGTGTTCTTTTGCTGGCGAGTAGATGAATTTTGTGATGCTGCGAAGGGGATTTTGGTTGTTGTTGGGCCATGGATGTCTTTGGGCTCTCTTTTTTGGAGATGGTGGACTGGTGTTTGTTTTTAGATTGCTAGCTAGTGGGCTTTTTGGTTAAGTTTTTTAGCTTTGCCTTTCTTATTTTAAGTTATGTTTGATTTTTGATGTAATTTATTTTTATTTTTATTTTTTATTTTTTCTCTTTATTTTTCTTAGAGCCTGTTCTAAGAGAAATTTTGAGAAGTGACTCGTGTAAATTCTTTCTCTTTTATATATTTTACGAGGCTTAGACCTCATTTACCCAAAAAAAAACACCAGAGTGTTAAAAAAGAATGTTACAATAAGATATAAAAATGTTACCAAAAGATTAAATTGAGTGTTACAATAGCTAATATGGTGTTGCAAAAGTATATATTCCAACACATATTTAGGTGTTACTAAAGGGTTAGGTATGTTGTAACAGAACTGTGGTTACATTTTCAACTTGTTACCATAGAAATAGAAAATGTAACTATAAGTACTCTATTGTAACACATTGAGAGGTGTTACCAAAATTTCAAAAAATATAACCGTAGACCCCTATTGTAGCAGGCTTAAATCCAACACCCCCTTATTTTTAAAAAGTGTAACCATAGCCAATAATTTGGCTTTAGGTAACATTTTTTGGTCATTTTAACACATTTTTTTGGTGTTGCTACAGGTCAAATATGGTGTAGTGTCAAGCTGAAGTGTCTAATAGAGAGATCAAGCGCATTCTAGAAAAAGTCGTTTGTCCGTCAAGAAAAGATTGGTCTTTGAAGCTCGATGAAGTTGTTTGGGCTTATAGAACAGCATACAAGACTCCACTTGGGATGTCCCCGTTTTAACTTGTCTATGGTGAGGGATGTCATTTACCTGCGGAGCTTGAGCATAAGGCTTATTGGGCATTGAAGAAGTTAAACCTTGATCTAGATGCAGCTGGGAAGAAGTGAATGCTTTTGTTAAATGAACTTGATGAATTTCGACTTCAAGCGTATGAAAACAACAAAATGTACAAGGAAAAGGTGAAAAGGTGGCATGACAGGAAGCTATCTCCTAAGTCATTTGTGCCGGGACAACAAGTTCTTCTATTCAACTCTCGTCTCCGACTTTTTCCTGGAAAGTTGAAATCAAGGTGGTCTGGACCATTTATCGTCAAAACTGTATTTCCACATGGAGTGGTGGAGAATTTTGAGAACGATCCGGGCCAAGCATTCAAAGTAAATGGCCAGAGATTGAAGCACTATTATGGGGATACGGCAAACCGTGAAGTGGTTAGTGCCGTTTTATTGAAAACTTGATCGCATTACTATACGTCAAGCTAATGACGTAAAAGAAGCGCTTCTTGGGAGACAACCCAAGATATGAGACCATAGAACACCTTAGAATTTAGTACTTTATCCAAAAACCCAAAAAAAATCAAAAAAATGTTGGCAGAAAAATATTTTTCCAGAAGCCTTGCAGGCGCCCGCCTGCTAGGATCTGGCGGTCGCGCGCTAGCAGGCGCCCGCCTGTTGGTGCCAGGCAAACTCCTGCGCCCCTGAATTCTGAAAAATCATTTTCAGCCTATATAAAAAAAACACAAAAACCAAAAATAAAAACCACAACACCCATTACCCCATTAATTCACGATTTCTTCCCCAATATTAGCCACAATCCCCACTCCTAATCAAATTCAACCCTTAATCTTGCTATATATATACATACAACCTCTCCATACACATCCCATACACTTTCAACTCTACAAAATCTCTCCTACACACCAAACACAAACTCTCCAACTCTTATTCTCAGTTTTCATGGCCCCAAAGAGATCACGAACTGTGGGTAGCAGCAACACCAATCCTACTACTACTGATTCTTCGAGGAATACTGCTGCGAGGCTCCGATTGTTGGATGGGGCTGCTGAAGAAGAGTACACCAAGCTTCTGAGTAAGCCTATTATGAGGGAGAGAGGGTTCTTGCCATCAGGGAGGGATGGTGATTTGCTACCGATGATTGCTGAGAAGGGATGGATTACATTCTGCGAGTTACCTGAGGCAGTTCCGATGAGTATCATTCGCGAGTTCTATGCGAATGCAAAGGCTGACAAGAATGGGTTTTCTGTTGTTAGTGGGCTTACTATTGATTATCAGCCCGAGCCGATTCGCCGGGTAATTGGACAGCGACAAAGGAAACCACAAGAGGAGCATTGGAATGAAAAGACCCCTGAGGACTTTGATATGTACTTGATTATTACTACTCTCTGTCGGCCGGGCACAGTGTGGAAATTCAAAAGGGGAACCAACGAGTATCGTAATTTCCCTGCTGTCGCGATGAACAGGTATGCTCGTGCTTGGAATGCATTTATATGTGCTAATATTCTTCCTTCTGTGCATTCACATGAGGTTACAGTGGAGAGGGCGAGGTTGTTATGGGGAATTCTGAATGATGAATATTATGTGGACCTTGGTGAGTACATCTACCAAGGGATTTTGAAGTTTTTGAGGGGGAAATCGCAGTACTCTATCCTGTATGCCTCTATTGTCACAAAGCTTTGCAAGGCATATGGAGTCTAGTGGCCTTCTTATGAGCAGCTGCAGATGTCGGTCGCTCCTATTGATTCATCGTTGTTGAATGTGATGCAGGAGTGGACGGGTGGAGAGCCCGAGTCACATGGTTTGGGATATCACCTCCCAGGAGGAGTTCGAACAGCTGGTGCTACCATGGCTAGGTCCAGTCAGGCTCAGGGAGAGGCAGATTCTTCGAGAGCCCAGGGAGGAGATGGTTCGGGATTGGCTGATGTCCAGTACAGGAGGCTTTCCAGGAGGATGGATGCGATGTATGAGTCGCAGAGTCGGTTTGCGTAGGAGCTCACCCAAGCACTTGGGACTGCATTTAGAGGCCTTGGAGCTGACATCCAGTGGCCCATTTTTGGTGTGGATTCTGCTTATCCACCTCCTAACACTCCACCCTCTGAGGGTGATGATGATGATTCGTCTGAGTAGGTATACCCTGTGTTCCTTTCTATTACCTTCACTGGGGACAGTGAAGACTTTAAGTTTGGGGGTGCTAGTTAAGGAACATATTTGTGTGTGTGTCATGTAGTTGCATTTTCATGTTAGTTTAGTTCATATAGTTTCATATTTTTTCCATATGGTTTATTTATATAGAGTTTTTTTTTATTATTTTATTTTATTTTATAGCTTTAATTATCATATCACATAGCTCATGCATATACCATAATCCCTTTGTGTTGCTTTACCGATTAATATGTAAAATTGATGCGAGTGTAGTGAAAGCGTTAGAGTGATGTTGAATCTTGTTAGGTTGACATGCATGCTAGAAATACTTGTAATTTCACTAAGTCTTAGAGTATGCTTAAGGACTAGATTATTGTCATGGTTTGATGGTTTTTGAGGTTAATCTATTGCTTATGCTTAGAATGTATGATAGACTCTTAATGATAAAAGACATGAAAAGATAAAATTTGGAAAAATTTGGAATATATTGCTAGTTGTGGCTAGGCGTCATATGGCTAGTAGCCGGCTCATATTGTATACGAGTAGTCTAGGGTTGAGCAAGATGGAGCGAAACGCACTTGCTCAGAAATTAAAAAAAAAGAAAAAAAAGAAAAAGAAAAATAAGAAAAAAAATATGGTTTAATGCACAATTGATCACGAGTGAGCTCTTTGGTATTCGAGTTATTAAGTTCTTAGGGGACTTTGTGCCTAGTGACCTAAGGCTTTTATAGTCTGGGATCCGCTATGCTAACGCTCGCTAAATGGGTACCATTGCATAAGTCTTTTGTGGACCTCACTCATTGCACAATCAAATAAGCATTTGTTTTATGTGTTAAATAAAAGCATGATTCCGTAATAAACTCCAATAATCTTGAAGTGTTATAAGTCATTTTGTGTCTAGAATATATTCTTCGTATAAGCTTGTGATTGCCTTGAGGATAATTAAGTTATGGTGATTGATCTAGTTTCGAAGCATATCTGCTAAGCATTCGCACACACCACATTTTTAGTTGTATGTTAGCTTGCGTGATTTGATTGATCTTTAGTCGCCTAATTGCATTTGTTGATATGTCATGTGTTGGTTGGTTTAGTCATCGCGATGGGGATCGCTGCATTCATATAGTTTGCATTCATGCATGTTTTATTCTAAGTTTGAGTCTGTCATGCTTGAGGACACGCATCGATTTAAGTTTGGGGGGTGTGATAAGTGGAATTTTATATCACTTAGAGCGTCTCGTAACGGCTTGAATTGGTGTCTTGAACTCGGTTATTTTGTGTATTTGACGCGTTTTTTAGTGTTTTTACATTTCAGGGTATAACTTGCTCAGATAGGTGGTTTTCATTAAATAAAGCTTAAGGAAGTGCTTGGAATCAGTCCAGGGGAGATGAGCGAAGAAATCAGCAAAAACAGAAAATCAAGGAATTTTCCCAAAGGGTTGCAGGCACCCGCCTGGAGAGAGTAGGCGACCGCCTGATAGCAGGTGCCCGCCTGGAGAGAGCAGGCGGCCGCCTGTGTGCGGAATTTCAGATTCTGGATTTTATTAATTCTATTCGCTGGTTCTCTTGGGTTATTATATAAACCTTATGGGAAGACGTTTTCTTCAGAGAATAGAGGAGATAATCGAGAGCGAAGGTAAGAAGATTGAGAAGACCGTTTTAGCACGCAACAACGAAGAAGAGGAATCATACGTTTATCTTGTGATTCTTTTAATTCATTGTAACAGTGGATGCTAGTTTTCTTTATGCTTTGAACCTTAATACTCTTGTGACGTACTTCATTACTTATTAAGTATTTTTATTAATTTATATCATTGTGTTATTATCATGCTTTCATATGAACCCATGGTGACAATGAGTTCTATTATGGGCTAATCGTGATCATGGGATCCTAGCGGATTTACTATGGATTTCTTTAGTTAATTGTTTAATACCTTGGTATTTGGTGATTGTATGATATCTAGCATAGGTTATGCTTATTCGTCTTATATGTGTCGCGAACATGTAAGATAGCCTGTTAATCTCTTGTGAAGCGACAGTGAATCTTGAGATTTGGAACTTTCCATGCTAGCATAGGTTCGTGTATTGTATGCATGATTAGTGGGTAACTCTAACCATTTTACTTGCCCTGTGTAATCATCATGAATAACTTGCGCTTAAATCGTTATGTTGTCAAATTCTGTAGACATATAGGGTCTCAACATAATTGATGCCTATTCAACTTCTATCTTAATTGTGGATGCTTGGTAGAATGGTATTCGTACAACGAAAGTTGGCGTTTATCAGTTTAGTGTTGTTCGATTAATATCATCACCATTACATGCTAAGGGTAATAACAATGACTATTGAATGAAGTAGTAATGAAGTTATGATCTCATGTGTGTTTAATTCCCATAGTTTATATTAGTTAATCAAACTTAATTGTTATTATCTTGACATTGAAGAATAATCATACATTGGTGAGTAAGTGTTAATTAAATATAATTAATCAGAGTCTCTGTGAGAACGAACTAGAAATCCTTCTATATTACTTGCGAACGCGTATACTTGCGTGATTTATTTAGCGCATGCTTTGTGCCTAAAAGTACCCCAATCTTGCTGGAATCCTTTCCAAAAACGTGATGTAAATCTCGTATCCCTATCAGAAACTATCGACACAGGCACACCAGGAAGTCTAACAATATCTCGCTGAAAAATATCCGCCAACTCATGAACATGAGTAGTCTCTCTAATAGGTAAGAAGTGAGCGGACTTAGTAAGTCTATCAACCACCACCCATATGACATCGTTCTTCTTGAAAGTTCTCGGCAAATGAGTCATAAAATCCATAGTAATGTTTTCCCACTTCCAAACTGGAATATCTAGCTGCTGCAACAATCCATTAGGCCTCTGATGGTTTATCTTTACTTGTTGACATGTAAGACATTTCCCCACAAATTCTGCTATATCTCCCTTCATTCCACTCCACCAGAAGTGCTTCTTCAAATCTCCATACATCTTGGTGGAGCCTGGATGAATAGAGAATGAAGAACTATGAGCCTCCTTCAAAATTTTCTCACGAATCGTCGGGTCTACGGGAACACACAATTTACTACCCAACCATATCACACCCACATCATCAACACGAAAATGTTTTTCCTTGCCACCTCGGATTTAATAGCTTCCAATCCTGTATCACTCTTTTGAGCTTCCTTAACCATTGAAACAAGATTTGGTTCCACTTTCAAACTTGCAATACCATCACCCGATCATCTAATATACTGTTGTGGGTATGTTGTGAACTTGATGATTTCATTAACAAAACACCTTAATAGATTTTACTCAGTGAAAAATGTAGCACTCGAAGGATAAGGAATATAGTCCCGACGGATGACTCAATATAGTCCCGACGGATGATGATTAATTTTGTCTGTAGCACATTTCTGCATACACCTTGTTTAGATTCTGTAGTAGCACTCAAGTCATGTTGACTTTAATTAGATATGCAGAATAGGTTGATTAATTGTACATAGATGATATCTTGTAATTCTGCATAAATGAAATGAAGTCAAGTGCCAGATAGCTACCCGACGGATGATCATGTATCCGACGGATAATCAATTCAAACATCCGTTGATAGTGACAACACAGTCACATGCGTCGAGTGTATGCAAAAGGAATGTGGAAGCCTATTCAACTGGGTTTAGAGAACAAAGAAGCATTGCCATTTCCATGCTATTATGAAGATATTCAAAGATGCTAGAATAGAGTAATGAAGCAGCATAGTATTAGACTTGATAGGTTTTGTTTTATTATCTTGTCTTATTACTTTGTAATCTTGGTGATATATAAACCAAGAAGTAGCAAATAGAACAACAACAAGAACAAGACTAAGAACATTATCTCAGAGAAACAACTGTAAGCTGCATCCATAGCATTTCTCTGAAAACTTAGTTGTTCATATTTGTAAGCAGCTGTGAGTTAATCTCGCTACACAGAGTTCTTTTGATATAATATATATCTCTGGTGGATACATTCAAATCCACCAAAAAGTTTTTAAAGACTTGTGTTTTTAATTACTTGTGTTTTGATTTTACTTACTTCTTATTCCGCACTTTGCAAATCAAACACTTATATATTATTAAGATAGAACATTTTATGTTTTGTTTTTGAAAAAGGTTCAAGAATTCCATTCAACCCCCCTTCTGTAATTCTTGTTGCATTGTTAGGGACTAACAATTGGTATTAGAGCAAGCTCTTGATAAATAAAAGTTTAAAGATCACAACAAAATAGCAAGATGAACAAGAAGGATGTTGGAGTCAAGATTCCTTTTCTGGACAAAGATAATTACCATCACCGGAAGGTAAAAATGCATCTTCACTTACTTTCTCAAGATGAGGCTTATGTAGATTGCATAGAGAGAGGCCCTCATGTACCAATGAGAGCTGCAACTGGAAATGAGCCATCAGTTCCCAAGCCAAGGCATGAATGGTCAGATCCTGATATTGAACAAGTCAGGAAGGATAAGAAGGCCATGAATATTCTGTTCAATGGAGTTGATGGTAACATGTTTGACAACATCATCAATTGTAAAACTACCAAGGAAGTTTGGGATACAATACAGATTATCTGTGATGGCACTGAACAAGTCAGGGAAAATAAGATGCAGCTGCTAATTCAGCAATATGAGCACTTTTATAGTGAAGATAGTGAGTCTCTCACTGACATTTTGAGTAGATTTCAAAAACTACTAAATGCTCTGAAGTTGCATGGAAGAGTGTATCAGACAAAAGACTCCAATCTAAAGTTCCTTAGATCTCTTCCAAAGGAATGGAAACCTATGACAGTCTCATTGAGAAACTCTCAAGATTACAAGGAGTTTACTTTGGAGAGACTGTACGGCATCCTGAAAACTTATGAGCTTGAAATAGAGCAAGATGAGAGGATGGAGAGAGGAAAGAAGAAAGGAGGATCCATTGCACTAGTTGTTGAGTTAGAGAAAGAGAAGGAGATGAAGATGAAAGCTGTTGAATTAACTTCAAAGGTCTGTGAAAACAAAGGCAAGGGGTTGGTAGCAAAAAATGAAGATTCTTTGAGCCAAGATGATATGGAGGATATTGATGAACATCTTGCATTTCTTTCCAAAAGATTTTCCAAGCTCAAGTTCAAGAAGAACTTTGGAGCAGCTAAGCCAAATAGAAACATGGTGGATAAATCAAAATTCAAATGTTTTAAATGTGGCTTAGCAGGGCACTTTGCCAGTGAGTGTAGAAAGTCAGATTCCAGCAAAAAGAAGTTTGAGCCTGTGGACTATAAACAGAAATACTTTGAGTTGCTCAAACAAAAGGAAAGGGCTTTCATTACACAAGAAAATGACTGGGCAGCAGATGGTCTGGATGAGGATGAGGATGTCAGCTATGTCAATCTAGCCCTAATGGCCAAGTCTGATGAAACATAGACAAGTTCTTCAAGTAATCAGGTAATCACCACTAACCTTGCACATTTATCTAAAGCTGAGTGTAATGATGCAATAAATGACATGTCTACAGAATTATGTCATTTGTGTGTTACACTTAAGTCTCTTACTAAGGAAAATGCTAAAATCAAAGAAAACAATTTGTTTTTAAGTGAGAGGAATAATGTGCTAGAGTCTCAGTTCATTGAATTTGAAAAATTCATAATTGAGTGTAAAATTGCTATGGATGAATTAACTGAGTCCTTGAAGAAAGAAGAGATCTTGAAGAAGCATCTTGAACGAGAACATGAGGTGATTAAGGCATGGAAAATATCTAGAGATGTTCATGCTCAAATCACCAAAGTTCAAGGTATTGAGTCCTTTTGTGATGCAGCCTGGAAGAAGAATAAGGAGAAGCTGGAATCCAATTTGGTTGAAGGATTGCTAACAGATGTAGACTCGACGGATGATGAGGGTCATCCGTTGGATAACAAAAAGGGTTATCCGTCGAGTGATATAAATCCTCATCCGTCGACTGTAAGCAAACATGTGAGTAAAGCCAAACTTACCAAGTTTTTTTTTTTTTTATGGATCAGTTTCCAAGAATTTTGTTCCAGGAGAATCCAGTCAAGTAAAAAAGGAGAAAAAGGCTAATGTTGGTCATATGACTG
Source organism: Apium graveolens (assembly GCF_009905375.1). Classification (NCBI taxonomy): domain Eukaryota; kingdom Viridiplantae; phylum Streptophyta; class Magnoliopsida; order Apiales; family Apiaceae; genus Apium; species Apium graveolens. Next base: position 226,816,213 of record NC_133656.1, on the reverse strand, counting down.
TCAAGCAATTGAGTGACAGACTGGAAAAGATTGAGGTTAAAATAGAGGCTAAAAAGAAAAATAATAGAAATGGTAAAGTAGGAATTAGCAAGCATAACAACTACACACCTGATAAATATGCTCCTAGAAAAATCTGTGTCAAGTGTGGTAGTGTAAACCATTTGTCTGTTAATTGCAAAACTGCCATGCCTAATTCCATATCTGTGCCACCTCATTTTCCCAACATAAATGCCATGCCTTCTATGCCTATGAATGTTATGTCTACACAGAATATGAATGCATAGTTTGCTAATATGCCATTTGCACCTAATCCTTATTATGTTGCATTTAGTATGCCTCAAATGCCATTTAGCATGCCCTACTGGAATAACATGTTTACTAATAGCATGCCTTTTCCTGTTAATCAAAATGTGCATGATAATTCTGTTGTAATGAATAATTTCAAAGGTTCAACTCAAATGACTAAGGATGAATCTGATATCCCCAAGTCAAATGAGATCAAACCTAAGAAACAAAAAAGAAAGCTAACAAGGCAGGACCCAAGGAAACTTGGGTACAAAAATCAACTTGATTTGATTTTGATGCGTGGAGGGAAACATAAAAAATCTATGGTACTTGGATAGTGGCTGTTCAAGACACATGACTGGTGATTCTACCCTGCTCACAGAGTTCAAGGAGAGAGCTGACCCAAGTATTACTTTTGGAGATGATAGCAAGGGTTATACGGTGGGATATGGATTGATTTCAAAAGACAATGTCATCATTGAGGAGGTTGCCTTAGTGGATGGTCTCAAGCACAATTTGTTGAGTATCATCCAGCTATGTGATAAAGGCAATTCAGTAAACTTCAACTCTGAAGCCTGTGTTTTGACTAACAAGAGGAGCAACAAAGTGGTTCTCACTGGTGTGAGAAAAGGAAATGTGTACCTAGCTGACTTCAACTCATCAAATGCAGAATCTGTTACTTGTCTTCTCAGCAAAGCAAGTCAGGATGAAAGTTGGTTATGACACAAGAAGCTATCACATTTAAACTTCAAGACCATGAATGAACTTATAAAGAAAGAACTGGTTAGAGGTATTCCTCAAGTGGAGTTTTCTAAGGATGGATTGTGTGATGCCTGTTAAAAAGGAAAGCAGATCAAAGCATTATTCAGAAAAAACTTGATTCAACAATTGAAGAACCTTTGCAACTGCTACACAAGGATTTGTTTGGACCAGTCAATGTGTTGTCCATCTCAAGGAAAAGATTTTGCCTAGTAATTGTAGATGATTTCTCAAAGTTCTCTTGGACATATTTCCTAAAGTCTAAAGATGAGGCTAGTGAAATCATCATCAATCACATAAGGCAAGTCAATAATCATCCTAATTTCAAAGTTAGAAGAATCAGGAGTGACAATGGAACTGAGTTCAAGAATTCTGTCATGAGAGCATTTTGTGAAGAAAATGGGATTTTGCATGAGTTTTCAGCAGCAAGAACTCCACAACAAAATGGAGTAGTAGAAAGGAAGAACATATCACTTATTGAAGCTGCAAGGACAATGCTTGAAGAGTCTAAGTTACCAATATATTTCTGGGCTGAAGCTGTAAATACTGCATGCTACACTCATAATATTTCTCTGGTTAATCAAACAAAATGGATGACTCCCTATCAATTGTTCAAGAACAAGAAGTCAACTCTAAATTTTCTTCATGTCTTTGGCTGCAAATGTTATATCTTGAGAAATCAAACTGATCAGAATGGGAAGTTTGATGCTAAAGCAGATGAAGGAATTTTTGTTGGATATGCTGTTGGTAAAGCATATAGAGTCTACAATCTAAGAACCAACATTGTTATGGAATCAATACATGTTGTGTTTAATGATAAAAAGATTGAAGGACTGCAAGATAGAGATTACCATGAGAGCCTCAACTTTGACAATGTGGAGATGGTTAGTGATGACAGTGATGATGAAAGTGATCAAGAAACAGTATCAAAGGATGATGCAGAAAAATCCATTACCAATGAAGCACAAAATTTAACATCTGTTGAGTTACATAATGCTTCATCCGTCGGGAGGTAATCTGCTTTATCCGTTAGGAGACAACCAGCTTCATCCGTCGGTACTCAAAATTCACCATCCGTCGGGTCATCAAAAGAAGCTGGAGATCAGAATAGATCACTTACGGAAAGTTCCCCTTTCTCAAATCAAAGATCCATTAACTCAGGGGGAGTTTCTAATAATCTAAACTCAATCACAAATCAAGACAACAATGAGGCCTCTTCATCTAGAGCTAATCTACCTCAACAAAGGAAATGGACAAAGGATCATCCCTTTGAGCTCATCATTGGTGATGTATCTTCTAGAGTTCAAAAAAGGAGAACAACTCAAGAAGAATGTCTATACAATAGCTTTCTTTCTAAGGAAGAACCAAAGAAGGTAGAAGAAACTTTGTTGGATCCTGATTGGATTTTAGCTATGCAGGAGAAGCTACACCAATTTGAGAGGAATAAAGTATGGAAGCTGGTGCCCAAGCCTAAAGGAAAGAATCCAATAGACACAAAATGGGTATTTAGAAACAAGATGGATGAAAATGGCATAATAGTCAGGAACAAAGCTAGATTGGTTGCTAAGGGCTATTGTCAACAACAAGGAATAGCTTTTGATGAAACATTTGCTCCTGTTGCAAGACTTGAAGCCATCAGAATCTTCTTAGCCAATGCAGCCCATACCAATTTCAAAGTCTATCAAATGGATGTCAAAAGTGCCTTTCTGAATGGAGATTTGGAGGAGGAAGTCTATGTCAGTCAGCCTCCTGGTTTTGAAGATCCAAATTTTCCAGAATATATTTACTATCTTTTGAAAGCACTTTATGGACTGAAGCAAGCACCTAGAGCCTGGTATGACACTTTGTCAAAGTTTCTTTTAGAGAATCACTTCACTAGAGGTATTGTAGACAAAACTCTTTTCTTTAAAAATGTTAATGGCTCTAGTATACTTGTTCTAATTTATGTAGAAGACATTATTTTTGGCTCTACAGATGAAAAACTTTGCAAAAAGTTTGCCAAATTGATGCAAAGTAAGTATGAAATGAGTATGATGGGAGAACTAACTTACTTTCTTGGTTTGCAAATTAAGCAAGTTAGTGATGGAATATTCATTAGTCAAACTAAATACATTTATGATCTTTTAAAGAAGTTTGATTTAATGGATTGCACATCTACAAAAACTCCCATGGCCACTGCAACTAAGCTTGAATTAAACACTACTGAAAAGTCTGTGGATATTTCAAGTTATAGGGGCATGGTTGGCTCACTTCTGTACTTAACAGCTAGTAGGCCAGATATAATATTTGCTATATATTTGTGTGCTAGATTTCAGGATGATCCTAGAGAATCTCACTTAGTAGCTATTAAGAGAATTTTCAGATATCTCAAGGGATCACCAAAACTTGGCATTTGGTACCCTAGAGATTCTGGTTTTGATCTAACTGGTTATTCAGATGCAGATTATGCAGGTTGTAGAATTGATAGAAAAAGTACAACAGGAACCTGTCAATTTCTAGGAAACAAGCTTGTGTCCTGGTTCAGTAAAAAGCAAAATTCAGTTTCTACTTCTACAGCTGAAGCTGAATATATTGCCGTTGGCAGTTGCTGTGCACATATTTTGTGGATGAAAAATCAATTGCTAGACTATGGTTTGCAAGTTGAAAGGATTCCCATTTTCTGCGATAACACAAGTACAATTGCCATCACTGAAAATCCAGTACAACATTCAAGGACAAAGCACATAGACATCAAGTACCACTTCATAAGGGAATATGTAATGAATGGTACTGTGGAACTACATTTTGTTCCAAGTGAAAAGCACCTTGCAGATATATTTACCAAGCCACTTGATGAATCCACCTTTTCAAGGTTGGTAAGTGAGTTAGGTATGCTAAATTACTCTTGAATCTTTATAGATTGTCTGCAAGTTGTAATGCAGCCAGAAATTTAATTGATTTTTCAGTCATGGATGAAATTTTGGCTAAGTCAAAATTTACATCTAGACGGATGATCACTATCCATCGAGTTTGATCATCCGTCGGTATACTATTTGATAATAAAATCAATTACTTTTCTGGAATATTTTATGACTCGACGGATAACTGATTTATCCTCATCCGTCGAATTGTCTGAATCCTAGCCGTTAATTCCCTGAACATTATCCATCGAGTATACTTACAGTTTACAAGTATAACACGACGAATAATTGATGGAATTTTTACAGTTTATTTTTAAACGGCTATTTTGGGCAATTCTTATTGGTAACTATATTTTACTTTATTATTTTTTACAGTTATTTTTGAGAAAGTATAAAATCATAATTCATTTTCATTGCTTTTCTTCTATCACTCTCAAATCATCTGCTCTAAATTCTCTCTTTCTCAAAAGCAATTATCATCTCTATCTCTGTTATTTCCAATCTCTAACAATGGCACCAGTCGTCAAGATCATGTCACAAACTGGATTTATCTATGATAAGAACAACTTCACGGCTCTAGTAAACAAGGGGATTCAACAGTCTGGTGACTACCACAAAATGATGGATTTTGTGAAGAACTGCAAACTCAACTATGCCGTGCTAGAATCACCCACCATCTTCTGTGAGGTTGTTGAAGAAATGTGGTCAACTGCTGTGTACAACTCAATTGATAAGACCATCACACTCACTATTAAAGGTAAGGAATTCTATATTAATAGTGATATTGTTAAAGCATGTTTCAAGATTCCTGATAATACTGTAACTTCACCACACACAGACACTGACATTATTAACATGCTTAACTCCATGAACTATGCACCCTCTACTTCTAAATTAAGTGAAATTAGGAGGTTGGGTCTTAGGAAGGAATGGAGTTATCTGTGTGATGTAGTTACCAAGGTCTTATCTGGTAAAATCAGTTTTTTGATTCTGTCAATATCTCTATGCTTAACATGCTTTACATGCTAGTTACTGATAAGTTCTTTAACTTTAGTGATCTTGTTTTGTTTGAGTTGTGTTTTAAGTTAGGGGAGTTAAATAAGAGGGGCAAAAATGTTTATTATGCTAGATTTTTAATGATGATTGCTAACCACCTCTCTGAGGATATTGTGCTTGAGAACCCAACCAACAAATTAGATTGTTGGGTTCAAGAGAGAAGGATTATTGCAGATTTGAACAGGGCAAACCATCACAAAGAGGTGCCACTCTTCTATTTTCCTATTATGGAGGCACCTCAGGTAAGTGAGGTAAGTTCAGCTGTCTCTACTCTTCCAGCCTCACAAATTTATTTTCCTTCTAGTGTAGCTCTGGCAACAGTGTCAATGACCCAACAGTTGCCTACCCAATCTACCAAACCATCAAAAATTTCTAAATCCAAGTCAAAGAAAGCCCCCTCTGGTATCTCTCAAAAGATGCTAGTTGCAAAATCCACCAAACCAAAAGAGGGGAGTGTGAAGGTGGGTAAGGTAGGTGAGGGACATGGTGAATATCAAAGAAACCCTAAGGATAAGGTTGGAGAGGTGAGTGTTTCCCAGTCTAGCCACACTGCAGTTTCCCAACAAACTGTAGTGCTTAATAAAGACATAATGTAACGACTGGGAAATTTACGTTTATATTATATCATAATCATAATAAATAAGGTGTGTTAATGTGTCATTTATGTGTGATTATCTGTTAAACCCTAATTGTTACGTGTTATGTGCATTCTGTGTCATTTCTGTATTTTTAAGATATCTTTCAGATATTTTATTGTGCATTCATCGCTTTCATTTCAAACATTTTACGACCCAAACTATGATTTTAAAGCCAGTATTTCAAATAAAATAATGGGCCTTATTTTTCATCAAACGGCTTTTACCATCGCATTATTCTGAACATCTAGATATTTTATAAATTTTCTCGTTTTACGAAAAAATGACTTTTCCGGGCCCCATTGGGTATCAAAAACCCCACAAAAATCACATTTTTATTTTTATAAAATTATAGGACTTTCATTTATATTATTTCCTTGCATTTTTGCAATATTCACAATTTTTGGGAAATTTTGGCATATATATTGCATATATAAAATATTTATAAATTAAATTTTAATACTCAAAAATTATAAAATTAGGGGCCTATTAATTTTAAAAAGTGTAGAATTAGGGCCTTAATTTTAATTAGGAGTATTAATTTTACTACTATAAATAGCCTAATTTTTTATTTAATTAATCATAATTATTAATTAAAAATCAGAAAAATACCCAAAATTCTCTGCAATCGGGTTAGGGTTTGTAATTCGGGTCAAGAAATCGAGCAGTGATTCCGATCAGTTTCCGGCATCGTTTACAGTCACGTAAGTACTCAAAACGAAGCTCTTGAAGTGTTCTTTCGGTTTGTATCATCAATTTCATGTTTAAATCAGTATATTTTTTATTTCGATTCTAGGGTTCATAGCTGTGATTTGGGGATTTTAGTTCAAGGGGTTGTTGAATGATTTTGGTGACTGATATAGATTCTCTGTGTTGCAAGCAATCGATTGGTACTAATTAATTGAACAAACGGTACTTAAATCGATGAATTCGATTTCTAGGGTTTATGTCAGATTTTCAAAATACAACTCGATGATTTCTGTGAATCTGTGGTTCCTGAAAGGTTAGGGTTATGATTGTATATGTTCTTAGCTTTGATTTGCACTATTAAACGTTTAATTTTATGTACGATTCTGCAAAATCGATTTTTTGGCCGGAGTTCATGATGGTTTTGATCGGAGATAAAGTTTCAGTGATGTTTTTGGCATGTTTTAGCCATAGTTGAGTTGCTTCAGTTGTGTGGAATTGAAACCCAGTAAAAACCACACCAAACGGTGTTGTTTTTGGCCTGATTTTGACTCGCCGGAATCCTGGCCGGTGGCCGGATTCTGGAAAAATCCGGTCATGTTCTTCATGACCCGGATGGTGACCCGGTTGACCCGTTTGTCAACCCGGTTTTGATCTGTTTTGTCAGATGGTTGGTTTCTGACATATGTTTCTGGATTTTTGATTTTAATTTAATTTTATTAATTTTTAAAATCAGATTTATTTATTTTATAAATTGATTAATTAATTATTTAATTAATTGATTTATATTATAAATAATTCTGAATTATTTTCTAAAAATCAGATTGAATTATTTTCTTAATTATTTATTATTTATTTATTATTTATTAACTATTTATTAATTATTTAAAAATAATTAATTATTTTGATAATTAATCAAATAATTTTCAATAAATCATAATAAATTCATTTTAATTCCAAAAATTATAGAAAAATCACTTTTAATTCTGATTTTTCTTAAATAATGAAAATTATTTTTGAGTTTTAAAAAAATTAGTAATAATTATTTATAGTGAATAAAAATTGGAATTATTAGTGTTTAATTGATAATAATTCAACCGTTAGTCCGATTCGAGTGAAACGAAAGCCTGTTGACTCAGAAAAATGAATTCTTTTCATTAAAAATAATATCAAAGCTTAATTACTTCTAGAAATTAGTTGATTTTGTTACTTGTTTGATTATCAGTCGCAATGCGTGCCGAGACGAGTCCGAAAAATTCCGAAAAAATGAAAAACGAGTCAGATAACGATCAGTTGAGCGATCAGGGAGTCGATTTTGGTTCTAAAAATTATTCTAACTATAAAAATGATTATGTGCTTATGTGCTTATGTGTAGTACGTGGTTAATTGAGTCTTATTTGCTAATAAATAATACATGAGTCAGTCATAAGCGCATGGGTATATTTTAGGAACGGTGTGAAGTCGATTCAAGATGCAATTGAAGTACGAAATGACTTAACCAGTCTATTTTGCTAACAGAAGCTAAGACATCCAGGCATGTTGAGTCGGTATTAGTCAAAGGTGATAGACGAAAGTGATTTAATTGCAGTGAGTCGCGCAGAAGGCAAGTTTTTCCCCTATTCTACTTTCAGAATAGTGACATTTCTTCAGATGTTTATCACATTTGCACTCTTTTGATTCTTATTCTTATTCACTGATACACACTTGCTATTCCTTTGTTCATATTTCATTTCGATTCTTGATTTTACGTTCCTTTGAATTCCTGATTCATATTCCATTGATGATACATTGAGATTGATATATTCTGGTGTTTAGAATATATCAAAGCATACCGATTATTCCGGTTGCTAAGCGATGGACTGGATAATGCTATTTTTTTTGGGATTGAGTGTGTCTTAATCCTGAGGACCGGGATTTGACTGGTGCCTCGACATGGGCCGTAGTGCCTGGGTACCCGACTGGATCTATATATTAAGATATAGATCTGCATTATATTCTGACTGATCAGCAGAATATAGATGCGAACTTGTGTCCAGTTTAGTTCATTTGTACTCTCCAGTAATGTCCTTCTTTCTATTCTCGTGGGGGTTATATCTTTGCAGATATACCCGGGATTACGGATTCATTTAAAATGCTTTAACGCTGTTTATATTTTGTGGACTTGTTGAGCAATTTTTGGCTCACCCCTTTTTGTGGTTATTCACCTTATTGTTTTCAGTTAAGAAGGAATATGAAATCCATCAGGACTCGAGTGGTAAAGAAGTGGGTCAAGCCTCGGGATCCTCTCATACCCAAGGTGTTGATCCCAATCCAGGAAGAAAGCTTTGAGTTGCCCAAACAGGTGGAGTGTTAATAGATAGTGTGTGTGTTTGAATAAAAGTTGAACTTAGTTTAAAATGAATTAGACAATGGTCTGTAATAAAGAGAGCTTGTGAGATTTTGAATTTGATTTTGTAATAAAGTAGTTAGTGGTTCTTGTTTTCATACTTCAACCTAAAAAGATCCTGATTAGTGTCTAAAGGGGTTTAATTTCATTTCTTTATTATTTGTTAATCAGATTGTACAGGTTTGGTGATTAGCTAGTAACCCCCAGACTTACACCCCGGGTCTGGAGGGCGTTACACATAAGCTCATTGTTAGTTGCATCCTCCCAAAAGGATGTGACTATTGAACAAAGCTCTCAGCCAAGAGCACATGCCAAAAGGGTAAGGGACACAAGCTCACTCCAAACATATACTAGAAAGAAGAAACCCAAAACCCTTGGGGATGCACAGGGTTTACACACTGTGCAAACTGGTGCTAAAGACACAGTCACTGCACCTTTTCAAAGTCAGTTTGATGTGGCTCCAATAAATGTGAAGTCACAGCCAAAATCTTTAGTTATAGAAGCACCTCAAACACCAAATTCTCCCACAAACTCTCTGGATGTGGATATGATCAACATATCAATTCCTGATTCCCCTTCTTTAACTCTGTTGGGGAAGCCAAAATCTAGTACAAGTGAACATCATCTGCACAGAGTCCATAATAGTCTCCACTCTAAACTCATTTATTCCCACTCTCTCGATGGATATTGTTCATCCCTCGAGTAGTGATTGTATCCCGATGGATAAGCCTAACAGCAGTTATCCGTGGGATAGTCAAAACTACTAAGTCGACGGATATTCCTCATCCGTCGAGTGCCTCTGCACAACATCAAATTTCATCAATTATCTCAAGTGCAGAAGACTTAGTGGTAGTACAATGACTCCTAGGATTGAGGGAAGGGAGTGAACTGAGTGAGAGTCTGGGTTGCTCCCAGGAAAAAGGAGAGGAAAAGAGTGAAAATATACAATCCAGTTCTTCAGGATTGGCAAAAGAGAGTGTGAGGAGTCCCACCTTAGATGGTGAAGGTGAGGGTGTGAGGGTGGTGAGCCAAGGTGAAACCTTGATGCAACAAAAGAGAGATAATGAGAGAAATACAGGTACTGAAGATATAAGGATGGATGTTATTGTAAGTGAGTTAATGAATGTCCAGGATGCAGACAGGGAGGGACTATCTCAGCAAACTCAAGCTGTTATAGATTCCACCTCCTTAGATGCTGAGACATTTACTCACCCTGTTCCATCATATCAACTTCTAGCTGGACAGGGCAATGACAATGCAGAAAGGATGCTCAACTTGGTGCACACCACACAGTCAATGCTAAGAGCTAAGGATGCCATCACAGCTTTTCCCTCTACAGCTAGTGATGTTGATTATGAGACTGGTGGTTTAGAAGAATTTTTTGGAGGTGAAGGTGGAGATAGTGAAGAAGAGCCATTGGATATAGGGGGAGAAGTAGGCTCTAGTTCAAGATCAGGCATGCCATCTTGGGCATTTTCAAAGCAATATGATGAATACTACTTCAAGATAGGGTCCCTAATTCAACTCATAAATCAGACAAATTCAGCTCTTCAAACCACCACAAATGCCATCACCAAAAAGCTCCTTCAAGCACATCTTGCTTCTCTGCAACTATAACAAATCCAAGGTTTTCAACGTGTTGAAGATGTCAACACTATCAAAGGTGATATTGATGAGATGAAAAAGGCCATTTCTAACAAGATGGACTCTAAACATCCAGAAGCTACAATGCTTGACATTAAGAGACAACTAAGAAAAAATTATGATCTTGCCACAAAGATAGATGCCTTGGATACAAGGATGACAGCAATGGAAGCATCTCTTACAGCAATTCATCTGCACCAAGCTCAACAAACAGACTTGCTTCAAAAACTGGTGGCTACACAAACCTCCTCTTTTACTCAGCTTGATGATAACAAAAAGGGGGAGAAAGAGAGTTCTAGGAGTGGGGGGGAACAAAAAGTGCTCAACATTCAAATTAGCAAAGTAATTGTGCCTACAATTACTATCTCAAAGCCACCAGCTAAGAACAATATTAATCAGATAAAGGAAGCAGCAACTACTTTGAAAGCAACTGAAAAGGAGCAGTTGAATCCAATCAACTGGGAGAAAATTGATGAGAATATTCAAAAGAAGTTTGGGCTAGCAAAGAAGCCAGAAAAGTCAGCCATTCATCACTCTCAAGTCAGGAAAATCTCTGTGAAAGAGGACAGCCCTCCTGCATTAAATCTCCAAAGGCTGAAGTACTTTTGAAGCCAAGGGTGAACTATCCAAAATCATCACTAAAGAACCCTTTGGATACAGTGTATGAGACACCAAATCCTCATGAGAAGAAACTGTTGTCAAGATCCATTGCCTTCTACAAGGATCCAGCTGATTCAGTTTTGAAAAGGAGAATTGCTAAAGTTTTCAGGAATGGTAAAGAAATTTGTGTGGTGGCTGGGCATCCTCAATTTGCTAAAGCAAAGAGAGAAGAAAAGGCAAGATTGAAGCAAGAAAAGAAGCAAGAAAAGAAGCAAGCTGCTCTAGATGCTAAAAAGGTTAAACAAAAGAAAGAGCAAGCTGCTATCTTGGCCAAGCTACAAGCTGTAAAACCAACACAACAAATTCCTGCTCAGCCATCTGAAGTCATTGAATCTCAAGATCCAAAGAAGCAAGTTGAACCATAACAGAAGAAATCTCCAAGATACAAGGAATTGGCCAAAAGAACCAAAAGAAAATTGAACTTTGTTGGTAAGGAATTGGAGGATCAGTTTCCCAAGGAATCCATTCCAACTATAACTCAAGCATCAAAACCATCACTGGTATTTGAAGACATTAAGGTGGTGGATCCTTACAGGAACATTCATGGTGAACCTTTATGCCTAAGGATGAACCAATAGACTGGGAAAGTCTACCAATTCCTGACTTCAATTTGCCAATCCTTAACAAGCCAAAGAGAACAAAGTCAAGAGCAGTCAAGAAAGTGAAGCTGTCACCTCTAAAATCCAAATATCTAATCAAAGCTCAATCCAAAGTCAACAAGGGAGATTACATGTACTTATGTGACATCAAGGAATTCTCTGATCTAAACCTCTATCTAGATGAACTGGAAGAAGTTAGAGGGATTGATGCCTACAGGAATCTACCTGAAAGGTTAGTCTTCAAGTATAAGGGAGGAAAAGAGATTCAATGGCCACTTCACAGGATCCTTCAAGAAAGCTAATATGTGTTGATAAAGGTTTATTCATCATTCAAGAAGAACTTTGGATTCAATGTAACTGCAAGAAGACTTGTTATAAAGAAGATTGAAGAATTGAGGAGTATTAGAGCTAAAGATGCACTCCCAAAGACTCTAACTATTCCTTACACAGGGAGTAGACTGCATCTAAGGCCCTACTGGCTGATGGAGTTCATGGATGACAAAGGAGTTAGAAGATTTTTCAGATTAGAAGACCAATTGAGCATCTCTAGCAATGAGACTCTTTTGGAAATGCAAGAAAAGCTAAATCTCTCAAAATCTAATGAACTGGAATTCCACAGACAGCTCCAAAATCAGATAGAAGAAAACAACAGAACGCTTGGAAAGAGATCCAGATCTTCAAGGAATTAGATTAATCTGCTCAGACTAGAGGAGCACCTTGAAAATGACTGTGAGCTAATCTTTGTGCATTTTGTTATTTGAAGCAGTTTACAGTTTTATCTACTTACTTTTAAAGTTGTATTTTTAGGGTTTTATGTTATCATCAAGTTTCTCTTAATTTATGGCTACAATTCCAGTAGACATAAATTGGGGAAGATTGTTGTGGATATATTGTGAACTTGATGATTTCATTAACAAAACATCTTAGTAGATTTTACTCGGTGAAAATGTAGCACTCGATGGATAAGGAATATAGTCCCGATGGATGACTCAATATAGTCCCGACGGATGATGATTAATTATCCATCGAGTGAGTAGCTTGTGTAATAATGAGTCTGTAGCACATTTCTGCATACACCTTGTTTAGATTCTGTAGTAGTACTGAAGTCATGTTGACTTTAATTAGATATACAGAATAGGTTGATTAATTATACATAGATGATGTCTTGTAATTCTGCATAAATGAAATGAAGTCAAGTGCCAGATAGCTACCCGACGGATAAACTACAATGCCACTCGACGGATGATCAACAAGGCAACCCGACGGATGATCATGTATCCGATGGATAATCAATTCAAACATCCGTTGTAGTGACAACACAGTCACATGCGTCGAGTGTATGCAAAAGGAATGTGGAAGCCTATTCAACTGGGTTTTAGAGAAAAAGAAGCATTGCCATTTCCATGCTATTATGAAGATATTCAAAGATGCTGGAATAGAGTAATGAAACAGCATAGTATTAGACTTGATAGGTTTTGTTTTATTATCTTGTCTTATTAATTTGTAATCTTGGTGATATATAAACCAAGAAGTAGCAAATAGAACAATAACAAGAACAAGACTAAGAACATTATCTCGGAGAAACAACTGTAAGCTGCATCCTTAGCATTTCTCTGAAAACTTAGTTGTTCATATTTGTAAGCAGCTGTGAGCTAATCTTGCTACACAGAGTTCTCTTGATATAATATATATCTCTGGTGGATACATTCAAATCCACTAGAAAGTTTTTAAAGACTTGTGTTTTTAATTACTTGTGTTTTGATTTTACTAACTTCTTATTCTGCACTTCGCAAATCAAACACTTATATATTATTAAGATAGAACATTTTATATTTTGTTTTTGAAAAAGGTTCAAGAATTCCATTAAACCCCCCTTCTGTAATTCTTGTTGCATTGTTAGGGACTAACACATACAACTCAATATTCAAGCGCTTTCGCCTTTCCCCGATGGTACTGAATATTAGCATCATAATCCTTAAGAAGTTCAAGCCACCTTCGTTGCCTCATATTAAGCTCTTTCTGAGTAAAGATGTATTTGAGACTCTTGTGATCAGTAAAGATGTCACAAGTCTCTCCATAAAGATAATGTCTCCAGATCTTCAAAGCAAAGACCATTGTTGCTAACTCCAAGTCATGGGTAGGATAGTTCACCTCATAGGGTTTAAGCTTTCTAGAGGCGTAAGAAATTATTTCCCATGCTGCATAAGAACACATCTCAATCCCTCTTAGAAGCATCACTATACACCTGAAAACCTCCACTCCCTGATGGTAATACAAGGTATTGGAGCAGACACCAACCTCTTCCTCAACTCTTGAAAACTCTTCTCACGATCATCATTCCACTCGAACTGAATTCCCTTCCTCATTAGTTGAGTCAATGGCAAAGCTATGAAAGAGAAACCTTCCACAAAGCACCTGTAATAACCTGCCAAACCCAAGAAACTCCTCACCTCCGTCACATTGCTTGGTCTGGGCCAATTAGTAATAGCCACAACTTTCTCAGTGTGACGACTGAGAAGTTTGCGACGTAATTAAGTCAATAAAGTATGATTTATGTGATGTGATTATAAAATATGTGATTAAGTGATGATTTATTTGTCTTTATTGTATATTAGTATCGAGGAGCGTAAATAGAAGCGTTCCAATTTAAAGAGTCAGCTTAGGAGTTAAGCTGTGTTGTCGGGCCTGTTAGTCCCTTAACAATATGACAAGAATTACAGAAGGGGGTTGAATGAAATTCTTGAAACTTTTTCTTGAAATAAAAATGTTCTAACTCGAATACATATATAAGTGTGAATTGATTAGTACAATGTGGAATAGTTACTTAAATGAATCAAAACACAAGTAATTAAAAATAAGAGTCTTTAAAAACATTCTGGTGGATTTAAATGATTCCACCAGAGATATATAATATATCGAGGACCCTGTGTGCAAAATGCTCACAGCTGCTTACAATTAATGAACAACTAAGAATGCAGAGAAATGCTAAGAATTCTGCTTACAAATGTTTCTCTGCTTGTATCTCAGATTATTCCTTAGTTGCTACTTCTTGGTTTATATATCACCAAGATTACAAAGTAATGAGACAGGATAATAAAACAAAAACTATCTAGTCTATTACAATGCTACTTCATTACTCTATTCCAGCATCTTTGAATATCTTCATAATAGCATGGAAATGGCAATGCTTCTTTGTTCTCGAAAACCCAGTTGAATAGGCTACCACATTCCATTTGCATCCACTCGACGCATATGACTGTGTTGTCACTGTCAACAGATATTTGAATTCTTTATCCGTCAGGTTCATGATCATCCGTCGAGTTATTGATCATCCGTCGGGTTGTTGATCATCTGTCGAATTCATTGTTGTTTATCCATCGGGTAGCAATCAGGCACTTGACTTCATTTCACTTATGCAGAATTACAAGACATCATTTATGTACAATTAATCAACCTATTCTGCATATCTAACTAAAGTCAACATGACTTAAGTACTAATACAGATTCTAAACAATATGTATGCAGATATGTGCTACAGACTTATTGTTACATAAGCTACTCACTCGATGGATAATAAGTCATCATCCGTCGGGACTATATTGAGTCATCCGTCGGGACTATAAACCTTATCCGTCGAGTGCTACATAATTTCACTAAGTAAAATCTACCAAGGTGTTTTGTTCATGAAATCATCAAGTACACAACATATACACAACAATCTCCCCCAATTTATGTCTACTGGAATTGTAGCCATAAATTAAGAGATACTTGATGATAACAAAACACCCTAAAAATACAACTTTAAAAGAAAGTAGATATTACTGAAAAGTTCTTCAATAACAAAATGTACAAAGTTTTGCTCACAGTCATTTTCAAGATGCTCCTCTAGCTTGAGCAGATTTATCTAGTTCCTTGAAGGTCTGGATCTCTTTCCAAGCTTCTTGTTACTTTCCTCAATCTGATTTTGGAGCTGTCTGTGGAATTCCAGTTCATCAGATTCTGAGAGATTTAACTTTCCTTGCATTTCCAAAAGAGTCTCATTGCTAGAGATGCTCAATTGGTCTTCTAATCTGAAAAATCTTCTCACTCTTTTGTCAGCCATGAACTCCATCAGCCAGTAGGGGCTTAGATGCACTCTTCTCCCTGTGAAAGGGATAATTAGAGTCTTTGGGAGTGCATCTTTAGCTCTAACACTCCTTAGCTCTTCAATCTTCTTCAGTACCAATCTTCTTGCAGTGATATTGAACCCAAAGTTCTTCTTGAAGGATGAATAAACTTTAATCAGTACAGCTTGGCTTTCTTGAAGGATCCTATGAAGTGGCCACTGAATCTCCTTTCCTCCTTTGTACTTGAACACTAACCTTTCAGGTAGGTTTCTGTATGCATCAATTCCTCTCACTTCATCTAGTTCATCTAGATAGAGGTTTAGATCAGAAAATTCTTTGATGTCACATAAGTACATGTAATCTCCCCTATTGACTTTAGATTGAGCTTTAACTGCTGATTTGGATTTGAGAGGTGCAGCTTCACTTTCTTGTCTGCTCTTGACTTTGTTCTCTTTGGCTTGTTAAGGATTGGCAAATAGAAGTCAGGAATTGGTATGTTCTCCCATTCTACTGGTTCATCCTTAGGCACTATAGGTTCACCATGGATATTCCTGTAAGGATCCACCACTTTGATATCTTCAAATACCACAGAGGGTTTTGATTCCTTGGAAAACTGATTCTCCAATTCCTTATCCACAATGTCCAGTTTCCTTTTAGTTCTTTTAGCCAATTCCTTAATTATTGGAGATTTCTTCTGTTGTTCAACTTGCTTCTTTGATTCAATAACTTCAGATGGCTGAGAAGGAATTTGTTGTGATGAATTTATAACATGTAGCTTGGCTAAGATAGCAATTTGCTCTTTCTTTTGTTTAGTCTTTTTAGCATCTAGAGCATCTTGCTTCTTTTCCTGCTTCAATCTAGCCTTTTCTTCTCTCTTTACTTGGGCAAATTGAGGATGTCCAGCCACCACACAAATTTCTTTCCCATTCCTGAAAATTTTAGCAATTCTCCTTTTTGAAGCTGAATCTTTGTAGAAAGCAATTGATCTTGACAGAAGCTTCTTTTCATCAGGCTTAGGTGTCTCATACACAGTAACCAAAGGGTTCTTCAATGATGATTTTGAGTAGTTCACCCTTGGTTTCAGAATTATTTCAGCCTTTGGAGATTTGATGCAGGATGACTGTCCCCTTTCCAGATAGTTCATGCTCATCTCATTCACACTAATTTGCTTGACTTGAGAGTGATGGATGGCTGACTTGACTGGCTCATTGACTAGTTCAAACTTCTTTTATATTTCCTCATCAATCTTCTCCCAGCTGACTAAATTCAACTTCTCCTTATCAGCTACTCTTATGTTGGCTGCTGCTACATTGATCAGATCTATACTGTCTGTAACTGGTGGCTTTGAGATGGTAATTGAATGCACAATTACTTTGCTGATTTGAATCTGAAGCCTCTCCCCCTCACTTGGTCCTTTCTCCCCTTTTTTGTTATCATCAAGTTGAATAGAGGAGGAGGTTTGAGCAGCCACCAATTTTTAAAGTAAATATGTCTGTTGGGCTTGATGAAGATGAATGGCCGTTAAAGATGCTTCCATGACCGACATTCTTGTGTCCAAGGCATCTATCTTGGTTGAAAGATCAGAATTTTTCCTTAATTGCCTCTTGATGTCAAGCATTGTAGCTTCTGGAAGCTTAGAATCCATTTTATCTGAAATGGCCTTCTTCATCTCATCAATATCACCCTTGATGGTTCGAACATCTCTAGCATGTTTGAAGCCTTGAATTTGTTGAAGTTGCAGAGAAGCTAGATGTGCCTGAAGGAGCTTCTTGGTGCTGGCATTAGTAGTGGCTTGAAGGGAAGTATTTTTCTGATTGATTAGTTGGATCAGGGTTGTCTTGAAGTAGTGCGCATCACAGTGCTTTGAAAATGCCCATGATGGCATACCAGACCTTGAACTTGAACCTACTTCTCCCCCTATGTCCATTGCATCATCTTCACTATCCCCACTTTCATCATCAAAGAAATCAGCTGAGCCACCAGTCTCATAGTCCACATCACCAGATGTAGAGGGAAAAGCTGTGATGGCATCCTTAGCCCTCATCATAGACTATGTGGTATGCACCAGATTTAGCATCCTTTCTACATTGTCATTGCCCTTTTCAGCTAGAAGTTGATAAGCTAGAACAGGGTGAGTAAATGCCTCAGCATCAAGGGAGGTGGAACCTATAACAGCTTTAGGTTACTGAGATAGTCCCTCCATGTCTGCATCCTGGACATTCATTAACTCACTAGCAGTGACATCCATCCTTATAGCTCCAGTACCTGCATTTCTCTCATTTTCTCTCTTTTATTGCATCAGGGTCTCACCCTGGCTCCCCACCCTCACACCCTCTCCTTCACCATCTAAGGTGGGACTCCACTCACTCTCTTTTGCCAATCCTGAAGAAATGGATTGCATAGTTTCACTCATTTCCTATCCTTTTTCCTGGGAGCAACCCAGACTCTCACTTAAAAAACTCTTCTCTCTCAATCCTAACAGTGACTATACAACCACTAAATCTTTTGCACTTGAAATAAATGAAGTTTGAAGCTGTGCAGAGATACTCAACGGATGAGTGATATCCATCGGGTGAGTGGTTTTTCTATCCGACTGATAATTGCTGTTAGGCTTATCTGTCGGGATACAATCACTACTCGACGAATGAGAAATATCCATCGAGAGAGTAGAAATGAATGAACCGGGAAAAGAAACTATTGTTGACTCTGTGCTGATTGAAGATATTTTGGGCACAGATGATACAACAGTTCCTGAAAGAATTGGCAAGTGAGCCAACAAATCATCTAAAAGATGATGCTCACTTGCACTAGATTTTGGCTTCCCCAACAGAGTTAAAGAAAGGGAATCAGGAATTGATGTGTATATCATATCCACATCCAAAGAATTTGTTGGTGAGTTTGGTGTTTGAGGTGCTTCTATGACTAGAGATTTTGGATGTGGCTCCACATTTATTGGAGCCACATCAAACTGAATTTGTGAAGGTGCAGTGACTGTATCTTTTGCACCAGTTTGCACAGTGTGTGTACCCTGTGCATCCCCAAGGGTTTTAGATTTCTTCTTTCTGGCATAAGTTTGGGGTGAGCTTGTGTCCCTAACCCTCTTGGCCCGTGCTCTTGGTTGAGAGCTTTGTTCAATAACTTCATCATTTTATGAGGATGCAGCTAGAAATGAGCTTTTATCCTTTTTAAGCACTGCAGTTTGTTGGGAAACTGCAGTGTGGCTAGGCTGGGATCCACTCAACTCTCCATCCTTATCCTTAGGGTTTCTTTTATGTTCACCCCTTCCCTCACCTATCTTGCCCTCCTTCACACTCCCCTCTTTGGTTTTAGTGGATTTTTCAACTGGCATCTTTTGGGAGATACCAGAGGGGGCTTTCTTTGATTTGGGTTTGAAAATTTTTGCAATTTTGGTAGCTTGGGTAGGCAACTGTTTGGTCATTGACACAGTTGCCATAGCCACACTGGAACTCAAAGAAATTAGTGACGTTGGAATAGTGGTAGGGATAGATGAACTTACCTCACTTACCTGAGGTGCTTGCATTACAGGAAAATAGAACAATGGCACATCCTTGTGATGATTGGCCCTGTTCAAATCTGCAATAAGCCTTCTCTCTTGAACCCAACAATCTAATTTGTTGTTTGGGTTCTCAAGCATAATCTCTTCACAGAGGTGGTTAGCTAACATTATAAAGAATCTAGCATAATACACATTTTTACCTCTTTTATTTAACTCTCCTAATATAAAACCCAACTCAAACAAAACAAGGTCACTAAAATCATAGAATTTATCTGTAACTAGCATATAGAGCATGTTAAGCATGGATATATTGATTGAATCAAAATTACTGATTTTACCTGAAAAGACCTTTGTTACTACATCACACATAAAACTCCATTCTTTCCTAAGGCAACCTCCTCAATGATACTCAATAGATTGTGTTTGAGACCATCCACTAAGGCAACCTCCTTAATGATGACATTGTCCTTTGAAATCAAGCCATATCCCACAGTATAACCCTTGCTGTCATCTCCAAAAGTAATACTTGGGCCAGCTCTCTCCTTAAACTCTATGAGCAGGGTAGAATCACCAGTCATGTGTTTTGAACAACCACTATCCAAGTACCAGAGATTCTTTCTATTTCCCTGCACACATAAAAATCAAATCAAGTTTATTTTGGTACCCAAGTTTCCTTGGGTCCTGCCTTTTTAGCTTTCTTTTTCTGTTTCTTAGGCTTTATCTCATTTGACTTGGGGATATCAGATTCATCCTTGGTCATTTGAGTTGGGCCTTTGAAACCATTCATTGCAACAGAATTATCATGCATTTTATAATCAACAAGGAATGTCATGCTATTAGTAAACATGTTATTCCAGTAAGGCATGCTAAATGGCATTTGTGGCATACTAAATGCAGCATAATAAGGATTAGGTGCAAATGGCATGTTAGCAAACTGTGCATTCATATTCTGTGTAGACATAGCATACATAGGCATGGGAGGCATGTCATTCATGTTGGGAAAGTGAGGTGGCACAGACATGGAAGTAGGCATAACAAATTTGTAATTAACAGACAAATGATTTATACTACCACACTTGACACAGATTTTTCTAGGAGCATATTTATCAGGTGTGTAGTTATTGTGTTTGTTAATTCCTACTTTACCATTTCTATTATTTTTCTTTTTAGCCTCTGTTTTTACCTCAATCTTTTCAAATCTGTCACTTAACTGTTTGACAGTCATGTGACCAACATTAGCCTTTTTCCCTTTCTTAACTTGACTCGATTCTCCTGAAACAAAGTTCTTGGAAACAGATCCATACTTTCCATTTAACTTAACAAGTTTGGCTTTACTTATAGGCTTGCTTACAGCCGACGGATGAGGATTTTCATCATTCGACGGATAACCCTTTTAGTTATCCGACGGATGATCCTCATCATCCGTCGAGTCTACATCTGTTAGCACTCCATCCACCAAATATGCTTCTAGTTTCTCTTTGTTCTTTTTCCAGGCTGCATCACAGAAAGACTCAATTCCTTGAACTTTGGTGATTTGAGCATGGACATCCCTAGATGTTTTCCATGCCTTAATCACCTCATGTTCACGCTCGAGCTGCTTCTTCAAAATTTCTTCTTTCTTCAAGGACTCAGTTAATTCCTCATTGGCAATCTTACACTCAATTCTTAACTTTTCAAAATCAATGAACTGAGACTCAAGCACATTATTCCTCTCACTTAAAAACAAATTATTTTCTTTGATTTTAGCATTTTCTTTAGTAAGAGACTTAAGTATAACACGCAAATGATATAACTCTGTAGACATGTCATTTATGGCATCATTACACTCAGCTTTAGATAAATGTGCAAGGTTTGTAGTAATTACCTGATTACTTGAAGAACTTGTTTCTGTTTCATCAGACTTGGCCATTAGGGCTAGATTAACATAGCTGACATCTTCATCTTCATCCAGACCATCTGCTGCCCAGTCATTTTCTTGTGTTATGAAAGCCCTTTCCTTTTGTTTGAGCAGTTCAAAGTATTTTTGCTTATAATCCACTGGCTCAAACTTTTTTTTACTGGAATCTGACTTCCTACACTCACTGGCAAAGTGCCCTGCCAAGCCACATTTGAAACATTTGAATTTTGATTTATCCACCATGTTTCTATTTGGCTTGGCTGCTCCAAAGTTCTTTTTGAACTTGAGCTTGGAAAATCTTCTGGAAAGAAATGCTAAGTGTTCATCAATGTCTTCCATGTCATCTTGGCTCAAAGAATCTTCACTTTCTACTGCAAGCCCCTTTCCCTTGCTTTCACAGATCCTTGAGGTTGACTCAACAGCTTCCATCTTCACTTCCTTCTCCTTTTCCAACTCAACAACTAGTGCAATGGATCCTCCTTTCTTCTTTCCTCTCTCCATCCTCTCATCTTGCTCTATTTCAAGCTCACATGTTTTTTGTATGCCATACAGTCTCTCCAAAGTAAACTCCTTATAATCTTGTGAGTTTCTTAATGAGACTGTCATTGGTTCCATTCCTTTGGAAGATATCTAAGGAATTTCAGATTGGAGTCTTTTGTCTGATAGACCCTTCCATGCAGCTTTAGAGCATTTAGCTGTTTTTGAAACCTACTAAAAATATCAGTGAGAGACTCACTTTCTTCATTATGAAAATGCTTATATTGCTGAATCAGTAGCTGCATTTTGTTTTCTCTAACTTGCTCAGTGCCATCACAGATGATCTGTATTGTATCCCAAACATCGTTGGCAGTTTTGCAGTTGATAATGTTGTCGAACATATCACCATCAACTCCATTAAATAGGATGTTCATGGCCTTTTTATCCTTCCTGACTTGTTCAATGTCAGGATCAGACCATTCATGCCTTGGCTTGGGGACTGATGGCTCGTTTCCTGTTACAGCTCTAATTGGAACATGAGGGCCTCTTTCTATGCAGTCCACATAGGCCTCATCTTGAGAAAGCAAATGAAGATGCATCTTTACCTTCCAATGATGGTAATTATCTTTATCCAGAAACGGAATCTTGACTCCATCTTGTTCATCTTGCTGTATTGTTTTGATCTTTAAACTCTTTGTTTGTTAAGAGCTTGCTCTGATACCAATTGTTAGTCCCTTAATAATATGACAAGAATTACAGAAGGGGGGTTGAATGGAATTTTTGAAACTTTTTCTTGAAATAAAAATGTTCTAACTCGAATACATATATAAGTGTGAATTGATTAGTACAATGCAGAATAGTTACTTAAATGAATCAAAACACAAGTAATTAAAAACAAGAGTCTTTAAAAACTTTCTGATGGATTTGAATGATTCCACCAGAGATATATAATATATATCGAGAGAACCCTGTGTGCAAAATGCTCACAGCTGCTTACAAATAATGAACAACTAAGAATGCAGAGAAATGCTAAGAATTCTGCTTACAAATGTTTCTCAGCTTGTATCTCAGATTATTCCTTAGTTGCTACTTCTTGGTTTATATATCACCAAGATTACAAAGTAATGAGACCGGATAATAAAATAAAAACTATCTAGTCTATTACAATGCTACTTCATTACTCTATTCCTGCATCTTTGAATATCTTCATAATAGCATGGAAATGGCAATGCTTTTTTATTCTCGAAAACCCGGTTGAATAGGCTACCACATTCCATTTGCATCTACTCGACGCATGTGACTGTGTTGTCACTGTCAACAGATATTTGAATTCTTTATCCATCGGGTTCATGCTCATCCGTCGAGTTATTGATCATCCATCGGGTTGTTGATCATCCGTCGAATTCATTGTTGTTTATCCATCGGGTAGCAATCAGGCACTTGACTTCATTTCACTTATGCAGAATTACAAGACATCATTTATGTACAATTAATCAACCTATTATGCATATCTAACTAAAGCCAACATGACTTAAGTACTACTACAGATTCTAAACAATGTGTATGCAGAAATGTGCTACAGACTTATTGTTACATAAGCTACTCACTCGATGGATAATAAGTCATCATCCGTCGAGACTATATTGAGTCATCCATCGGGACTATAAACCTTATCCGTCGAGTGCTACATAATTTCACTAAGTAAAATCTACCAAGGTGTTTTGTTAATGAAATCATCAAGTACACAACATATACACAACAGGGTCGTCAGGTAGAACGGAATCCGTCCTAAAAAGGGATTAAAGTATAAAAAAATGTGTGAAATATGTATGATTATGTGAAATGAATGTTTAAATAAAGTATCGCGTCCTAGTGACGTATCGGTCGATAATAATAATGAGAAGCGTAATTGAAACGCTGAGTGTCGGGCCGTCAGGCAGAACGTGACCCGGAACGCGTAAAAAGGAATAATATTAAAGAAGGATAATTTCTATGATCAAACATGAGTTGTGATGTTCGTATGTGTGCTTACTTGTCTGTATGCATGATTACGTGATTTGTTATTATTTTATGGATTTAAGGGAATTATCTGATTTAAATAAAGGTTTATTTAACCTTCGCACATTTTTATAAAATTATCTGAGTAAGATAAAGGCATGAGATTTTTCTGATATCTTCAAAATAATCCTAAAGACTTTTCTAAAAATGATGGACGGATTTATTTGGTGATCGTTGAATTTTAAATTGATTTTTATGTGATAAAATTTTATTAGTAGCACAAACTTGTAAAAATCATATAAAATCAACCGTACGCTCAAAATCTTATTATGAGTAATGGTTGGAAAGCTAATTTTGAGATTCACATTTTAAAATTATCATTCGTATCAAATTTATCTTTTCCGAGAGAGATACTTGCATCTCTAAGATTGTTGTCCCATTAACGAAGTTGACAAGGAAGAACGAGAAGTTTATATGGATGGAAAAGTACGAAGAAAGCTTTCAAGAGTTAAAGAAGAGACTGATAACCGCCCCAGTGTTGGTGTTACCTAATGAAAAAGGAGAATTTGTGATATTCAGTGATGCTTCGTATAAAGGACTTGGATGTGTGTTAATGCAACACGGGAAGGTAATAGCATATGCGTCAAGGCAACTCAAGCCGCACGAGTAAAAGTACCCTACACATGATTTGGAATAGGCAGCAATTGTGTTTGCCCTTAAGATTTGGAGACATTATTTATACGGGGGAAAGTGCGAGATTTATACAGACCATAAAAGTTTAAAGTATATCTTCACTCAAAAGGAATTGAATATGAGACAGAGAAATGGTTAGAGTTGATCAAAGATTATGATTGTGCGATAAACTATCATCCTGGAAAGGCAAATGTGGTAGCATACGCTTTAAGTCGCAAGGAAAGGTTGAATATGTTAACGTCATCGGAAGCTTTGGTCAAGGATTTTGAAAAGATGGAAATAGAAGTGCAGTCTCTAGAATTTGGAGGAGAAGCTATATATGCGATGTCATTTCAACCCGAAATTTAGGAAAAGATTCAATGCTGTCAAGAGCAAGTGATGAATCGCGAAAAGGATAAGTTATCAGGAGAAGAA
This sequence comes from Apium graveolens, assembly GCF_009905375.1. Lineage (NCBI taxonomy): Eukaryota > Viridiplantae > Streptophyta > Magnoliopsida > Apiales > Apiaceae > Apium > Apium graveolens. The sequence goes on along the minus strand of NC_133656.1, from coordinate 226,791,500 downwards.
ATTAAAGCTCAAAAGGATGGAAAAGGAATATACCGTGTTAACTCACGTATTTGGATACCTAATATTGTGGAGCTAAAGCACGAGATTTTGCAAAAAGTGCATAACTCGAGATTTTCAATTTACCCTGAAAGTACGAAAATGTACCAGGATTTAAAAGAAAGTTATTGGTGGCCAAATATGAAAAAGGAAGTTGTGGAATGGATAAGTAAGTGTTATACGTGTCAACGGGCCAAAGCGGAACACCAGAGGCCAAGTGGATTATTTCAACCACTGGATATACCAGAATGGAAATGGGAACATATCGCGATGGATTTCGTGGTAGGATTACCTAAAACCAAGTCTAATCATGATGCGATTTGGGTGGTAATCGATCGATTGATAAAGTCTAATCATGAGTTGTGATGTGTTCATATGTGTGCTTACTTGTCTGTATGCATGATTACGTGATTTATTATTATTTTATGGATTTAAGGGAATTATCTGATTTAAATAAAGGCTTATTTAACCTTCGCACATTTTTATAAAATTATCTGAGTAAGATAAAGGCATGAGATTTGTTCTGATATATTCAAAATAATCCTAAAGACTTTTCTAAAAATGATGGACGGATTTATCTGGTGATCGTTACATTTTAAATTGATTTTTATGTGTTAAAATGTTATTGGTAGCACAAACTTGTAAAAATCATATAAAATTAACCGTACGCTCAAAATCTTATTATGAGTAATGGTTGGAAAGCTAATTTCGAGATTCATGTTTTAAAATTATCATTCGTATCAAATTCATCTTTTCCGAGAGAGATACTTGCAAATCAAATTCGTTTTCTTTTAAGAATAAAAAGTAAATCGGAAATGAGATAACTTAATTACCATACTACCCCTCCCCTTGGTAGTATATAATCTCACCCCACCCCCTCTTTTCTTTCTTTTCCACCCGGGCATCTCTCTTCTCTTTCTTTTCTCTCATTTTCTTCCTCCCTCTCGGGACTTTTCTCTCTCTCACTCTCGGTACACTCTCTCTTCAATCTCTCACTTGTTCTTCATCCTTTTTCGGTTATAAAACCATGATTGTGTGAGATTTTGCTTTATCTATTCTATCCATAAATATGCGTGCATGTCACTATCTTCAAGTTTTTGAGAAAATCCAAAGTTGGATTTTGCGGTTTTCAATTCGATTTTCATGAAAACAAAAGGGTTTTGGTACTTAAGTGATTTAAAGTGAAGATGTGTGCTTGCATGTGTGTAATTACTTCAGAAAATTGGTGGTTGAAGGTTGGAAACCCCCGAATGGGGGCACCACCGTGAAGCCACCGCCACCGGTGATGAACTCCAGTGAACCGGTGGTGAGCAATGATGTTAAAAACCGAGCTCTAGTATTTAAATCAATTATTTTGTGATTGTATGTGATTTTTTTTAAAAGCCGAATGGTAGTGTAGTTACTAAGTTGATTTTGTTAATTATGGATGTTAATCTAGCTTAATGTTAAAAGATTAGGGTGATTAAAGATGTAAGTGTATGAAATTAAGTTTGCATGTGAGGTTCTTTGATAAAAGAAGAAGAGGCCGAATGGTTCTTGTTTTTTTGGGAAAAATCATGTTGATTGTTGGTGCAAATGATCTATTGATAATTGTTTTATAAATTGTAGAGTAATTAGAATGAGTTATGGTTAAAAGTCGAAATTGAGGTATGCATGTTTTGATTCTTGGAAATTTTGAATGTCCCTACTTGATTAAGTTGTGTTAAGTGTTAAAATGAGTGATTAGCCATAATTACGTTTAAATTATGAGTTTAAGTGAGTTGTAAGAATGAAATTGAACTAGTTTGGGATGATATACTTGATGCATGTCAAATAAGGGCTTTGCATGTTTGATTCTTGATTGTGATAAGTGTTAAAGCCGAATAGGCCATAGGAAATAAAGGCCAAGACTTGATTTTTGGTAATTGAAAGAATGATTGAGTGTTTATATGTGAATTTTTTTGGATTTACTTGTTGGATTGTTGTTTTGGTTCGAATTAAGGATAAAAGAAAAAGGGAATTAAGTTGATTAATTTTAAAAGCTACAAGTGAAAACTATGGTCGTAAGTAATTAGCTATGAATGAAATCGTGTGCTCGTATGAGTTATAAATGTTTGATTTGAGAAATAGTCAAGATTTAGCGAGTATAAGTTGATGATCGAGTATATATATAGAGATATAAAGGCTATGAGAAAAGAATGTGTTATGTGCTATGTGCATGTGTGTGTATAAGCTATACTCATATAGTTCGAGTCATAAGTATAATCGAGCTATCATATTGAGTGAACGTTCCGGGAACGAGAGTTGAGAAACTAATTGAGGTTTTGGTTTTGATTGTAGATTCGGAACGTGAGGGCATTCAGGCTAGGAAAGGGAAAGGTATACTAGGTGGCAGTAGTTCAACCTTCGTGAAACAGGAAAGCGAATTCAGGCAAGTAACTCTAATTACTTGTGTAAATGGTTATAGAGAGAATATTGTTCATACCATGTAGAGTATTGAACTGTTAAAATAATGAACCCCTGTTATTGATTTGAGATACCATGTCTTTGATCTTGTAAAACTGTTATTGATAATCTTATTGATTCAACCCTTTGGTAACCTATCTTTTCTGTTCAAATTATTTGTTATGCCATGAACTGTTATAAACCCTATAATTACCTTTACGAACCCCTTATAATGATGCCATATTCTTTGATCACCATATCCCCTATTGATTCTTGGAACAGTCTGATTCTTTTAACTTAAGTACCTTGTTATCATTGATTCAAAACCCCTAGAATTTCATTTTGCTTATCCTTGATTCGTTTCCTTCACTTTGATTTCTTGAAATTGAATCTAAGAATGAGTTTTGACTTAAAAAAGGCCGAATGATTTCATATTCTTGGTAATGATAAAATAAAATTTAGAAAACCTACTCTTTTGCCAACTTAAGGTTTTCCAAACGAATTCCTGATGGATTGGATTGGACGTAAGAGGCTAGTGGGATTAGTCCAGTCATGGTAAGAGGCTAGCGGGGCTAGTCGAGTTTAAGGGTGAAATTATGCCTTTGGTACCTTAAAGACCGGATGGAGGTCGGTACGGGCTGATCACCCGTATTATAATGAAATGAAAAATAAAGTGGTCCAATCAAGGGTTCTATATTGATTTTAAAAAGGAATTGAAACTTCCTACTCAGTAATGGATTCTTTGAAAAATGAAAATGGTTTATATTTCTTTGAAAAGAGTTGATTGTGATATTGTGAAGCTTGTAGCTCGTGAACCCTGATTCTTAATTCTGTTAATCATTTAACTGATTCCTTATAATGAAAAGGTTGTCGCTTTCCACTTGAAAGACAATTTATGATCCCGATAATAATTTGCGATGAATGTCGGCTTTCACCTTGCTTTGAGCCTTGTTCCTTGAAAGCCCCAAAATTTTCCCTTCATACCCCTTTTCTAAACCCGAAAGATAGAAATCTGCCACCTAGAACAGATAAAGTAGAATGCCCAGAGATTGGTAAATTATATTGTGGATTTTATATTGTAGAACTGCTCTATAGTTACTTGCTGAGTTTTATACTCATATGTTTTGTTTTAATCTAACCATGGCAGTTAAGCAAGAAGATGGTCAGGCTTAGGCGCACTGCTCGTAAGAGCGTACCTGGTGGTCCCTATCGTGTTGAGGGCTTCCGGTTGCCAGAGCAGGTAGTGGTGTTTTTGAGTGAGCAAGCGCTTAGCCAAAGAGTTGTAAAGATACGGTGGGTTATCTGTCGGTTCCAAGCCGTAATCGATTATGTTTATTTAATATTATTTTGGGGTTGTAAGTTATATTTTATGATTGTTAGTTGTAATCATGTCTCATACTTTATCCTGTTAGTAGTTAATCGGGGTTTATACTTATTTAATTATTAGATTAAAGGTGTGTGGGTCCTCATTTCCTAACCCCGAGATTGAGGTCATCACACTCAGGATCCAACTCAATGCCCCTACCAGACACAACATGCCCCAAGAATGCCACTTCCTCCAACCAGAATTCACACTTTGAAAATTTTACAAACAACTTCTACTCCCTCAAAATTTCAAGTACAGTACGTAAATGCTCATCATGCTCCTCTCTACTCCTAGAGTATATCAAGATATTATCGATGAAGACCACCACGAATTTATCCAGATAATCATGAAAGACCTGATTCATCAAATCCATAAATACCGCTGGTGCATTCGTCAACCCAAATGACATTACGAGAAACTCATAATGACCATAACGAGTGCGAAATGCAGTCTTCAGAATATCTTCCTCCCTAACTCGTAACTGATGGTAACCTGATCTTAAATCTACCTTCTAAAAGTATATTGCCCCTTGTAACTGATCAAACAAGTCATCAATGTGTGGCAAAGGATACATGTTTCTGATAGTCACCTTATTCAACTCCATGTAGTCAATGCACAATCTCATAGAACCATCCTTCTTCATCACAAATAATACAGGAGTGCCCCACGGAGACACACTTGGCCTGATAAATCTCCTATCCAACAACTGCTCCTTCAATTCTTGCAACTGTAGTGGTGCCATTCGATAAGGCGCCTTGGAAATAGACTCTGCACCAGGAACAAGTTCAATAGTAAACTCCACCTCCCTATGTGGTGGCAAACCTTGTAGCTCATCAGGAAACACATCTACATACTCTTTCATAACTGGATAATCCTCGATATGAGGTTCATCCTTTGATGTATGCTTCACAAAAGCAAGGTAGCCATCATAACCTTTGGATAATAATTTACTCTCCTTTAGAGCATAAATTAACTTAACCTCCCCCTTCGGTTGAGACCCTTGGTATACAAATTCTGGTTATCTGCATCCCCAAAGATCACCTTTTTTCCTTTACAATCAATTGTGGCACGATGTTAACTAAACCAATCCATGCCCAAGATAATGTCAAAGTCATGCATCTTCATTGGAAGCAAGTTAACCTTATAATTTCTATCTCCCACAACTATCAAACACTCTCGATATAAATCAGATATAATAACAGAATTCCCCATCGGGTAGCAATTGACATATGAGGATATAATAATGAAGGTGCAACGCCAAGATGACGAACAAATGATAAAGACACAACAGAAGGGGTCGAACCAGTATCAAATAACACATAAGTATCACGTCTACCAACAAGTGTTCCTGAAACGGTACCTGAATTAGCTGCTGCCTGATATACAGTCAATGCAAACACTCTGGCTATAGGATTCTGTTGACTGTCATTGCCACTACCACCTCCAGCTCCTCCTCCACCAGTATTGCGCGACACTGTACAATCCTTTGCCCTATGAGACATGCTACCACATAAGAAACAAGCCCCAGTCTTTCTGTAACAAGCTCTACCTGGATGATGTCCACCACATGTAGCACAAGGAGCCACTGGAATCATATTGGGGTTTCCCCTATACACTGAGTAACGACTCTGACCCTGTTGCCGATTCAGCCACTGCCTAGGCTACTTCTGTCACTGAAACTGTTGATTCTGATTCTGACCCACATACTGATTCTGATTTTGCTCCATCTCGCTCAACCCTAGACTACTCATATAAATATGAGCCGGCTACTAGCCATTTGACACCTAGCCACACAACTAGCAATGAAATCCAATTTTCTTCAATTTTTTTAAATCTCCATGCTAATTTATTATTAAGAGAATATCCTAAATTCTAAATATAAACAAGCGATTAAACCTCAACAAACAAATAAACCATGACCGTGATCTAGCACTCTAGCAACCTATAAGACTTAGTGAAATACAGATGTCTCTAGCATGCAAATTAATTCGATAAGACTTAGCATCACTAAATACGACATCACTACACTAGCATCAATATCACAGATTAATCAGAAAAATCATCTACGGGATCATGTTATAATGCAAATGCATGAAACTATATGAACAAACTATCATAAAAAACTACCAAAATAAAATAAAAAACTACTACATGGAAAAATATGCAAACTATATGCACTAAATTATCATGAATATAAAAACTAAATGCGACTCACACAAAATATATTCCTTCAACTACTACCCCCAAACTTAAAATATTCATTGTCCTCAGTGAAGGTAATAGTAAGGGATTAGGCATACCTACTGCAAATCAGAATCATCACCCTCAACGGGTGGAGTGTCAGGCGTGTCTGGAGGCGGATACACAGAGTCCTCAATAAATAGTGGCCACCAGATATCAACACCAGTGGCTCTAAAAGTTATCCCAAGTACCTGGGTGAGATCATGCGTAAACCGACTATGGATGTTGTGCATCGCATCCATCCTCCTCGCTAGACGCCTATACTGCGTCAAACTCAAACCAGCTCCAACATCTGCTCCAACCTCTTCCTGTTGTTGCTACAACGAACCAGCCTCATTTCCTAACTGAGCTCTCCAAGCTGCTCTACGGGCCTGCGAAGAACCTCCAGCAGTAGCCTGATCCATGGGTACACCTCCTGGCAGATGATCATAAGAATAACCAAGCCCCTTAGGATTGGGCTTCCCTCCATACCACTCCTGCATGCTCAACAGTGTAGAACTGTCGATAGGAGCACTGGGAAGCTGCAGCTGCTCAAGTGCGGGCCAATGAACACTAAATGCCATAAACAGCTTCGTCACAACGGATGCATAGGGTATAGCACCTGTGGTACCTCCTCTCAAGAACCTCAAAATCCCCTAATAAATAATCATCCCCAAATCAATATAATCGCCCCTGAAGAATACCCCATAGCAGGTGAGCATGCTGAACAGTAATCTCATGCATATGCGAAGATGGCATGATGTTAGCACAAATAAACGAGTTCCAAGCCCATGCAAACCTGTTCATGCACGACGCAGGGAATGTGGAGTAATCAATAGTACCCCTCTTGAACTTCCAGTGAGTCTCAGGCACATACAGAGTTGCAACGATCTGATCCAAGTTGAAGTCCTCGGGAGTCTTATCGTTCCACGTGTCCTGACCGGGCTTCCTCAATCACTCTCCTAATGGCATCAGCACTGTAGTTTAGAGTCATCCCCCTAACCATCGTGAATCCATTCTTCTCCGCCTTAGCATTAGCATAAAACTCCCGCACAACACTCATGGGCATAGCAGGGAAGCCTCATAAAAAAGAACCCAACCCATCTCAAGAATCATCTCCAACATCTTACCATCCTTCCCTGATGGCAGAAAACTTCACTCCTTAGCAATAGGCTTCGAGAGAAGCCTTGTGTACTCCTCTTCAGCCTCAGGAGTAAAAAACCTTGGCCTCACACCACCCACAGATGAAGAATCGATGGTGCTGCTGCCAACTTGTGTTCTTTGCCTCTTGGTGCCATTTTGATTGAATAAGAGATAATAAAAACTAAGTGTTTGAGAGAGATTTGTGTTTGAAAATTTGTGAAGTGGTGGAAAAATTTATGTATAAGTGTGTGTATTTATAGGTGGAGAGATGAGAATTAGATATGGAATAGAAGTGGGAATTGATTATGGGAATCGTGGGAATAATGGGTTTGATTTGGAGAGGGAAATTTGGGATGTGGAAGAGTAAAATTCGGGTTGAAATCGATTTTATAGTTAAAATCCCGAAATTCCCTTAAAAACTGCTTTTTTTTAACAGGACCCAGCGCGGCTGCGCGCTTGGACAGCGCGGGCGCGCTCATCTTCTTGAAAACCGGCGCGGCCGCGTGATAGATCAGCGTGGGCGCGCGGGCGCGCTTACCTTCTGGAAAAATAGCGCGGCCGCGCGCTGGATCAGCGCGGGCACGCTTGGCTACTGAAGTTGGCCCTGATTTTTTTCTTTTTTTGATTATTTAATATTTTTCTCCTTTCTTCTTGCTTCCTCTACCTACTAATGTACAATAAACTTGGGTTGCCTCCCAAGAAGCGCTTCTTTTACTTCGTTAGCTCGAAGTAGAACCTTGAGCTCAAACGGATAATAGAATCACATTAACCACCTCGCAGTTTGGCGTGTCACCATAGTAATACTTCAACCTCTGACCATTTACCTTGAATGCTTGGCCCAGATCACTGTAAAAAAAATTCACCGCTCCATGCGGAAGCACAGTTTTGATTATGAAGGGCCCTGACCACCTTGACTTCAACTTTCCAGGAAAAAGACAGAGACGAGAGTTGAACAAAATAACTTGTTGCCCTGGCAAAAATGATTTGAGCACTAGACCCCGATCATGCCATCTCTTGACTTTCTCCTTTTATATTTTGTTGTTCTCACAAGCTTGAAGTCTAAACTCGTCGAGTTCATTCAATTGAAGCATCCTCTTCTTTCCAGCTGCATCCAAGTCAAGATTCAATTTCTTCAAAGCCCAATATGTATGTTAGGTCACACACACTGTAGAAGGGGGTTGAATACAGTGTATACTATAATTAAATCGAATTAAGAACACAAGTATGAAACACAGAATAATCTTATTAATAAAACAATATTACAATGAAACCGTTCTCTCTCAGTGATGAACAAATATCACGAGAGTTGCTAGGGTTACAATGAATAATTGTAATAACCGGGAAAATTATGTGAATATTATATGTTAAATAAGTAAATATTATATGTTTTATAAATTTAAAATGATCATTGCCATGATATTAGATGTTACAGTTGTTATGTGTGTTTCTGTGCGGGCCAGAAAATTTTTCGATTGATTAAAAATATGTTTAAATTGCAATTATATGAACACATCTGCAATCGGGACACATATTTATCAGCGTCTTTATCAAGATATCTGTTTTATTTGATTTTATGCGCGTTTGAATGTATTTTACGTGTTTTCGGGATTTTCTGGTAATTTAGGGATCGTTTCCGTTTTTCAAAAATCAACGGACCGGGACCCCACCGGGACGACAAACCCCACAAAATCTGTGTTTTTATTTTTATAAAATTTTACGTATTTCAAATTCCCTTTATTCTTGTATTTTCGAATTATTCACAATTTTTGGGAAATTTTGACATTAATTTTGTATTTTATCGTTTTTGAAATTATTCCCCCTAATTATCATTTTGGGGCTTAATTATTTTAATTATGGGAATAAAAACACCCTAAATTGATTTTGGGGTATTTATTTTTCAGAAAATATAAATAGTCCATTAATCCTTTTATTTCATTTTATTTTTCATTAAAAAAAACCAAAAATCAAGAAAATTTTGGGGGTAAAGAACCAGTGATTTTGGGAGTTGTAGGAATCCTCTGTTGATGCTCTTGTAACCAAAACAATCCCTGTTTCAAGCCCGTTCTATTGGTACCAGAATCACGATCTGAGGTTAGGTAAATCGAAAAATCGATTTTTATACTTTTGTTCTTGAATTCGTTTTTGAGTTTTGAGTGATTGTTGATTGTTTTTGTTGTTATCAATAGCTTTAGAGGATGATTTCCAGTCGATTTGATTATAAATTTATATTATTTGATGCCCGGAATGCTAAAGTCGAATTCTAAGTTTTTATTGATTTTTCAAATTGATTTTCTTGATTATTGGGATGTTCTTGATGGTTGTTGATGATGTAGATAGATTATGATTGTTCTAAGCTTCATTTTGGTAGTTGAACCATCGAATTTGGTTCGAAAACGAAGCTTTTCAGTAATTTGGTGCAAGTCGACGGAATTTTTGATGAGTTTTGGCCGGGGAATGTGTTCCCGGGGTGGTTTGAGGAGGATGAAGTTGAATCTGGACTCCTGGAGATGCGAGGAAGATTTTGGTATAAATAACTTGAAGTTTGGTGGACGAAATAGGGTGGTTTGGGGTGTAGCCAGGGCATTTTTCGGCGACCAGAACCGGCCACCGGAATCTGGGTTTCCCAGAAACCGGCGCCGTGTTCTTGGTCTCCGCCGACCTGCCACCCCACTCCGGCCGCATGTAGATCTTGCGAAGAAGAAGGCTGCAATGCAAAACCTGTTTCTGTTATTTTCTTTTTACTTTTATTTCAAAATTCATTTTCTTACTTTTAAAAATCATTTAATTTATTTTCAAAAATCATTTAATAATTATTTAAATACTAAAAATTATTTTAAATTCCTAAAATTATTTTTTTTAATTATTTTCAAAAATACAATTTGATTTAATTATTTATAATTTATTTTAGTTAATTATTTATAAATTTAATTAATTGATTAAAAATCAATTAATTAATTAATTTTATTTATAAATAGTTAAATAAATGTAAATTATTTATTATTAATTCAAATAATTATTAAAAATTATTTTTAGGTTTTAAAAATTATATTTTGGTATTTAAAAATCAATTAATATTATTATTAATTGATTTAAATCTATTTATTTCTTATTTTATTCATAATAATTAAACCGTTCGTCCGTTTAATACGAAACGAACGCGTACAGACTCAGAAAAATATTGCGCTTCCAATAAAAATACTTTTGAGTCCTAATTTATTTTGTATTGCAATGTAATTTGATTTGTGTATCAGTTTTAGTCGGTATTTGATCGGTAAATGCTAATATTGACCTGATTTTCATTCTGAGCGCACTGAGACATATTTTTTAATGATCTGACTTATGTATTACATGAAATATGTGATTATGTGTTATACGAATGCCATGATTATGTGTATATGATATGTATGCTATTTGTTTACAGTTTAAAATGCCATGCTTAGTTAAAAACGATCGGGTAGATGTCAAGACGTATAGTTACGTCGATTGAGTTTAGTTATGTCAATTAAGATAGTCCTTTTGTTTATAGAATCAAGTAGAAAGGAGTGCAGTCAAGTGTTAGACGGAGATAGTAGCCAGCAGCTATAAATAGAGTTATAGTAAGAAGTTGTCGAGCATACCAGGCAAGTACCCTAACTTCACTTATTGTTCAAGTGACGTTTATTTCGCATCATATTATGCAATTATTTATGTCATCACATATCATTCAAGTGGTATTGACTCTGAATCTATCCTTTCAATTTCTCTACTATTCTAAGTTCAGAATAGTTAAGTATTTTACATTTCGCTACAACTTACTCTATACAGTGAAGCTTTGAATTGAGATTAGCGAATAACTAATTGTTCTGGTTATTTCGCCATTATTTGTTGAGAAAACTCCGGACCATGAGAAATGGGGAGTTATGTGGTTAAGGATTTCATTTGATTCGACTCCTTTGACGGAAAATTGTTTTTATGGGTTGGATGGTTGCGTAAGAGGCCGTGGCGGCGGTCCATTGTGAGCTATGTGTTATATAGGATATAACACCTTGCTAGGCCAATATGTGCCTTGGGTACCTTTTGTTTAGTTGGATATGCTTCGGCATACCGGTGTTGCTCCGCGGCTGATCACCGACGGCAACATACCGTCGTTCGAGGATTCCAATCCCAAAACAAAATATATTGCAATTGTTGTTTACTTATCAAATATATGTCAGTTTTTGATACTATTCAGGTATTGTGGTTTGGTTTTGTTCATCAGATACATTATTGTTGTTGTCTAAAATCATAAGCTATTTACTGCTTGCTGAGCATTTCTTTCGCTCATACTTGTTTCATATCTTGATTCTTTCCAGCTAGACCAGGGCAAGCTTGAGTTCCAGGTCGGACTAGAAGTTGTGTGCTTGTAGATAGTTGGTGTGTTTCCAGGTAGACAGTTTGGGACGCTTAATTAGTCTAGAGGTTTGTAATAAAATTTGAATATGTTGTAAAACTAATTAGACTATGGTTTGTAATAACAGTTGGTTTGTAATAGTGCCTGTTCCATACTATAACTTGTGATCGATCCAGTTGCATGCAAGGGGTCATATTTATTATATTATTCCGCTGTGATTATTTTATTTTGGTTTATTGGCGAGTGACCCCCAAATCTAGACCCCGGGTTTGGAGGGCGTCACGGGTTGGTATTAGAGCTACAGGTTATGGTCACTGAAACATGCGTAGGTATGTCATAGATGAGTCATAGGAAGATCACATAAAATAGGTGCGTGTAGTTTAGCTGTTATAGGATTAAATTTAGGTTATTGGGCTGGGTTGTAGTTAAGTTGTTTAGGTTCCCTGTTTTGCGTTTAGCCTTAGGCCTTGTGTCATTGCCCTGCTATTTTGTTGGTTTAGTTGAGATTTCAAGCAAGGATTTAAAAAGTTCGAATAATTCGGAGTAAATTTTCTTTGTGTTATTATTCTCAAGATAATAAGCAGGATTATGTGATAATCATGTCGCTTGTGTTAATATGGTGGCAAGTTTATGATATTTTGAGAAGAGATAATGTTTGCGAACTTTGATATGCTAAGGAATTGCTACATATTTGACACAATGCTTGACATATTATTATATATGTTGCTTGTTTTCTTCCCAGAATGATGGCACCAAAGAGAAGGAATAATTCAGGAGAGGATCGTACCGAGAGTCGAATGGATCCAGCGATTGTCCAGATGTTGGGACTGATGCAGCAGCAGATGTTACATCTTACGCAGCAGCAACAACAGCAGCAACAGCAACAGCAGCAAGCAGCAGCACCACCTGCAATGACTTTTAAGCAGTTTCAAGCGGTGAAACCACCTGAGTTCAAGCGAAGTGCTGATCCTGTAGAAGCCAATGCATGGCTAAAGGAAATGGAAAAGGCTTTTGAATTAGTCGGAGCAGGAACTGAACAGAAGACCAAGTTTGCAAGCTACTTTTTGAAGGGTGAGGCGAACTATTGGTGGGAATCCACGCGAGCATTGGAAGGAGGTGAGTTTATAACTTGGGAAAGTTTTACCGATCTGTTTCTGGAGAAGTATTTCTCGAGGTATATGAAGAATCAAATGGAGATCCAGTTCTTGAACTTGACCCAGAGAGATCTTACAGTAGCTGAGTACGAAGCTAAGTTTACAGAGTTAGCGAGGTTCGTGCCAGACCAGGTTGACACGGATGAAAAGAAAGCAAGAAGGTTTGAACAGGGATTGAGATTTTGGATTCAGAATAGGGTGACCATGTTTGAATTGACTTCATATGTGGAAGTAGTGCAGAAAGCGATGGTGATTGAAAGTAAGAGTGATATGTATCAGAAATGGAAGGATGGGAAGAAAAGGAAAATAGAAACCTCAGGAGGAGGCCAGCAACAAGGTAACTTCCAGGGCCGTTTCAATAAAAGGCCAGAGTTTCAGGACAATAAGAGTATGGGATTTAAGAAACCACAGCCAGGAAATGGGAATCGTTTTCAGAATTTAAATCAGCAGAGGCCCAATCGTCCACCTACATCAGATTGCAAATTTTGTGGTAGAAGGGATTTTGGGATTTGTAAGGATAATGTGTTGTGTTATAAGTGCAATCAGAAGGGACACTATGCTAATGAGTGTCGAAGTCAGACTACAGCTCAGAAATCAGGGACAGTGTGCTTTAAATGTGGAAAGATGGGGCATATTGCTAGGGACTGCCAGATAACTGAACCAGCAACTAATGTGCCAAGGATTGAAGGACCACCAGTAAAGAACCAGCCAAAGGCTAGGACATTCAATATGACTATGAAGGATGCTGTTCAGAGTTCAGACGTGGTTGCAGGTACGCTTCCAGTCAACTCCGTAGACGTTAAAGTTTTATTTGATTCTGGAGCTACAAGATCATTTATTTCTCAAGATTTTGTCGATAAACTGCATTGTGAAGTTAAGTTGTTAGAACAAGCGTTAATGATAGAGTTAGCTAATAAGGATCAAGTTTCCGTCGACCGAGTGTGCCCGAGGTGTGATATTGAGGTAGGAGGACATCATTTCTATGCCAACTTAATACCTTTTAAGTTGGGAGAATTTGATGTTATTTTAGGAATGGATTGGTTGTCAAAAAATAACGCTCAGATTGATTGTAAGAATAGGAAAGTAAGACTTCAGACCTTGGATAATATGAAGAAAGTGATATTTCGGGGGAATAAGCAAGAGAAAAAGTTCTTAACGATCGCTCAAGTGAAGAAGTTATTGCATCAGAATTGCGAAGCATATTTGGCCCATGTGGTAGACACCAGCAAAGAAGTCCCAGCACTAAAAGCGATTCCAGTTGTCAACGAATTTTCAGATGTCTTTTCAGACGATCTACCAGGATTACCTCCCGATAGAGAAATTGAATTTGCAATTGATCTAGCACCCGGAACAGAACCAGTTTCTAAAGCTCCGTACCAGATGGCACCCGTGGAGATGAAAGAATTGGCAACTCAGCTGCAAGATTTTCTAGAGAAAGGAGTTATAAGACCCAGTGTATCCCCATTGGGCGCACCAGTACTATTTGTCAAGAAGAAGAACGGGAGTATGTGACTGTGTATTGACTATCGAGAACTAAATAAGCTAACTATTAAGAACAAGTACCCGTTGCCGAGGATCGATGATTTGTTTGACCAATTACGAGGCGCTGTATGGTTTTCTAAAATAGATTTAAGATCCGGATATCATCAACTGAAGATCAAGCCTGAAGACATTCCGAAGACCGTATTTAGAACCAGATATGGGCATTATGATTTTCTAGTGATAGCATTTGGACACCAGCGGCTTTCATGGAACTGATGAATCGAGTATTCAAGAAATATTTGGATAAATTCGTGATCGTGTTCATAGACGACATCTTGATCTATTCTAAAATAGAAGAGGAGCACGCAAAGTATTTGAGGATAGTTCTAGAGATACTGTGACGGGAGAAATTGTACGCAAAGTTTTCCAAGTGTGAATTTTGGTTAAAAGAAGTACGATTTCTTGGGCACGTGATTAGCAATAAAGGAGTGGAAGTGGATCCAGCAAAGATTGAAGCTATAATTATTAGGTTCCAATGTGTTTGTAGAAGGGGGGTTGAATACAAATAATACCAAATAATCGAATTAAATGCGGAATAAAAATATGAAACAAAATTCAAGTTAAATAAGAATATTATTAAACTTGAAAGGTGTTACAACAACTGTATCGATTACAAGGAATTAATCTCAAATTAATTATCACAAATCTAGAATAAATTCGACATGAACTTTTTCTATTTTTTTATTAAAAAGATTCAAATGCTAAAGGCAATTTGAGATTGAGTTCTAGGGATTTTGATCCGCTAGATAGTTACACAAGAACAAGAGAATGATTTCTAGTTGATTGGATTTAACTTTACAAACTAGAAATGTGATCTTGAATTTAGCAGAGAAGAGATGATATATTTGTTGCGGCTGCTATGTTCTTGTTTGTTGACTTGTGTTCTGTGTGGATGATAAAATGAATGTATGCTGCTTCTGTTCTTTTTAAATCAATCAACAAACTCTCATTGAACTGGCAAGACAATCCTGAGCTCAGCAAGACAATCGGTAGGACTATTGATTGTACTAGCAAGACAATCTGATTGAACTACAATGACTTTCCGTACGACAATCAGTTGAACTAGCAAGACAATCTCCTTCCCAGTAGAACTTTCAGTATGACTATTGAAATGACTTGGCATGACAATCGGTATGACAATCCAGATTGTCATGCTAGTTCATTTTTAATTGTCTTGCTGATTTAAGACTGTTTTTAATCCAATTAAACTTCTGAAAATTCTTAATATTAATTCTGAATTAATTAATCAATTAATTCAATTAATAAATAAATTAATCTTTGCAGATATAATTTATTTTCTTAATTAAATTATATGACTTAATTAATTAATAGAGAATTAATACTAATCCTGAGCAGCAACCATTCTTCTGAAAATCTTCTGAAAATCATTGAGAATTATGAATCAATTCCACCACTTCAATGTTGACACTCGATGTACTGTCTGGTTCATGAGTGACTAACTTCCATGACGTTTCTTCATGTCTTGACTTTGATACTTGATTTTCTTCAGATTAAATCCTTGTAATTAATTGATACCCTGACGAGATCTCTGTCACTTGATTAAATCCACAACCTTGATTTATATCACTGAGGCTTGATCAATTTCTTGAACTTCTTCCAGTGAATTAATTCCTCAAGTCTGTAGATGAACCTTGTTTCTGAATCCTTTGACAGATGTTACTTTTTGAGATCTCTTTGACAGTAGATCCACTATTTACTTATTACATTCTTATTTGAGTTGAGTTAAATCCTCGAATATACAAATAGGCTATGACATATGCCTTATAATCTCCCCCTATTTGTTTGTTAAACAATAACACACAAATACCTAGAGGATAACTCAACCGACAAATAAGAAAAAGTTATAAACAGAAATGCTAAGTAAATAGCAGAAAAGTTCTGGATAACATTTAACCTTTTCCAGATTCCAAATCGATGTTCCTCTAGACTAAACATATCTTCAAGTAGTTTCATCTTCTTTTGTACAACCACATTTCCTGTTGAGAAGCACATATCTCTCTTGCTTCTCCCCCTATGAGAATCAACTGATTAAAGAAGATCACCTTCGTTTACCACCTCTCCCGTACAATAGGATCTGCAGATAAAAACCAATGGTACTCTCCTTTTGAAAACAGCTTCTTCCCTTCCTAGAAAATCACCTTGTGTTTACCACCTCTCCCGTACAATAGGATCCGTAGTTACAAACAACAATGGTGTGGTGTAGTGTACATATGTAGGATCTTTTTCTTCCTCCCTGCTATTTCTCCCCCTTGGTTGAGGAATCCTCCAAACTATTTCTTAAGCTTTTATCTCCCCCTTAGAGAAGGAATGTATGCCGTTGTCTGAAGGAGTTCTCATATTTCACTTGGTTGGAAAAGAAATAACAAGTAGTTTCTCTTTCTTCCTCACCGTGAGTGTGTGATTCTGTTTAGTGTACCTCACATGTGTTTCACTCTTCTCTCCACTCCTGTTTACACTCATTCTCACAAGTGTATCACTCCACTCATAGCTCCAAAAATCAGCTGTACCTGCAAGGAAAATCACTTTAGCCATCTTTAAGGAGGTCACAGGTGGTGCAATGGGAGTTCACAAATCCCCATCCTCGTTAAACTCGTCAGATGAATCCGAGTCATAATTTACAAGTTGTTAGTTTCCCTTTTAGGGTTCCAGATTTGAATTCTGGGAAGGTAAACAATGATCCAAAGAATTTAGCATAAAGATCAAGGTTCCCTTCTAATGTCTGTGAAGACATTTCCTTGTGACTCCTCAAGTAATATCTGAATCATTGTCAACAAGTTGCCGATCTGCGCCTATGTCAGATCCACTATCCGCAGATGCATCCAGGGGATTTAAGCCTGGGGAGGTAGACACTGACCACTGACATATGGCTTTTGGATCTGTATCCTCTCCTAACACCTGTAAAGGCAATTGGTCCATTAACGAACCTTGAACAATCGAATCTGGCCTTAAAATGGTCGAAACTCTTGTTTCCGTCAACTCATCCTTTGTGTGTGTAACCTTTCCTTGTGCATCAAGAATTGTTTATGTTTGAGGTGGTGACACTACATCGGATACCCTGGACGACAGGCAAATTTCAATTGACGCACCCTTTTGAGAGAATGAATCTAGTAACTGTTTTTGAGCCTTTTCAGCCATTACATCTTTTTGAGAAGATGTATGGGGCTAGCAGTTGTCTCGGTTTAAATACTACTCATCTATGTAGGAGACAGAGCTGCTGGGTTGACTTCAAAACCTTCCTTATATGGTGCACTAAGGAACTATATCCTTCACGCTCACTCATACTTCATTTTAGTGGTAAGAGAGTGTTGGTTGGTTATGTTTCTGTGTTTGTCTTTACAGTCTGGGATAGATGTTGTGGGTTTTCAACCTCATGACTGTCAATGAAAGAAAGTCATTGGAGACTGAACCTGTATCACAGAACATACGGCAATAGAGAGATAAAATGTACTTAAGATCCATAATGAATGAAAATTATACATTTAATCTTTTGAGAGTAATGAAGTACAATAGTGATTTCAAAGGATTTTACATGAAATAAGAAATCACTAATGTAGAAAGAAGTTTGATTTTCTCCTAAAACTGTCTGCACATATAAAACAATATGTTTGTGCCTAGTGATAAGAGAGTTATAAATATGACGACTCTACTAGTTCATATTAAATTATTACTTCAGTTAGAGTGCCATACCATGTCCTTGACGATTGCTTGAGTAGTACACTAGTTCATACCAACCTGAAGTGAGATTGTGAAGAAGAGATTGCATAGTCCAATAGATCTGCAGCTGCAAAGTCCATGAACTGTGGTGCACTGACTTCCTCTTTTAATTCACCAACCAGGAGTACACTTGCACACATCTTACTAGAGTCCAATTCCAAGTGTAATGTGCAGCAGGTGCCTGATATGTCGTAATATTCTCAAGTCTCATCACTGGTGCTATATGTTAGATACTGCTTCCTGATAATAACCTAGCACAATATACAAATTTTCAATGATAACATTCCCAGCTTGCAAACAGCCATATCCCTCAGATAAACCTTTGCTGTTATCTCCAAAGGTAACCAGTGGGCCAGCTTTCTCAATCCACATTTGATAGCAGGGCTCTATCTCCGGTCATATGTCTTGATGATCCACTTGTCAAGAATCCACACTACCGGTTACACCTGTATACTGCCCTGCACTTTAAATGGATTAGACTTTCTTTGGAACCCAAACTTGGTTGGGCCCGGCATACTTGTAGAATTGTCCTTTGTCAGGCAAAACAACATTTTTAATTTTAATGGTCTCAACATCCTCAATAACTGAACATTTGACCTTGTAAATAGCCTTAACAAATTTCTGTTTAGGCTTAGGCACAAATATCTCCTTTCTAGCCTTAGAAGGACTAGCAGTCTTAGACCTATCATGCTTCTTATTATTCACATGCTGACGAGGAGTAGTCTTATCACTAGAAACATGTTTACCATTAAAATAAGCATACATCAAATTAAAAGCACAAGACATACAATTAGAAACATAACATGCTTTATGAGAGTGATTAACAACAGGAAATTTATGCATGGTAGATATGGCATTTTTGTTATCCAACTCATGTGTGTCTGAGTTAGTCTCGGTTGCTTTCACAACTTTGACTGGAACTTTCGACACACTTGACTTGGAAACAACCTTCTCATTAGCATGATCTTCAGCACGTCTTTCTTCTTGAATAACAGAAGAGGTCGCATCAAATGGTTCAACAATTGATGCTTTATAGAGGGGTTCATCAACACCCTTAAGCACATGTGGTACTTCCCTACCTTTAGTACATACATGAGGAGGGGAGTTTATGCCTAATTCTCCAATAGCAGCATTGTAATCATAACATATTCCAGATGTTTGATTAACGACTTGCTTACTGTAGAACTCTTTAGCCTTCGAACAAGAATTGAAGTAGGCTCTAACCTTAGTCTCAAGACCGGTGATCTTGTCTTTGAGAATAGTTTCGAGTTGTCTATAACAGTCAACTCTATTCTCTAGAAAAGATACTTGTTCTTTTAACTTGTCTTGATTAATGTGCACAAGTCTTAATTCATTGACCTCTTTCTCAAGGTCTTTGATCTGCTGACTTAACAGTTCATTATCACGACGAGCACAATCTAAGGAACCTCCTAGATGATAAACTAATTCAGCATCAGTAAATTTTACCTCTTTTCTTGACGATGAAGCTTTTCCATCAATAGCCATAAGAGCAAGATTCTCATCTTCTTCATCTTCACTATCAGTATCATCCCGGCTTCTTCCCTTTGCCAGGTAAGCCCTTTCAGAGTTACTCTTCTGATTTGAATCATAAGAGTTCTTCCTTACTTGCTTTGGCTTCCTGCATTCTGTGACAAAGTGTCCCAACTCATTGCAGTTATAGCATCTAATGGTGCTCCGATCAACCATCCCTGCTTTGTATCCACCACTACTGGTGTTAGAGGATGAAAATCCACCTGTCTGGAATATGTTGTAGTTGGACTTGTACTTGAACTTGGGATTTCTCTTGAATCTGACATTGGAGAATCTCTTGATAATTTGGGCCATTGACTCATCTTCCAATTGCTCCAGCTCTTCCAAGGAATAAAAATCATCACTGGATTGATTTGTAGTAGGAGGATCATATTCTGCTACTATCACATTTTCCTCAGCCTTGGAAAACTGTACCATTCTCTCCGACTGTTGAGATTTTTGTTGTTGTTGACCTTCAGCTACAAGAGCAGTAGATGTGCTGACCATTCTATCTTTCCCGTAGACTTCCTTTTGATGAATCTGCTCCAACTCATAGGTTTTCAACACACCATAGAGTCTATCCAAAGAAATCTCACTCAGATCTCTAGCTTCTCTAATGGCAGTGATTCTATGTTCAAGATGAGTTGGCAGTGTTAAAAGGAACTTTTTGTTGACCTCCCTGATTGAATAATATTTCCCATTTATGTTTAGGTTGTTGATCAACGCATTATACCTCTCAAACACTTCAGTAATTCCTTCTCCTGGATTTGATTTAAAATGTTCATACTCAGAGGTTAGGATCTCCAACTTGTTCTCCCTAACTTCCTCTGTACCTTCATTAATCACCTCAATAGTTTCCCAGATGTGTTTGGAATTTTTACAGTTCATCACATGTCTGTTCATCAAGGGATCGAGGGAATCAACTAAAATTAACTGAAGGCTGGCATCCAAGGAGGCTTCTTCTTTTTGAGCAGGAGAAAAATCCTCAGGTTCTTTTGGATAGGTTCTAGCTTTGGTAATCACAACATCATCTACTATCACCTCTGGTTCAATAACCATTGGAGTTGTTGGACCCTTCTTTAAGAAGTTCAGATATTTGGGATTTGCAACTTGTAAAAACAAGAGCATCTTCTTCTTCCACATGATATAATTTTCTTTATCAAATAGTGGAATTTTAACGGTTCCCACTTTTTGTGAAGTTATTATGAATTTTTGAATAAATAAAAATTCAAGGAGTTGAAAAATCATAAAAGTCTAGGATCTTGATTTGTTCGTTAATCAGAAGGCTCTGATACCAATTGTTAGGTCCCAATGTGTTTGTAGAAGGGGGGTTGAATATAAACAATACCAAATAATCGAATTAAATGCGGAATAAAAATGTGAAACAAAATTCAAGTTAAATAAGAATATTATTAAACTTGAAAGGTGTTACAACAACTGTATCGATTACAAGGAATTAATCTCAAATTAATTATCACAAATCTAGAATAAATTCGACATGAACTTTTTCTATTTTTGTAATAAAAAGATTCAAATGCTAAACGCAATTTGAGATTAAGTTCTAGGGATTTTGATCCGCTAGATAGTTACACAAGAACAAGAGAATGATTTCTAGTTGATTGGATTTAACTTTACAAACTAGAAATATGATCTTGAATTTAGCAGAGAAGAGATGATATATTTGCTGCGGCTGCTGTGTTCTTGTTTGTTGACTTGTGTTCTGTGTGGATGATAAAATGAATGTATGTTGCTTCTGTTCTTTTTAAATCAATCAACAGACTCTCATTGAACTGGCAAGACAATCCTGAGCTCAGCAAGACAATCGGTAGGACTATTGATTGTTCTAGCAAGACAATCTGATTGAACTACAATGACTTTCGGTATGACAATCAGTTGAACTAGCAAGACAATCTCCTTCCCAGTAGAACTTTCGGTATGACTATTGAAATGACTTGGCATGACAATCGGTATGACAATCCAGATTGTCATGCTAGTTCATTTTCAATTGTCTTGCTGATTTAAGACTGTTTTTAATCCAATTAAACTTCTGAAAATTCTTAATATTAATTCTGAATTAATTAATCAATTAATTAAATTAATAAATAAATTAATCTTTGCAGATATAATTTATTTTCTTAATTAAATTATATGACTTAATTAATTAATAGAGAATTAATATTAATCCTGAGCAGCAACCATTCTTCTGAAAATCTTCTAAAAATCACTGAGAATTATGAATCAATTCCACCACTTCAATGTTGACACTCGATGTACTGTCTGGTTCATGAGTGACTAACTTCCATGACGTTTCTTCATGTCTTGACTTTGATACTTGATTATCTTCAGATTAAATCCTTGTAATTAATTGATACCCTGACGAGATCTCTGTCACTTGATTAAATCCACAACCTTGATTTATATCACTGAGGCTTGATCAATTTCTTGAACTTCTTCTAGTGAATTAATTCCTCAAGTCTGTAGATGAACCTTGTTTCTGAATCCTTTGACAGATGTTACTTTTCGAGATCTCTTTGACGGTAGATCCACTATTTACTTATTACATTCTTATTTGAGTTGAGTTAAATCCTCGAATATACAAATAGGCTATGACATATGCCTTACAATAATCAATTGGGAGAGGCCAAAGACACCAACAGAAGTACAAAGTTTCATGGGATTCGCAGGTTACTACAGAAGATTCGTGCAAGATTTCGCAAAGATAGTTACGCCATTGACAAAGCTCACCAGGAAAAACCAGAAGTTCGAATGGGACGAGAAATGCGAGGAGAGTTTCCACGAATTAAAGAATAGATTAGTATCTTCTCCAGTACTAGTCTTGCCAAATGAACAAGGAAATTTTATGATCTACAGTGACGCGTCGTACAAAGAAATGGGATGTGATTTGATGCAGCATGACAAGGTGATAGCCTACGCTTCAAGACAGTTAAAACCACATGAAGAAAAGTATCCAACGCATGATCTCGAATTGGCAGCTATAGTGTTTGCATTGAAGATTTGGAGGCATTATCTTTATGGGGGAAAGTGCGAGATCTACACGGACCATAAGAGTTTGAAATATATCTTCACCCAGAAGGAGTTGAACATGAGGCAGAGAAGATGGCTAGAACTAATCAAGGACTATGACTGTACTATCAACTATCATCCAGGCAAAGCAAATATGGTGGCCGACGCTCTGAGCAGAAAAGAAAGGTTGAATATGATAACTTCATCCGAGGAATTAATCAAGGAATTTGAGAAGCTGGAAATAGAGGTCACTATCCCAAGTATGTCTACGGAGATATTGTGTGCAATGTCTTTTCAACCAGAATTATTAGAGAAGATAAGAAGATGTCAGGAGAAAGTTATGAGCCATGAACGAGACAGTTTGACAGGAGAAGAGATAGGGAGTCAAAAGGATGATAAAGGAATATTAAGATTTTCTTCCAGAATATGGATACCCAACGTAGCCGAGCTGAAAGATGAAATTCTTCGAGACGCTCACAACTCCAGATATTCAATTCATCCCGGGAATACGAAGATGTACCGAGATTTAAGAGAAACCTTTTGGTGGCCAAGCATGAAGAAGGAAATTACAGAATGGGTAAGTAAGTGTTATACTTGCCAGCGTGTCAAAGCGGAACATCAAAGGCCCAGTGGACTGATACAGCCATTGGACATTCCAGAATGGAAGTGGGAACATATCGCGATGGATTTCGTAGTTGGATTACCGAGGACCAGGGAAAATCATGATGCTATTTGGGTTATTATCGACAGATTGACGAAGTCAGCGCATTTTCTTCCTATCAACGAAAGATTCTCAATGGATAAATTGGTTCGGTTATATCTTAAGGAAATTGTGACCCGACATGGAGTTCCAGTATCCATAGTTTCAGACAGAGATCCTCGATTTAACTCAAGATTTTGGAGAAGTTTTCAAGATTGTCTCGGAACGAAGCTAAACATGAGTACCGCGTATCATCCGCAGACAGACGGTCAAAGCGAAAGGACGATTCAGACTATTGAAGATATGCTAAGGGTATGTGCACTAGATTTTGAAGGGAATTGGGATGAGCATTTGCCATTAGTTGAATTCTCCTACAACAACAGTTATCATGCCAGCATTGGGATGCCGCCTTACGAAGCCTTATACGGGAGAAGATGCAGATCTCCAATATGTTGGGAAGAAGTTGGTGAGAGAAAGATTTTAGGTCCGGAATTGATCCAGCAGAGGAAGGAGAAAATAGAACTTATTCGGAAACGATTGGTAGCAGCTCAAGATCGTCAACGTAAATATGCTGATCCTGCCAGAAAGGATGTGGAATTTGAAATTGGAGAAGCAGTGTTATTGAAAATTTCACCTTGGAAGGGTTTATCAAGATTTGGAAAGAAAGGAAAGCTGAGTCCGCGTTATGTTGGCCCTTTTGAGATTTTGAGGCGTGTGGGAAAAGTTGTGTATGAGTTAGCGTTACCACCTCACATGCAGCATATTCACAATGTGTTCCATGTGTTGATGTTGAAGCGTTATTTTCCTGATTAAAATCATGTGATAGAATACGAGCCAATCGAGATCCAGCCAGATTTGTCTTTTGTAGAGCAACCAGTGCAGATTTTAGATAAGAAAGAAAGAGTGCTTAGGAATAAATCTGTATCTTTAGTGCGAGTCTTGTGGGGGAATCCCAAGGTTGAAGAGTCGACCTGGGAGTTGTAAAGCGAAATGCGATCCAAGTATCCTCATTTATTTTCCTAGGCTGATTCTGAGGACAGAATCCTGTTAAGGGGGGAAGGATATAATAACGGGGAAAATTATGTGAATATTATATGTTAAATAAGTAAATATTATATGTTTTATAAATTTAAAATGATCATTGCCATGATATTAGATGTTACAGTTATTATGTGTGTTTCTGTGCGGGCCAGAAAATTTTTTGATTGATTAAAAATATGTTTAAATTGCAATTATATGAACACATCTGCAATCGGGACGCGTATTTATCAGCGTCTTTATCAAGATATCTGTTTTATTTGATTTTATGCGCGTTTGAATGTATTTTACGTGTTTTCGGGATTTTCTGGTAATTTAGGGATCGTTTCCGTTTTTCAAAAATCAATGGACCGGGACCCCACCGGGACGACAAACCCCACAAAATCCGTGTTTTTATTTTTATAAAATTTTACGTATTTCAAATACCCTTTATTCTTGTATTTTCGAATTATTCACAATTTTTGGGAAATTTTGACATTAATTTTGTATTTTATCGTTTTTGAAATTATTCCCCCTAATTATCATTTTGGGGCTTAATTATTTTAATTATGGGAATAAAAATACCCTAAATTGATTTTGGGGTATTTATTTTTCAGAAAATATAAATAGTCCATTAATCCTTTTATTTCATTTTATTTTTCATTAAAAATAAACCAAAAATCAAGAAAATTTTGGGGTTAAAATATCTTCAAGAACAAAGAACCAGTGATTTTGGGAGTTGTAGGAATCCTCTGTTGATGTTCTTGTAACCAAAACAATCCTTGTTTCAAGCCCGTTCTATTGGTACCAGAATCACGATCTGAGGTTAGGTAAATTGAAAAATCGATTTTTATACTTTTGTTCTTAAATTCGTTTTTGAGTTTTGAGTGATTGTTGATTGTTTTTGTTGTTACCAATAGCTTTAGAGGATGATTTCCAGTCGATTTGATTATAAATTTGTATTATTTGATGCCCGGAATGCTAAAGTCGAATTCTAAGTTTTTATTGATTTTTCAAATTGATTTTCTTGATTATTGGGATGTTCTTGATGGTTGTTGATGATGTAGATAGATTATGATTGTTCTAAGCTTCATTTTGGTAGTTGAACCATCGAATTTGGTTCGAAAACGAAGCTTTTCAGTAATTTGGTGGAAGTCGCCGGAATTTTTGATGAGTTTTGGCCGGGGAATGTGTTCCCGGGGTGGTTTGAGGAGGATGAAGTCGAATATGGACTCCTGGAGATGCGAGGAAGATTTTGGTATAAATAACTTGAAGTTTGGTGTACGAAATAGGGTGGTTTGGGGTGTAGCCAGGGCATTTTCCGGCGACCGGAACCGGCCACCGGAATATGGGTTTCCCAGAAACCGGCGCCGTGTTCTTGGTCTCCGCCGGCCTGCCACCCCACTCCGGCCGCCTGTAGATCTTGCGAAGAAGAAGGCTGCAATGCAAAACCTGTTTCTGTTATTTTCTTTTTACTTTTATTTCAAAATTTATTTTCTTACTTTTAAAAATCATTTAATTTGTTTTCAAAAATCATTTAATAATTATTTAAATACTAAAAATTATTTTCTTAATTATTTTAAATTCCTAAAATTATTTTCTTTAATTATTTTCAAAAATATAATTTGATTTAATTATTTATAATTCATTTTAGTTAATTATTTATAAATTTAATTAATTGATTAAAAATTAATTAATCAATTAATTTTATTTATAAATAGTTAAATAAATGTAAATTATTTATAATTAATTCAAATAATTCCTAAAAATTATTTTTAGGTTTTAAAAAATATATTTTGGTATTTAAAAATCAATTAATATTATTATTAATTGATTTAAATCTATTTATTTCTTATTTTATTCATAATAATTAAACCGTTCGTCCGTTTAATACGAAACGAACGCGTACAGACTCAGAAAAATATTGCAGTTTCCAATAAAAATACTTTTGAGTCCTGATTTCTTTTGTATTGCAATGTAATTTGATTTGTGTATCAGTTAGAGTCGGTATTTGATCGGTAAATGTTAATATTGACCTGATTTTCATTTTGAGCGCACTGAGACGTATTTTTTAATGATCTGACATATGTATTACATGAAATATGTGATTACATGTTATACGAATGCCATGATTATGTGTATATGATATGTATGCTATTTGTTTACAGTTTAAAATGCCATGCTTAGTTAAAAATGATCGGGTAGATGTCAAGACGTATAGTTACGTCGATTGAGTTTAGTTCTGTCAATTAAGATAGTCCTTTTGTTTATAGAATCAAGTAGCAAGGAGTGCTGTCAAGTGTTAGATGGAGATAGTAGCCAGCAGCTATAAACAGAGTTATAGTAAGAAGTTGTCGAGCATACCAGGCAAGTACCCTAACTTTACTTATTGTTCAAGTGACGTTTATTTCGCATCATATTATGCAATTATTTATGTCATCACATATCATTCAAGTGGTATTGACTCTGAATCTATTCTTTCAATTTCTCTACTATTCTAAGTTCAGAATAGTTAAATATTTTACATTTCGCTACAACTTACTCTATACAGTGAAGCTTTGAATTGAGATTAGCGAATAACTAATTGTTCTGGTTATTTCGCCATTGATTGTTGAGAAAACTCCGGACCATGAGAAATGGGGAGTTATGTGGTTAAGGATGTCATTTGATTCGACTCCTTTGACGGAAAATTGTTTTTATGGGTTGGATGGTTGCGTAAGAGGCCGTGGCGGCGGTCCAGTGTGAGCTATGTGTTATACAGGATATAACACCTTGCTAGGCCAATATGTGCCTTGGGTACCTTTTGTTTAGTTGGATATGCTTCGGCATACCGGTGTTGCTCCGCGGCTGATCACCGGCGGCAACACACCGTCGTTCGAGGATTCCAATCCCAAAACAAAATATATTGCAATTGTTGTTTACTTGTCAAATATATGTCAGTTTTTGATACTGTTCTGGTATTGTGGTTTGGTTTTGTTCATCAGATACATTATTGTTGTTGTCTAAAATCATAAGCTATTTATTGCTTGCTGAGCATTTCTTTCGCTCATACTTGTTTCATATCTTGATTCTTTCCAGCTAGACCAGGGTAAGCTTGAGTTCCAGGTCGGACTAGAAGTTGTGTGCTTGTAGATAGTTGGTGTGTTTCCAGGTAGATAGTTTGGGATGCTTAATTAGTCGAGAGGTTTGTAATAAAATTTGAATAAGTTGTAAAACTAATTAGACTATGGTTTGTAATAACAGTTGGTTTGTAATAGTGCCTGTTCCATACTATAGCCTGTGATCGATCCAGTTGCATACAAGGGGTCATATTTATTATATTATTCCGCTGTGATTATTTTATTTTGGTTTATTGGCGAGTGACCCCCAAATCTAGACCCCGGGTTTGGAGGACGTCACAATAATATTCTCGATTAAGATAACACATATAGTGTAAACCCTATGTTGTGTTTATATACTACACAGTTACAAGATAATCTTCTAATTGATATCGAATATAAGTCTGCATCCTAAAATATATCAATTAGTTATCTTTTCCTCCAAGTCTTCTATTCTTCATAGAATTCTTCTCCATGCATATCTCTTCTTGTTTTAGTCTTGATCTTCTTTTCTTTCAATGAGCCGCCTTCCTTATCTGAATGTCTTCTTAAGTTCTGATATTATCTTCTGATAAATATCTTCTGATATCTTAAGTTATGATATCTTAAGTTCTGACTTCAGTATAAGTACTGATTTCCAGTTAAGTCCTGATTTGTCCTGTTAGTCAAGATCTGAAAACTAAACACAAATCACTATTAGACATGACATCACAAATATATCTAACAGTCTCCCATAACTTGTAAATTAGCATAATATACAAGTTCAATAGATATTTGATGATGTCAAAAACATTAAGTACAAATACATATGAGAATTTGACTAAATAACTACAACTCACAGTCCTTGCAGCTTTTACCATCCTTAAAGTCTGATATCAGCTTTAGCCTGTATATCCTTTAGAATTTAATAGTTGTAGTCCTTGACTTAGATTCAGTGTGTGATCTCTCGAATATCAGAAGTTGTTATGAGATAGTTCTTCAAAAGAGTTCTTTCAGCATATTCAAGTTCATTCTGCATCCTCTTTTTTGCATCTTTAAGTTCAATTGTATCTTCTCCTGTCAGAAAGATAGCAGCCCTGAGATCATTAATCTTTGCTTTCCTTATTTCCTGATCCAGTCTGATCAGATAAGCTTTGTCAGACTCCAGATTAAATTCCAGTCCCTTAATACAAAAAAATGTAGTGATCTTGGCGGTATTAGGCTTCATCTCAACTAGTTCACCATTGTGAGCTCTGTACTTAGGATAGTATGGCCTGTTAGATTTTACAGAGTAAAGTTTCTTCTGTCTTTGAATATTAGATTTTAAGTAACTGGCAGCACCATCCGTTGACCTGTTCTTCACTTGAAGTAGAAATAAAACATGTTATAGTTCTTCATAATACTTCAACCGAATAGCATCCTTTCTTATCTGGAATACCCTTCCATCTGTCATGAAGTATAGCATGATATCTTCTTTTAACACGGAGTGGTAGACAAGTTGTACAGACTCCAATTGATTTAGTCTTTCTGGAGTTGTCCCTACTCCTGGTTCAGAAATAGATGTAGGATCTAAGGTAGAGTTGTTTACTCTTCTCTCATCAGCATTACCCAGTCCTGTTTTATCTCTAGCTTCCTTCCCTTGAAGCAATCTACCCTTAAGAACATTTTTTGAAGTCTTCATTGGTTGAGCAGACTGTTGAGCTTTAGTAAACCCAGGTAGTAGAATTTTTGAAGGTTTAACATGAGCAATGTTAGAGGTTTCCTTTCCTTTATCTTCTGATATCAAGCCACTTGAGCTCTGTCAGAGGTTGCTTGCTTCATTGTAATATTAGAATTTAAAATGTCTTGATCTTGAACAACATGAGCTCTGTCAGAGGTTGTTTGAATATTCTTCTTCTTCTTCAAAATCAGACTAGTATCTTCATTAGATTTTACTTCCAGATCCATGATTGGCAGATAGATTTTTACAGAATCATCAACTTTAGCTTTACCCTTGAACCTTGGATCTACCTCTACTTATGATTTGGCTTTTTGGTTGCCTCAGAGTTTGTCTTCTCTTTAATCACAATGCCCTTAGGCTTTGGACGTTTCTTTGCAGTAATAGAAGCTTTAGACTTGGATTTGACATTTTCTGCTTTAAGTCTGGCTTCTTCTTCCTTCAGACTTTCAAAGTCCATTCCTGGATTGTCTTTGAGAAATAGTCTTTTTGAAATTTCTTCATCCAGCTTCTGTATCTTGGGGTCTTGATAGTAGACTGTTGTTTCCTTCCCCTTGAGCTTCAGTGTCTGCATAAACTTCTGTGATTCTTGACTTTCACCCTGTATCAGAACATCAGGCTTATTCAGAACTTGTTTATCAGAACTTATTCTTCTATCAGCATCAGAGCTTGATCTCTGTGTAGAAGTTCTTGCTTTCCTAGATGAAGAGTCTTTGCCTTGACCATGACCTCTACCCTTTTCAAAGTTTCCCTGGTCATCATTTCCATCATCATTTTTCTTCAGTGCTAAATCAGTAGAGCATTTGGACTTAATCACATTCTCCCCCTTTTAGGCATCATCAGGTAGTAGAAGAGAGAGAGGTAGTTCCACTGAATATTGGATTTCATTTAGTTGAACTTGTTGAGAAGCTTGATTCTTTAGTACTTCAACAATCTGAGCTTGCCGTTTCTCCTGAGCTTTCTTAATAGCCTCAACTCTGTTTAAGGTAAGCTTGAAAAACCTTGTCTTGTCCAATATGACATTCATGTCTTGCTGAATCAGTGTTTCTTGAATTTTGTTCACCTTGGCTTGAGTTATTGAGTGTTGACCTTGAAGTTTCCTGGTACTCAATGTAGTAACTCTGAGTTGTGCTTTGAAGTCATCATTCACCAGCATCTCATCAGCTTTAGCCAGGTGCTTAGTAAGAATATTTGCAGTAGGAACAAAATCAACTTTGTTCCACTCCTTGATCCATTCTTTTCCTCTTGGAGTTTTGATCCAAGGTACTGGTGCATCCTCTCTAACAAAGTTCTTGATTAAATCAGCTTTGCCTAGAACTTGTTGAGGTGTATGTCCTGAAGGACCAACTGTATCAGCATTTAGATTTGTAGCAGCTTCACCAGTAGTGTCATCCTCTAAGTGCTGATCTGCTAGTAAATTCTGATCAACATCCAAATTCTGATGCTCACCTAATATCTGATCTTCATCATATAGATTCAGAAGAGGTATTGTTGGAACATCTGCATTGAAATCAGCATCTAAAATTGGTGTTGTTGGTGGAGTATGTTGAAGAATGGTTGGAGCTTCCAAGTACAGAACCTCAAGCACATTCAAGTTGTGAATATCTATTTCAGCACTTATACCTTGATTATCAGCATGTACTTGACCAATGATAGGAGATACAAGAGGTGTAGGCATTGGTGATTTAGTAGTCTCTGACTCTTGAATTGGAGATTGTGGAAGTGTAGATTCAGTGGCTTCAGCAAATTCTGGTTGTGTAGATGGAAGGGATTCAATCACAATTGGCTCCTTTGGGATCAGAGATTCCTGATCCCCTTCCTTAGTTTCTGCTTCCACATCTTCTGAATCTGACTCAGCTATGTACCTGTTAGCTCTTTGTTTCTTCAATATCTTCAAGGGTGGAGAGACTTTGGGAGCTTTGTCATCAGAATTTATCTTTCTAAGCCTTTTGAGGGGCCTAGAACTCCCAGTTTCCTTTGTTTTCTGAGGAGACACTTCCTCGGCTGCTTCAGCAACAGGATCTGATGGTTGAACATGTACCTCATCATCAGATTCATCTTGTAAAATCATTTTCCTTCTTTTCTGTTGTGTCTGAGGTACTATCTTAGTCCTCTTTGATCTTGAAGAAGAAGGCTTCACAGGAGTAGGTGCTGATGACTGAGGTTGCTGTGGTTGATTAGTGTTAGATTCTGATGGCTGTTGTGTGTTGGTGGGTTGGACATCAGGATATAAAGGTGTATAGGTTTCTGGATCAGCATTTACCAAGACTGGTTTTACTGATTGAGGGATTTGTAAAGGTCTCAACACATTTTTCTTGTTATCAGTATTTAACAGGTCATTAAAGGCCCTTTTTGCAAGCTTAAAGGGTGAAATTGAATCACTGGCTAGTTGGGGTTCATCAGCACAACAGAAACTATATATAAGCTGACAGAATCTAGCAAAATATACTACATTCCTATCTTTTGTCATCGTATCCCCTATAAAACCTAGCACAACACTTGCATAATCAAAATGAGTTTGATTGATAAGAGCATACCCGATTTACTGACTCAGAATGGGAATAGCATCAAAGTTGGAGCATTTATTTACGAATGCCTTGGTGATGCAGTCAAAGAAATAACTCCATTCCTTTATGATATATGGTCTTTTCAGTTGACCTAGCTTTCCCAAGCTTTGCTCATAGCCCAGACTGGCCATAAGCTGCTGTAAAACAAGCTCCTCCACTGTTGAGAATGTACAGTCTTCAGGTAAATGGAAAGCTTTACGAACAATCGATTTAGTAACCACGTACTCGACATCTCCTAATGTGAAAATTATACTTGGAGAACCAGCAACACCACCATCATCGTATAACCCAGTTCGCCAAAACGTCAGCACTTGTTTGCCAGAAATAGATTGAGGTTGAGTCAGAGCGTACCCAATCTAACTGCGAGCTAAGAAATCTTGTACAAAGTGCAGATCTGACGGAGCATCATCCTTGTTAAGGATTGCAGAATAGTTGTTTGGTACGAACTTTGCTCCATTAACGATTAAATCCTTGGGTGCCATCAAAAATAAGTGAGAAGTTAGAGTGCCTGAAAGGTGTTTGATAAAATGTCTATATAGAAAACAGTCAGTGAAAATGAGAGAATAAGAAAAAGAGAGAGAGTATATATTAGAAATGTAAATAAAAGATTTTAAAATCTTTTATCTCTTTTACTTAGATACACCACGTGACAGCAGTTATTGAGAAGTGGAACAGACTTTACACATGTCAGCCATGCAATAGTTAAGACAAAAGTTAATGGGCACGGAAAATAAGTAATGATTACTATGCACATTCAGTTTTTCCAAAAAAAAATTGTTCCCAATAAATAAATGATTATTACTGCTTTATCTCACGTAATCCAATATTCTGATAAAATATAACCGTTGAAGTAATGACCAAAAATAAATCAAGGAAATAAATACTGCCACGTCAGCATCAGGACTTGATTATTATCAGAATTTAAAAGTCATCAGAATATAGCTTCTTTACTCAAAAAGTGAAAGTTTATTTTTGTAATTCTTCACACAAATACTGATATAGTTTCAACAGAACTTCCATCAGAACTTGTCCTCAGAATTTATGCAACTGACACTTAAACTGTTCATCTAAAACAACATTGATCACCACAGTAATTTTCATCATTCATATGGAGTGTAAGTATGTGCTTTAAGCTAAATATCAGACAAAGAGTAAAGTCTGATTCACTTTAGTACATCTTAGAAATAAGGCATAACTAAGAACTTTGCTTAAAATCTGTCATTAGTCTGAAGTCTACTATAGAATGAGTTCATGCATGAGTCCAGCTCAACTGTTTTGTGCTCATTTTATGCATCTTTTGAAATTCCTTTTTACAGTGGCTTCTCAGTGTAAGTGAGTCACGACTGCTTATCAGAATTTATGCTATTATTAGAGTATTTCTCCAGTAATCAGAGAATGTGAAAAGTCACCAAGAAAATTTTATTTTGCTTTTCTAATGTATATTACTTAATACCAGCAATGCACTTGGGTCTTCCCTTCCACATATTTTTCTCTAGATCTCAAAGGAGTACCTGATTTTTTTTCTTTTCTTTACTTTTTCTTTTGATAAGTGAGGCTTATCAGCACTTAGTACATCCATAAGAATTACCAACATCAGAACTTAACAGATAAGAAGCACTATTCTAGTTTGTGACTTAGTAATAAGATACACAAAGTAAACCTAACCAAGCTCAATATCATAATTTGCTTGTATTAAAAGATTTCCACATAAACAATTACTTCAAACATGGGATCTTTAGTATATTAGAGACTACTAGGTCAACATCTAGCATAGTTATCCTCATTGGATTGAATAGTCACAGAAACATTCATATCACTATCAGAGTTTAGAAATTCACATCAGACAACAATCAGCACTTAAGTAAATTTCAATTTAAGCACAGATTATATAAAGATAGTAATATCTGTAAATACTGATCATAAAGTCTGATGTATCATAACATAAACTAAGCAGATTTAGAGAAAGAACATGAAACCATTCCAAGTTCATTTACCAATCTTGTAAAAGTAGCTTCACGTAGTGGTTTTGTGAAGATATCTGCTAGTTGTTGATCTATTGGAACAAAATGCAATTTCACTATACCTTCCATCACGTGTTCCCTTATGAAGTGGTACCTAATACTGATGTGCTTTGTCATTGAGTGTTGAACTGGATTACATGTCATAGCAATAGCACTTTGATTATCACAGTAAATAGGGATTTTAGAAAATTCTAACCCATAATCGAGTAACTGATTCTTCATCCAAAGAATCTGTGCACAACAGCTTCCTGCAGCAATATATTCTGCTTCTGCAGTTGATGTGGAAATTGACTTTTATTTCTTGCTAAACCAAGAAACTAATCTGCCTCCAAGAAATTGGCAGCTTCCACTTGTGCTTTTCCGGTCAATTTTGCACCATGCGAAATCTGCATCTGAGTAGCCTATTAGCTTAAAGTCTGATTCCCTAGGTTACCACAATCCTAGAGTAGCTGTACCCTTAAGGTACTTGAAAATTCTTTTCACAACTGTTAAGTGAGATTCTCTTAAATCTGCTTGAAATCTTGCACAAAGACAGGTAGCATACATGATATCAGGTCTACTTGCAGTTAGATAGAGTAGTGAGCCAATCATACCTCTGTAATCAGTAATATCTACTGATATACCAGTATGCTTATCCAATTTTGTTGCAGTGGCCATAGGAGTGGATGCACTTGAACAGTCTTGCATTCTAAATTTCTTCAACAAATTTCTGGTGTACTTAGATGGACAAATAAAAGTTCCTTCTTCATTCTGCTTGACTTGAAGGCCCATAAAATAGCTAAGTTCTCCCATCATACTCATTTGATATCTTGACTGTATTAGCTTGGCAAACCTTTTACAAAGTCTGTCATTTGTAGAACCAAAAATGATATCATCAACATATATCTGCACCAAAAGTAAGTCATTTCCATGATTGAGATAGAATAAAGTTTTGTCAATAGTCCCTCTATTATATCCACTTTCCAGAAGAAACTGAGCTAATAACGCATACCATGCTCTTGGAGATTGCTTAAGGCCATAAAGTGCTTTATCAAGTCTGTAGACATGATGAGGAAACTTTGAATCTACAAAACTTGGAGGTTGTTCAACATATACTTCTTCTTCCAATTTTTCATTAAGAAAAGCACTTTTTACATCCATTTGAAAGACTGTAAACTTTTTGTGAGCAGCATAAGCCAAAAATATCCTTATGGCTTCCAATCTAGCAACTGGTGCAAATGTTTCATCATAATCAATTCCCTCATATTGAGAGTATCATTTTGCAACCAGCCTTGCTTTATTCCTTGTAATAATGCCATCACTATCATTTTTATTTCTGAACACCCATTTTGTACCAATAACTGATCTGTTCTTTGGTCTTGGCACTAGGGTCCGGACTTATTTCTTTCAAATTCATTTAACTCTTCCTGCATTGCTTGCACCCAATCAGCATCTTGAAGAGCTTCTTCCACTTTCTTTGGTTCATTCTGAGAAAGAAAAGAATGATAGAGACATTCATTTGATGTTACTGTTCTAGTTCTAATACCTGCTTCAGGATCTCCAATAATCAAGTCAGGTGTATGTGCTTTAGTCCACTTCCTTGCAGATGGAAGGTGATCTCTTGAACTGGATGCTCCCCCATGATCCGTGTTGTCTCCATCAACATTGTCTGATGCTCCCCCTGAAATTATGCTCTCTGAGTTGGATTCTTCAGAATTTGAGTTTCCAGAATTATCAGAACTTGGCCCATCAGAACTTGATGAGCCTGTTCTAGGTTTTGATGCTTCTTGAGATGTGGTTGGATCTTCAATATGTTTCCCCTGCACAGGTGCATTTTCCTTTGGCGTAGTCACCACAGTTTCAATAACATCAGGGTTTAACCCATCAGAGTTTGCAGTATCAGGATTTAAACTATCAGAATTTACAGAATCAGAATTTAAAACTTCATTCTCAAATCTCAGCTGATCATGATCATTGAAATCTTCAAGTCCAGTAATCTTCTTATAATCAAAAGAGACATTGATAGATTCCATGACAACCCTTGTTCTTAAATTGTAGACTCTGAAGGATTTTGTGGAAAGTGGATATCCAACAACAATTCCTTCATCAGCTTTTAGATCAAATTTACATAATTGTTCAGGATGAGTCTTAAGAACAAAACACTTGCATCCAAATACATGAAAGTACTTCAGATTTGGCTTCTTTTTCTTCACCATCTCATATGGTGTCTTTTCATGCTTGTTGATAAGTGTTGCATTCTGGGTAAAATAAGCAGTCTGCACAGCTTCAGCCCAAAAGTAGGTTGGTAACTTTGCTTCATCAAGCATAGTTCTTGCAGCTTTAATAAGAGTTCTATTCTTTCTTTCAACAACTCCATTTTGCTGTGGAGTTCCGGGAGCAGAAAATTCCTGCTTTATTCCATGGTCTTTGCAGAACTCTTCCATGATCAAATTCTTGAACTCAGTGTCATTATCACTTCTTAAGATTTTCACAGAGTCTTTGACCAACTTATCCAGTTGTTTGACATGATCAACCAAGATAGATGCAGTTTCACTTTCTGTGTGCAAGAAATACACCCATATGTATCTGGTAAACTCATCTACTATGACCATAGCATATTTCTTCTTTGCAATAGACATGACATTCACTGGACCAAATAGATCAACATGTAGTAGGTGATAATGCTCAAGAATTGAAGATTTAGTCTTGCTCTTGAATGAGGATTTTCTTTGTTTTACCTTTTGACATGAATCACAGAGGCCATCAGGAGCAAATACTGATTTTGGCAGTCCTCTCACAAGATCTTTCTTGACTAGTTCATTTATATTGTTAAAATTTAAATGAGAGAGTTTCTTGTGCCAATCCCAGCTTTCTTCAATTGATGCTCTGCTTAACAGACAGATTGCAGAACCATCAGAACTTGTTGAAAGTTTGGCTTCATAAATGTTACCATGCATGTATCCCTTTAGAACAACTTTACCTATAGATTTTCTTACAACTTCACAGTGTTCTTCAAAGAAATCCACATGTTAACCTATGTCACGGTTTTGACTAACACTCAGCAGATTGTGTTTGAGTCCTGAGACTAGAGCTACTTTTTCAATGATAACATTCCCAAGATTGATATTGCCATATCCCAGAGTTTTTCCCATGTTTCCATCTCCATAAGAAACTCTTGAGCCATCTTTCTCCACAAAGTCTGATAGCAGGGCTTTATTTCCAGTCATATGTCCTGAACAGCCACTGTCCAGAACTAGGATGTTTTTCATGTTGCCCTGCAATCAGAAAGACCACTAATGATTAGTTTTAAGGACCCAGACTTGCTTGGATCCTTTGGCCTTATTAAGTTTGTTAACATTTGTAGCGGATTTAACATCAGAGTTTATGTTAACATTTTTTTTTATCAGAATTTAAAGTATCGGACTTTGCATCAGAACTTACACTAGAAGGAATAATGCTAACTTTCTTTAAAGAAGGTTTTATTTGATAATAATCATAGTACAAACTATGATATTCCTTACAAGTATAAATGGAATGCCATAAACTACCACAATGAAAACAAGGATTTTGGGGCTTAAACCTAACAGACTGACTCTTAACTCCTGTCTTAGAAGGTAAGGAGTTTATATTCTTATTCTTCCTGCAAAAAGAAGCCAGATGGTTAGAATTTCCACAGTTATAGCATTTCTTTCTAGGAGCATTTGGAACAGGCATATAATTATTGCTTTTATTCACACCTTCCTTTCAATTCCTATTTTTCCTAGGTGGCTTTACCTTGTTTACATTCTTAATCTCTTTCAGCTTATACTTAAGCTGTTACTTTGTCATTAAGCATATGTTAACTTCAGCTGGTTTATCCTGTTTTAACTTATCAGAAGTTGACTCTGCCTTAACTTATGTCTCACTATCTTTCATCTTTTCAGAATCAGACTTTATAGGTTTAGCTACAAACTTAACAGGATTTACCTTTGGCTTATTAGTCTGTTTAATAATAATTGGCTTAATTTGTTCAACTCCTGTTTCACTTTTATCATCTCCATAACCTAAGCCCTCTTTCCAGTTTCCACTACTTAGTAAATTCTGAGTTGTTCTGCCAGAGTTAGTCCAAGTCCTGATAATCTCTCTTTCCTTTTCTAACTCAGTTTTTAGAGATTGATTCAATTTTAACACTTCATCTCTAACATAAAAAGCATCATATCTTTCTTTCTGAGTTTGATGGAACATAACTAACTCTTTTTCTAAATAGTCATTCCTTTTCTTAAAAGCCAGATTTTCAGAAATTAACCTATCACATGTTAAATTCTGATCTCTATAGCTAATGAATATGGTTTTAAGATAAGATCTCAACTCAGTAATATCAACAGTATGAAAAGCATAAGTTGTTTGAGGTACCTTTAACTCAGCAGCATCAGAACTGCTATCAGCATTTGCCATCAAGGCATAGTTCACCTCATTTTCAGAATCTGAAGTTTCTGTCTAGCTTTTATTCTTTGTGACAAGTGCCTTTCCTTTGTCACCTTTTCCTTTCTTGCAATCAGGAGATATGTGGCCTTTCTCACCACAATTGTAGCATTTGACATTTGAGTAATCTCCTCTGTCAGACTTTCCTGCTTTGCCTTCAGATTTTTTGAATCCCTTTGTTAGATATATTTGATAATGTCATGTGTAATATGATTTGTGTTTAGTTTTCAGATCTTACCTAATAGGACAAATCAATACATAACTGGAAATCAACACTTATACTGAAGACAGAACTTAAGGTTCAGAAGATATTTATCAGGAGATAATATCAGGACTTAAGATGACTTTCAGATAAGGCAGGTGGCTGATTAAAAGGAAAGAAGATCGAGACTAAGACAGAAAGAATTGTGCATGAAGAAGGAAATCTATGAAGAATAGAATACTTGGAATAAAAGATAACTAGTTCATATATTTTAGGAAGCAGAATTATATTCCATATCAATTAGAAGATTATCTTGTAACTGTGTAGTATATAAACACATGCATAGAGTTTACACTTTAAGTGTTACGATTATCGAAGTTATTATTCTTTGTAACTCTAGCAGCTCTCGTGATAATTTGTTCATCACTGAGTGAGGACAGTTCCATATTGTAACAGAGTTTATTGTGTTGAATAAAATCTGTTTTCTGTTACTTAAGTTCTTATATTCGATTTGATTGTGCTAAACACTGTATTCAACCCCCTTCTATAGTGTGTGTGACCTAACAAGTGGTATCAGAGCCTTCTGTTAACACACAAACAGTTTAAGATCCAAAATCAATCATGTCTGAAGAAGAAACTCCAACCAAGCCCACCAAAACTTAAGAACCTCCAAAAACCGTAACTCATAGTCCATATGAGACTATAAGAGTTCCCATTTTGAAACCTTCTGAGTATTCCATATGGAAAGTGAAGATGGCTATGTTTCTGGAAGCTACAGATCCAGAATATCTCGACAGGATTTATGAAGGACCACATATGCCAACCAAACTCTCTGTGGAAGTTGCAGGTCAGCCAGCAAAGTCTATACCAAAGGAGAAAAGTGATTACACTGCTGAAATATCTCATCGATTACAAAGGATGCAAAGGTAAGACACTTGCTGCATAGTGCCATTGATAATGTCATGTCAAACAGGGTAATTAACTGCAAGACTGCAAAAGAGATATGTGATGCTTTGGAAACAAGGTGTCAGGGAACTGATTCAATCAAGAAGAACAGGAAGACGATACTCACTCAAGAGTATGAGCACTTTGACTCAAAGTCTGATGAGTCATTAACTGATTTATTTTAGATATATTTGATAATGTCATGGCTAATATGATTTATGTTTAGTCTCAGATCTTACTTAAACAGGATAACTCAGTACTTACTGGAAGTCAGGACTTAAGGATATCAGTACTTATATTATCAGGAGATAATCATCAGAAGATGGATATCAGAACTTAAGTGCTGGAGTATGTTCAGATAAGGATAATAGCTGATTAAAGGAAAGAAGATCGAGATAAACATAAGAAGAGATATGCATGAAGAAGGAGTTCCGTGAAGAATGGAATACTTGGAAGAAAAGATAACTGATTGATATATTTTAGGAAGCAGAATTATATTCCATATCAATTAGCGATTATCTTGTAACTGTGTAGTATATAAACACAGACATAGGGTTTACACTAGAAGTGTTATCATATTCGAAGAGATTATTCATTGTAACCCTAGCAGCTCTCGTGATATTTGTTCATCACTGAGAGGTAACAGTTCCATACTGTAACAGAGTTTATTATTTCAATAAAGTTTGTTTTCTGTTACTTGAAATATTAAAAGTTCGATTTGATTGTATTTTACACTGTATTCACCCCCTCTACAGTGTGTGTGACCTAACAAGTGGTATCAGAGCCTATCTGTTAACACACATACAGTTAAAGATCCAAACAAAATCATGTCTGCCACAGAAACTCCAACTAAGCCTACCAAAACTGAAGAACCTCCAAAGACACAAATTCAAAGTCGGTATAAAACCATCAGAGTTCCCATACTGAGACCATCTGAATATGCCATATAGAAGGTGAGGATGACCATGTTTCTGGAAGCTACAGATCCAGAATATCTTGATAGAATTAAGGAAGGGCCTCACAAACCAACCAAGCTCGCTGTTGCAGTTGCAG
Source organism: Apium graveolens (assembly GCF_009905375.1). Taxonomy (NCBI): domain Eukaryota; kingdom Viridiplantae; phylum Streptophyta; class Magnoliopsida; order Apiales; family Apiaceae; genus Apium; species Apium graveolens. Next base: position 226,751,218 of record NC_133656.1, on the reverse strand, counting down.
GTGAAGCAGCAAAGACCGTACCAAAGGAGAAGAGTGATTATACTGCTGAAGATATCGCATCAATTGCTAAGGATGCTAAGGTACGACACTTACTGCATAGTGCCATTGATAATGTAATGTCAAACAGGGTAATTAACTGCAAGACTGCTAAGGAGACATGGGATGCTCTGGAAACAAGGTGCCATGGAACTGATACAATTAAGAAGAACAGGAAGACAATACTCACTCAAGAGTATGAACACTTTGACTCAAAGGCTAATGAGTCATTGACTGATTTATATGATAGATTTGTCAAACTCTTGATTGATCTATCACTGGTTAATAAGGAGTATGATCTTGAAGATTCAAACCTTAAATTCCTGTTAGCTCTTCCTGAATGTTGGGATTTGAAGGCAACAACAATAAGAGACAACTACAGTCTTGATGAAACAACTCTTGATGAAATTTATGGAATGCTCAAGACTCATGAACTTGAGATGGAACAAAGAAGCAAGAGGAAAGGAGGAAAGTCAAGGACAGTTGCTCTTAAGGCTGAAGAAGAATCCCCCAAGGAAGCTACCTCAAGAAAAGACAAGGGTAAAGCTCTTTTCACAAAGTCTGATACTGAGTCATCAAGTTCTGAAAGTGATGATGACTCAGATTCTGAAAGCTTGCCTGAGACTGATGCTGATGAGGAGATATGAAGCTGTGTGCTCTTATGGTGAAAGGGATCACAAAGATTGCATACAGGAAGTTCAAGAAGGGAAAGAAGTTTTCCAGGAAAGGCACAAGTTCTGATAAAAAGAATTTCAGAAGATCTGAGGGCAGAGGAGGAAAGTCTGATAGAGGAGATTATACCAATGTCAAATGCTATAACTGTGGTGAGAAAGGCCACATATCTCCTGATTGCAAGAAAGTGAAGGGTGACAAAGGCAAGGCTCTGGTCACAAAGAAGAAAAGCTGGACAGACACCTCAGACTCTGAAAGTGAGGAGAACTATACTTTGATGGCAAATGTTGATAAAGAAAGTGCTGAGAGCAGTTCTGAAGCTGCTGAAACAAAGGTACCTCGGACTACTTATGCTTTTCTTACTGATGATATTAATGAGTTGAGAAGATATCTTAAAACCATGTTTGTTAGTTATAGAGATCAAACTTTAACATGTGAAAGATTAACTTCTGAAAATCTTGCTTTTAAGAAAAGAAATGATTTCTTAGAAAAAGAGTTAGTTATGTTCCATCAAACTCAGAAGGATAGAGATGATGCTTTTTATGTTAGGGATGAAATGCTAAAAATGAATGAATCTCTAAAAACTGAGTTAGAAAAGGAAAGAGAGATAATCAAGACTTGGACTAACTCTGGCAGAACAACTCAAAATTTGCTAAGTAGTAAAAATTGGAAAGAGGGCTTAGGTTATGGAGAGGATAAGAATGATAAAGGAACTGTAGAAATTAAGCCTGTTGTTAAGCAAAAGCCAAAGTTAAAACCTGTTAAGTTTGTAACTGTAAAGTCTGATAATGATAAATCAGAAGTTAGAGAGGGATTAACTTCTGACAAACTAAAACAGGAAAAGACAGCTGAAGTAAACATAGGCTTAATGACTAAGAAGCAGCTTAAGCATAAGCTGAAAGATGTTAAAAATGCAAACAAGGTAAAATCACCTAGGAAAAATAGGAATGGAAAGGAAGGTGTGAATAAAAGCAATGATTATAAACCTGTTCCTGATGCTCCTAGGAAAACATGTCATAACTGTGGAAGTTCTAACCATCTGGCCTCTTTTTGCAGGAAGAATAAGAACATAAACTCCTTACCTTCAAAATCAGGAGTTAAGTGTCAGTCTGTTAGATATAAACCACAAAATCCTTGTTTTCATTGTGGTAGTTTATGGCATTCCATTTATACTTGTAAGGAATATCATAGTTTGTACTATGATTATTATCAATTAAAACCTTCTTTGAAGAAAGTTTCCATTGTTCCTTCTAGTGTAAATTTTGATTCAAAGTCTGATAGTGTAAGTTCTGATAAGAAAAATGTTAACATAAACTCTGATGCTAAATCCGCTGCAAATGTTAACAAACTTGATAAGGCCAAAGGATCCAAGCAAGTCTGGGTCCTTAAAACTAATCATTAGTGGTCTTTGTGATTGCAGGGCAACAGGAAAAATATTCTAGTTCTGGACAGTGGATGTTCAAGACATATGACTGGAAATAAAGCCCTGCTATTAGACTTTGTGGAGAAAGCTGACCCAAGTGTTTCTTATGGAGATGGCAACATTGGAAAAATATTGGGATATGGCAATATCAATCTTGGGAATGTCATCATTAAAGAAGTAGCTCTGGTCTCAGGACTTAAACATAATCTGCTGAGTATAAGTCAAATCTGTGACAGAGGTTATCATGTTGATTTCTTTGAAGAACACTGTGAAGTTGTGAGTAAATCCAAAGGCAGAGTTGTTCTAAAAGGATACAGGCGTGGTAACATTTATGAAGCTAAGCTTTCAACAAGTACTGATGGTTCTGCAATCTGTCTGATGAGTAGAGCATCAATTGAAGAAAGCTGGAATTGGCACAAGAAACTCTCTCATTTAAATTTCAACAATATAAATGAACTAGTCAAGAAAGATCTTATGAGAGGACTGCCAAAGTTAGTATTTGCTCCTGATGGCCTTTGTGATTCTTGTCAGAAGGCCAAACAAAGAAAATCTTCATTCAAGAGCAAGACTGAATCATCAATTCTTGAGCCTTATCATCTACTACATGTTGATCTGTTTGGTCCAGTGAATGTCATGTCTATTGAAAAGAAGAAATATGCATTGGTCATAGTGGATGAGTTCACCAGATACACATGGGTGTATTTCTTGCACACAAAAAGTGAAACTGCATCTATCTTGATTGATCATGTCAAACATCTGGATAAATAGGTCAAAGATTCTGTGAATACCATAAGGAGTGATAATGGCACTGAGTTCAAGAATTTGATAATGGAAGAGTTCTGCAAAAATTATGGAATTAAGCAGGAATTTTCTGCTCCTGGAACTCCATAACAAAATGGAGTTGTTGAAAGGAAGAATAGAACTCTCATTGAAGCTGCACGTACAATGCTTGAAGAAGCAAAGCTTCTAACCTATTTCTGGGCGGAAGCTGTGCAGACTGCTTGTTTTACTCAAAATGCAACACTCATTAACAAGCAAGAAAAAACACCATATGAGATGGTGAAGAAAAAGAAGCCAAATATGAAGTACTTTCATGTATTTTGATGCAAGTGTTTTGTTCTCAAGACTCATCCTGAACAGCTATCTAAATTTGATCTAAAAGCTGATGAAGGAATCTTTGTTGGATATCCACTTTCCACAAAAGCCTTCAGAGTCTATAATTTGAGAACAAGAATGGTCATGGAATCTATCAATGTCTCTTTTAATGACAAGGATATTACTGGTCTTGAAGATTTTATTGATCATGATCAGCTGAGATTTGAAAATGAAGACTCAAGTACTGATACTGAAAATCCTGACAGTCTAAGTCCTGATACTGTAAACTCTGATGGATTAAACTCTGATGTTATTGAAACTGTGGTGACTACGCCAAAGGAAGACGCACCTATACAGGGGGAGCATACTCAAGAACATACCACATCTCAAGAAGCATCAGAACACACATCTAGCTCTTCAAGTTTTGATTCGTCAAGTTCTGACAAGCCAAGTTCTGATAGTTCTGAAAATCTAAATTCTGAAAAATCCAACTCAGAGAGCATAGTTTCAGGGGGAGCATCGGAAAATGAAAATGAAGACAGCATGGATCATGGGGGAGCATCCAGTTCTAGAGAAAACCTTCCATCTGCAAGGAAGTGGACTAAATCACATACACCTGATTTGATAATTGAAAATCCTGATGCAGGTGTCAGAACTAGAACAAGTACTTCAAATGAATGTCTTTACAATTCTTTTCTCTCTCAGACTGAGCCAAAGAAAGTGGAAGAAGCTCTTCAAGATGTTGATTGGGTGCAAGCAATGCAGGAAGAGTTAAATGAATTTGAAAGAAACAAAGTCTGGACCCTAGTGCCAAGACCAAAGAATAGATATGTTGTTGGTACAAAGTGGGTGTTCAGAAACAAAACTGACAGTAATGGCATAATTACAAGGAATAAGGCAAGGCTGGTTGCAAAAGGATATTCTCAACAAGAGGGAATTGATTATGATGAAACATTTGCACCAGTTGCTAGGTTAGAAGCTATAAGGATATTTTTGGCTTATGCTGCTCACAAAAAGTTTACTGTCTTTCAAATGGATGTGAAAAGTGCTTTTCTCAATGGAGAATTGGAGGAGGAAGTATATGTTGAACAACCTCCGGGCTTTGTAGATTCCAAACATCCAGATTATGTCTACAGGCTTGATAAAGCACTTTATGGACTTAAGCAAGCTCCTAGAGCATGGTATGAGACTTTAGCTCAGTTTCTTCTGGAAAGTGGATTCAACAGAGGAACAATAGACAAAACACTGTTCTACCTCAACCATGGAAAGGACTTACTTCTGGTCCAAATTTATGTTGATGATATCATTTTTGGGTCTACAAATGACAGACTTTGCAAGAAGTTTGCCAAACTGATGCAGTCAAGGTATCATATGAGTATGATGGGGGAACTTAGCTATTTTCTGGGCCTTCAAGTCAAGCAAAATGAAGAAGGCACTTTTATTTGTCAAAATAAGTACACCAGAAACTTGCTGAAGAAATTTAGAATGCAAGATTGTTCAAGTGCATCCACTCCCATGGCCACTGCAACAAAACTGGATAAGGATACTGGTAAATCAGTAGATATTACTGATTACAGAGGTATGATTGGCTCTCTACTCTATCTAACTTCTAGTAGACCTGATATCATGTATGCTACATGTCTTTGTGCAAGATTTCAAACAGATCCAAGAGAACCTCACTTAACAGCTGTGAAAAGAATTTTTAAATATCTTATGGGAACAGCTGATCTGGGATTATGGTATCCCAGAGAATCAGATTTTAAACTAATAGGTTACTCAGATGCAGATTTTGCAGGTTGCAAAATTGACAGGAAAAGCACAAGTGGAAGCTTCCAATTTCTTGGAGGCAGATTGGTTTCTTGGTTTAGTAAGAAACAAAAGTCAATTTCCACATCAACTGCAGAAGCAGAATATATTGTTGCAGGAAGTTGTTGTGCACAGATTCTTTGGATGAAGAATCAGTTACTGGATTATGGGTTAACATATTTCAAAATCCCTATTTACTGTGATAATCAAAGTGCTATTGCTATGACAGGTAATCCAGTTCAACACTCTATGACAAAGCACATCAGCATCAGGTACCACTTCATCAGGGAACATGTAGATGAAGGTACAGTGGAATTGCACTTTGTTCCAACAGATCAACAACTAGCAGATATCTTCACAAAACCATTGTGTGAAGCTACTTTTACAAGATTGGTAAATGAACTTGGAATGGTTTCAGGTTCTTTCTCTAAATCTGCTTAGTTTTGTTCTGTTACATCAGACTTTATGATCAGTATTTACAGAATTCAATCTCGTTATGTATTCTGTGCTTAAATGAAAAATATGTTTAAGTACTGACTGTTGTCTGATCAATGTTTCTAAACTCAGATAGTGATATGTCTGTTTAGGTAACTATTCAATCTTATGAGGATAACTGTGCCAGATGTTGACCTAGTAGTCTTCAATAAACAAGGGATCCCATGTAAGAAGTAATTATTTCTGTGGAAATCTATTGACACAAGCAAATTCTGATAATTGAGCTTAGTTGAGTTTACTTTGTCTATCTTATTACTAAGTCACAAACTAGAATAATGTTGCTCATCTGTTAAGTTCTGATGCTAGTAAACCTGTTGAATGAACTAAGTGCTGATAAACCTCACTTATCAAAAAAAAAATGATACAAGGATTAAAAATCAGGTACTCCTTTGAGATATAGAGTAAAAATATGGAAGGGAAGACCCAAGTGTATTACTGGTATTAAGTAATATGCATCAGAAAAGCAAATAAAATATTTTCTTGGTGACTTTTCACACTCTATGATTACTGAAGAAATACTCTGATAATAGCATAAATTCTGATAAGCAGTCGTGACTCACTTACACTGAGAAGCCACTGTAAAAAGGAATTTAAAAAGATGCACAAAATTAGCACATAATAGTTGAGGTGGACTCAAGCATGAACTCATTCACCAGTAGGTTTCAGGATAATGACAGCTCTTTAGCAAAGTTTTAGTTATGCCTTATTTCTAAGATTTACTGAAGTGAATCAGACTTTACTCTTTGTCTGATATTTAGCTTAATGCACACACTAACCACTCCATATGAATGATGAAAATCACTGTGGTGATCTATGTTATTTTAGATGAACAGTCATTATGTCACATTGCACAAATTCTGAGGACAAGTTTTGATTGCATGTTCTGATGATTATGTTCTGAAGAATATAAATCAGAATTTGTGTGAGGATTTACTAAGATAGGCATTCATTTTTCGAGTTAAGAGATTATGTTCTGATGACTGTTAAGTTCTGATATAAGTCTAAGTTCTGATATTCACGTCTGATTCTTTACTTGACTTATTTGTGGATAAAATTTGACCTAACAGTCTCAGTTTAAACCTGAATATGTTGAAGTGGAAGATTAATAGTCACTATGGTTAGGGATAGAGGTACTCGTACTTGAACAGTCAACTTTTACTTGCTTCTTGTGCGCATTAAACCATGTTTTCTCTTTCCAATCAATGTTTTTCTTTTTCCAAGTCTGGGGAGATGAGGTAGAATTAATTCCACCTGTAAGCATTAAATTTCTTTACGTCTCCTGGCATTCTCTTGCCTATATAAGCAACCACTTCACATCAGCCTTCCTATCAAATCTCTTCTCACAAACTCACCTTCATACTTTTTATATCAAAAACACCATGGTCGGATACAATATGTTTTTGAACTACGAAACTTTCAACATGGAGCTGAGCTGTGCTGATTGGCAGCAGGAATGGCACGTTACTTCCATTCCTGATGAGATATGGGACTCCGTTCCACAGGAGGTTCTCACCCACCTCCTGTTCTTCTATATGGATTACCATCGCCATCTAGAGCGATTGAAGGAGGAAAGGCTGGAAGCTCTCCGCCAGCAAGAGCGAATCATTCGACTCGCTATTCTGTTTGTCGAGAGTAGGAAGAAGAAATGATTTATTTTCTTCTTCCTATTTTTCTTCATCATCAGCCTTGCCCTGCTTCTTGAGCTAGGACAAAGGCTGTTGACGTTAGGTTTAGAAGCTTAGGGAAATCTTGTACAAGTTATGATGTAATTTAAATTTCATGACTGTATTCTCTTGATATATTAATGAAATTTGTTTTTGTTTCAAGATCTTGTCTCTGAGATATTTTGTAATGCATTGATAAATCCTGATATATATTCATATTCTGATGACCATATAAATTCTGTTTTCACTTAAGTTCTGATTTTATTTTATCAGTACTTGCTCATCTGATTTATTATGGTCCTTTTTACTTGAATTTTTTTTCAGAATATTGATGTTGCAGTGATAAATAATTAAATAAGTGGGAACGGTTTCAATTTTGAATTAAAACTGTTTCACCTTGATTAATGGAATAACTGGGTAAGTGGAACGGTTTTTCCTTGAAAAACTGCAAGTGGGTAAGTAATGATTACTATTTTCTTGAGCCCAGTAACTATCCGTTATTACTGCATGTCTGACAGGTGTCCAACGGTTACATTTTTTTAAGGTATAAATAAGACAGAGAGAGGATTTTTTTTTAATCTTTTATTTCCTTTCACACTTTTTCTCTCTATTTGCTTTTACTCTCTTACTTCTTCTAACGTTGGTTTTTCATATAGACATTCTATCAAACACCTAACAGGCACTTACACATCTTGATTAATTTCATGGCACCAAAGGATTTAATCATTGATGGAGCTAAATTTGTTCCAAACAATTATACTGCTATTCTTGATAATGCTGAAGCTCCATCTGAATTGCATTTTGTGCAAGATCTTCTTGCACATAGTGAAATCGGGTATGCGTTGACCCAACCTTCTATTTTCTCAAGTCAACAAGTTCTGACACTTTGGAGGACTGGAAACTTTGATAATGGTGGTCCAAATGGTACTCCTAGTATTGTTTTCGAAGTGGGTGATTCTTCATATGCAGTCACTCCTGGTACAATACGTAAGGCTCTACATCTCCCAGAAGGATGTACTTTTTCAATTCCAGAGGAATCAGCTCTTCAGGAGTTAATGGTCAGTTTGGGATATGAACAGAGTTTGGCAAAGCTTGGGCAGTTGAAACGGGCTCATATCAGGAGGGAATGGAGCTTCTTCTTCGACTGCATCACTAAAGCTTTTGGGAACAAGTGTTCGAATTTTGATGCCATCCCCATAATGAGTCAGCACATCGGGTATGCCATTATAAACCAAACTCATTTTGATTTTGCAACGGCTATAATTGGTTTTATTGGGGATAGGATGACAGAGGATAGGAATGTTGTCTACTTTGCTAGATTCTGTCAACTTATATATACTTTTTGTACTGATGAACCTCAACTAATTAGTACCTCAACTCCACCTTTTAAAGTTGCAAAACGATACTTTAATGACCTGGTAAATGCTGACACTAAGAAACCAGTGGTTAGACCTTTACAGATTCCTCAGTCTGTAAAACAGATCTTAGTCAATGTTGATCCTGATACTTATAAATCTATTTATCCTGATATCCAATCAACAACAACCTCCCAAACACCACAACAACCATCAACACCTACCACCCATACTACTCAAGCTACACTAAGGCAATATCTTAGATCATATCTCTCAACTTCACAGACAGTTCAACCCTCATCCTCAGAATCTCCTGTGAACCCTTCATCTTCTAAGCGTAAGAGGACAAAGACTGTTCCTCAAACACCTCAAAAGAGAAGGAGGATTGCTTTGAGAGATGAATATGATACTGAGGAACATTCCTTCTTCAGAACTGTTGTTAAAGAAGCTGAGAAAGTGACTTCTCAGAAGGATTCTGGAATTGGGGGATCTAGGCTTCTCAAGAGGCTTAGAAGAATGACTGTTCCTGAAACTCCCAAGGAATCCATATCTACAAAGAGATACAAGAAATAGAGGGCAAAAAGGCTAGTTTCAGATGATGAAGAAGCAGCAGCTAAGGAAGGGGATCGGGAATCTCTGATCTCACAAGAAAAGGAATCTGCTCCAGTCTCTACTTCTCCATCAACTCCAACTCAGGAAGCTGTTACTGAAAAGGCCACCACACCGTCTATATCTCCTGTTCAAAAATCCGTATCTCCTGTTGATCCAGGCACAAGTGCTGATATTGATATTCAGACCTTGGTTGTGCCTGAAGTAATTCTCTTAGAAGCTCCAACAGCAACTAATCCTTCAACAACACCTGTTACTGATGTTGTTCAAATTCCAGAGTTGTCTACTACACCTTCTCTGCATCTAGATGTTGATGATCAGAATTTTGGTGAGCATCAGGATATGGTTGTTGATCAGAACTTAGAACCAGATCAGCAATTAGAGGATGCTGAAGCCTCCATTGCTACTCACACTGTTGTTTTATCAGAAGATACTGATTCTGTAAGTTCTGATGTTGCAAATGCTGGAGATACTGGTGATGCTGCTCTACAAGCAGATGCTGATGAAGCAGGTCCTTCAGAATATGCTCCTCAACAAACAGTTCTTAAATCTGAACTTGTTAAGAAGTTTGTTACAAGAGAAGCACCAGTACCTTGGAGTGAAACTCCTGCAGGACAAGAGTGGACTAAGGAATGGAACTCAGTCACCTGTGCTCCTTCTGCACAGAATCCGGCTGAGCAATTGACAAAAGCTGATGAGATATTAAATACTAATGATTTCAAAACACATCTTAGAGTCACTGCATTGAGTACTAAACATTTACAAGGTCTTCATTCAAATACTCATGCAGAGTTACATCTCTTAAGGGAAGAACTAATGAAGCAAGAACAAGTTTACAAGATTGATAAGAAAAAGTTCTTCCCACATACCTTTGATAGGATTGCTTATATTTAGAAAACTCAAGAAACACAACAAGCTCAGATTAATGATATTCTGAAAAATCAAGCTGCTCAGCAATCTCAACTTACTGAAATCCAAGCCTCAGTGGAATTGCTTGTCTCTCTTCTACTACCTGCTGATGCCAAAAAGGGGGAGAAAGTAATTAAGTCCAAATGCAAGACTGACAAGACACAGAAAGGGAAGGATGATGAAAAGGATGATCAAGGAAACCCTGGAATGGGTAGAGGTCATAGTCAAGGTAGAGGTTTCTCATCAAGAAAAGCTGAAATTACAAGTCACAGGACAAGTTCTGATGCTGGTAAAAGGATAAGTTATGATGAACTTTTAGATCTTGATGAAGAAATGTCAAGACAGTTATTTCTTCAGGAAAATCCAGGAATGGACTTGGAGAGTTTAATGGAAGAAGAAGTCAAACTTAAATCAGAAAAAGTCACATCTAAATCTGAAGCTTATGGTAAAAAGACACTTTCAAAACTCAAAGGCATTGTGATAAAAGAAAGGACATATACTGAAGCAACATTGGCTAAATCACAACCGCAGATAGATCCAAGATCCAAGGGTAAAGAAAAGGTTGGTGAACCTATCAAGGTTTATGTGCCTCCTGAGAATGAAGAAATCACTGATGAAAAGGATGATCTTGCTCTGACTTCAAGAAAAAATCTTAAAACAACCTCTGACATGGCTCAAGTTGTTCAGAGTCAAGAGACAGTAAGTTCTGATATTCCAAAGAAGCAAGTAACCTCTGACATAGCTCAAGTTAACTTGATATCAGAAGATAGACCAAAGAAACTCCTACCAGGATTCACTAAAGCAAAACAGACTCAACCTTTGAAGACTGCTGCAAGTGGTTTTAAAGCAAGAGTAGTTATTGGAAAGGAAGCAAGAGATAAAACTGGATTGGGAAGTGCTGATGAAAGAAGAATACAGAACACTACCAATGATCCAACTTCCTTAAGTGAACCAGGTATTGGAGCAACTCCTGAGAGATTGAATCAACTGGAATCTGTACAAATGGTTTACCATACCTACTTGAAAGAACACATCTTGTTGTACTTTATGACAGATGGTAGGGTTTATCATATAAGGCAAAATGCCATTTCATTGAAGTATTTTGAAGAACTGGAGCATGTACTATTCTTACTTCAAGTGGGTGATAGATTGACAGGAAGTGCTGCAAACTATTTGAAGGATCAGATTCAGAGACAGAAAAGACTTTATTATGTTAAGTCTGACAGCACATATGTTCCAAAGTACAGAGATCACAAGGGTGATATAGTTGAAATGAAGCCCAACACTGCTAAAATTATAACTACCTTTCTGGGTTACAGGGCTGTGGAATTCAATCTTGAGTTTGATAAAGCTTATTTGATCAGACTGGATCAGGATATAAGAAAAGCAAAGATTAATGATCTCAGGGCTGCAATCTTTCAAATTGGTGAAGATAATGCAGATCTTAAAGATGCTAAAAGGAGAATGATTGATGAACTTAGATATGCTGAGAGATGTTTGTTGAAGAACTATCTCAGAACAACTCCTGACATCAGAGAGATCAGAAAGTGAAGCCAAGTCAAGATCTACAACTGCTTAAATTCTGATATTTGTACAGACTGAAGTTTTTATCAGAAGTTAAAAATTGGTAAAGCTTTAGGGACTGTAAGTTGTAGTTATCTAGTCTAATTCTCATGCACTTGTACTTAATTTTTTTGACATCATCAAATATCTGTTAAACTTGTATATTATGCTAATTTACAAGTTGGGGGAGATTGTTAGATATATTTGATAATGTCATGGCTAATATGATTTATGTTTAGTTTTCAGATCTTACTTAAACAGGATAAATCAGTACTTACTGGAAGTCAGGACTTAAGGATATCAGTACTTATATTATCAGGAGATAATCATCAGAAGATGGATATCAGAACTTAAGTGCTGGAGTATGTTCAGATAAGGATAATAGCTGATTAAAGGAAAGAAGATCGAGATAAACATAAGAAGAGATATGCATGAAGAAGGAGTACCGTGAAGAATGGAATACTTGGAAGAAAAGATATCTGATTGATATATTTTAGGAAGCAGAATTATATTCCATATCAATTAGCGATTATCTTGTAACTGTGTAGTATATAAACACAGACATGGGGTTTACACTAGAAGTGTTATCATATTCGAAGAGATTATTCATTGTAACCCTAGCAGCTCTCATGATATTTGTTCATCACTGAGAGGTAACAGTTCCATACTGTAACAGAGTTTATTGTTTCAATAAAGTTTGTTTTCTGTTACTTGAAATATTAAAAGTTCGATTTGATTGTATTTTACACTGTATTCACCCCCTCTACAGTGTGTGTGACCTAACAATTTATATGACAGATTTGTCAAACTCTTGAATGATTTGTCACTAGTTGACAAAGAGTATGATAGTGAAGATTCAAATCTTAAATTCCTGTTAGCTCTTCCTGAAAGATGGGATTTGAAGGCCACAATAATAAGAGACAACTATAATCTTGATAAAATAACTCTTGATGAAATTTATGGGATGCTCAAGACTCATGAACTTGAGATGGAACAAAGAAGCAAGAGGAATGGAAGAAAGTCAAGGACAGTTGCCTTTGTGGCTGAGGAGGAAAGTCCCAAAAAAGCTGCCTCAAGGAAAGGCAAGGGAAAGGCTCTCATCACAAAGTCTGATATTGAGTCATCAAGTTCTGATAGTGAGATGACTCAGAAACTGAAAGTATACCTGAGATGGACCCTGATGAGGAGATGATGAAGCTGTGTGCTCTTATGGTGAAAGGGATCACAAAGATTGCATACAGGAAATTCAAGAGAGGAAAGAAGTTTTCCAGGAAAGGTGCAAGTTCTGATAAGAAAGGTTTCAGAAAATCTGAAGGCAAAGGAGGAAAGTCTGACAGAGGAGATTACTCAAACGTTAAATGCTACAACTATGGTGAGAAAGGCCACATATCTCCAGATTGCAGAAAAGGGAAAAGTGACAAAGGAAAGGCTCTTGTCACAAAGAAGAAAAGATGGTCAGATGCTTCAGATTCTGAGGATGAGGAAAACTATGCCTTGATGGCAAATGCTGATAGCAGTTCTGATACTGCTGACTTGAAGGTACCTCAAACTACTTATGCCTTTCATACTGATGATATTAATGAGTTGAGAAGATATCTTAAAACCATGTTCATTAGTTATAAAGATCAAACTTTAACATGTGAAAGATGAACTTCTGAAAATCTTGCTTATAAAAAGAGGAATGATTAGTTAGAAAAAGAGTTAGTCATGTTCCATCAAACTCAGAAAAATAGAGATGATGCCTTTTATGTTAGGGATGAAGTGTTAAAAATGAATGAATCTCTAAAAACTGAGTTAGAAAAGGAAAGAGAGATTATCAGGACTTGGACTAACTCTGGTAAAGCAACTCAGGATATTCTTAGTAGTGGAAACTGGAAAAAGGGCTTAGGTTATGGAGATGGTAAGAATAGTAAGGGAACTGTAGAAACTGAGCCTATAGTTGTTAAACAAAAACCAAAGGTAAATCATGTTAAGTTTGTAACTGCAAAGTCTGATATTGATAAATCAGAAGTTAAGGAGAAAGTAACTTCTAACAAACCTAAACAGGATAAGCCAACCGAAGTTAACATAGGCTTAATGACTAAGAAGCAGCTTAAGCATAAGTTGAAAGATGTTAAGAATGTAAACAAGGTAAAACCACCTAGGAAAAATAGGAATGGAAAGGAAGGAGTGAACAAAAGTAACAATTATAAGCCTGTTCCTAATGCTCCTAGAAAAACATGTCATAACTGTGGAAATTCTAACCATCTGGCTTCTTTTTGCAGGAAGAATAAGAATATAAACTCCTTACCTTCAAAATCAGGAGTTAAGAGTCAGTCTGTTAGATATAAGCCACAAAATCCTTGTTTTCATTTTGGTAGTTTATGGCATTCCATTTATACTTTTAAGGAATATCATAGTCTGTACTATGATTATTATCAAATAAAACCTTCTGTAAAGAAAGTTAGCATTATTCCTTCTAGTATAAGTTCTGATGCAAAGTATGATATTGCAAATTCTGATAATAAAACTGTTAACATAAACTCTGATGCTAAATTCGCTGCAGATGTTAACAAACTTAAAAAGGCCAAAGAATCCAAGCAAGTCTGGGTCCTTAAAACTAATCATTAGTGGTCTTTGTGATTGCAAGGCAACAGGAAGAACATCCTAGTTCTGGACAGTGGATGTTCACGACATATGACTGGAAATAAAGCCCTGCTATCAGACTTTATGGAGAAAGCTGGCCCAGGTGTTTCTTATGGAGATGGCAACATTGGAAAAACTCTGGGATATGGCAATATCAATCTTGGGAATGCCATCATTGAAAAAGTAGCTCTGGTCTCAGGATTAAACACAATTTGTTGATTGTGAGTCAAATCTATGACAGAGGTTATCATGTGGATTTCTTTGAAGAGCACTGTGAAGTTGTAAGTAAATCTACAGGCAAAGTTGTTCTGAAAGGATACAGGCATGGTAACATTTATGAAGCCAAGCTTTCAACAAGTACTGATGGTTCTGCAATCTGTCTGTTGAGCAGAGCATCAATTGAAGAAAGTTGAGATTGGAACAAGAAACTCTCTCATTTAAATTTTAACAATATAAATGAACTAGTCAAGAAAGATCTTGTGAGAGGACTGCCAAAATAATATTTGCTCCTGATGGCCTTTGTGATTCATGTCAAAAGGCAAAATAAAGAAAATCTTCGTTCAAGAGCAAGACTGAATCATCAATTCTTAAGCCTTATCACCTACTACATGTTGATCTATTTGGTCCAGTTAATGTCATGTCTATTGCAAAGAAGAAATATGCTATGGTCATAGTGGATGAGTTCACCAGATACACATGGGTGTATTTCTTGCACACAAAAAGTAAAACTGCATCTATCTTGTTTGATCATGTCAAGCAACTGGATAAATTGGTCAAAGATTCTGTGAAGATCATAAGGAGTGATAATGGCACTGAGTTCAAGAATTTGATTATGGAAGAGTTCTGCAAAGACCATGGAATAAAGCAGATATTTTCTGCTCCTGGAACTCCACAGCAAAATGGAGTTGTTGAAAGAAAGAATAGAACTCTTATTGAAGCTCCACGAATTATGCTTGATGAAGCAAAGTTGCCAACCTACTTTTGGGATGAAGCTGTGCAGACTCCTTGTTTTACTCAGAATGCAACACTCATTAATAAGCATGGAAAAACACCATATGAGATGGTGAAGAAAAAGAAGCCAAATCTGAAGTATTTTCATGTATTTGGATGCAAGTGTTTTGTTCTTAAGACTCATCCCGAACAGCTATCCAAATTTGATCTAAAAGCTGATGAAGGAATTTTTGTTGGATATCCACTTTCTATAAAAGCCTTCAGAGTCTACAATTTAAGAACAAGAGTTGTCATGGAATCTATCAATGTCTCTTTTGATGATAAGAAGATTACTGGAATTGAAGATTTCAATGATCATGATCAGCTGAGATTCGAAAATGAAGTTTTAAATTCTGATTCTGTAAATCCTGATACTGCAACCTCTGATGGATTAAACTCTGATGTTATTGAAACTGTGGTGACTACGCCTAAGGAAAATGCACATATGCAGGGGGAGCATACTGAAGATCCAACCACATCTCAAAAAGCATCAGAACCTACAACAGGCTCTTCAAGTTCTGATAGGCCAAGTTCTGATAATTCTGGAAACTCAAATAATGAAGGATCCAACTCAGAGAGCATAAGTTCAGGAGGAGCATCAGAAAATGTTGATGGAGACAGCATGGATCATGGGGGAGCATCCAGTTCTAGAGAAAACCTTCCATCTGCAAGGAAGTGGACTAAAGCACATACACCTGACTAAATTATTGGAAATCCTGATACAGGTATCATAACTAGAACAGCTACATCAAATGAATGTCTTTATCATTCTTTTCTTTCTCGGACTAAACCAAAGAAAGTGGAAGAAGCTCTTCAAGATGCTGATTGGGTGCAAGCAATGCAAGAAGAGTTAAATGAATTTGAAAGAAATAAAGTCTGGACCCTAGTGCCAAGACCAAGGAACAGATCAGTTCTTGGTACAAAATGGGTATTCAGAAACAAAACTGACAGTGACGTCATAATTACAAGGAACAAAGCAAGGCTGGTTGTGAAAGGATACTCTCAACATGAGGGAATTGATTATGATGAAACATTTGCACCAGTTGCTAGATTGGAAGCCATAAGGATATTTTTGGCTTATGTTGCTCACAAGAAGTTTAAAGTCTTTCAAATGGATGTGAAAAGTGCTTTTCTTAATGGATAATTGGGAGAGGAAGTATATGTTGAACAACCTCCAGGCTTTGTAAATCTCAAATTTCCAAATCATGTCTACAGGCTTGATAAAGCACTTTATGGCCTTAAGCAAGCTCCAAGAGCATGGTATGAGACTTTAGCTCAGTTTCTTCTGGAAAGTGGATTTAACAGAGGAACTATTGACAAAACATTGTTCTACCTCAACCATGGAAAGGACTTACTTTTGGTGCAAATATATGTTGATGATATCATTTTTGGTTCTACAAATGATAGACTTTGTAAGAAGTTTGCCAAATTGATACAGTCAAGATATCTAATGAGTATGATGGGAGAACTTAACTATTTTCTGGGCCTTCAAGTCAAGCAGAATGAAGGAGGAACTTTTATTTGTCAATCTAAGTATACCGGAAATTTGTTGAAGAAATTTGGAATGTAGGATTGTTCAAGTGCATCCACTCCTATGGCCACTGCAACTAAGTTGGATAAGGATACTGGTAAATCAGTAGATATTACTGATTACAGAGGTATGATTGGCTCACTACTCTATCTAACTGCAAGTAGACCTGATATCATGTATGCTACATGTCTTTGTGCAAGATTTCAAGCAGATCCAAGAGAACCTCACTTAACAGCTGTGAAAAGAATTTTCAAGTACCTTAAGGGTACAGCTAATATGGGATTGTGGTATCCTAGAGAATCAGATTTTAAGCTAATAGGTTACTCAGATGCAGATTTTGCATTATGCAAAATTGACAGGAAAAGTACAAGTGGAAGCTGCCAATTTCTTGGAGGCAGATTGGTTTCTTGGTTCAGCAAGAAACAGAAGTCAATTTCCACATCAACTTTAGAAGCAAAATACATTGTTGCAGGAAGCTGTTGTGCACAGATTCTTTGGATGAAGAATCAGTTACTGGATTATGGGTTAGAATTTTCTAAAATCCCTATTTGCTGTGATAATCAAAGTGCTATTGCTATGACAGGTAATCCAGTTCAGCACTCAATGACAAAGCACATCAGCATTAGGTTCCACTTCATAAGGGAACATGTGGATGAAGGTACAGTGGAATTGCATTTTGTTCCCACAGATCAACAGCTAGCAGATATCTTCACAAAACCACTGTGTGAAGCTACTTTTACAAGATTGGTAAATGAACTTGGAATGGTTTCAGGTTCTTTCTCTAAATCTGCTTAGTTTATGTTCCGATACATCAGACTTTATGATCAGTATTTACAGATATTATTATCTTTGTGTATTCTGTGCTTAAATTGAAAATTACTTAAGTGCTGATTGTTGTCTAATGTGAATTTCTAAACTCTGATAGTGATATAAATATTTTTGTGACTATTTAATCCAATGAGGATAACTGTGCTAGATGCTGACCTAGTAATCTTTAATATACTAAAGATCACATGTTTGAAGTAATTATTTATGTGGAAATCTTTTAACACAAGCAAATTCTGATATTGAGCTTAGTTAAGTTTACTTTGTGTATCTTATTACTAAGTCAAAAACTAGAATAGTGCTTCTTATCTGTTAAGTTCTGATGTTAGTAAATCTGGTGAATGTACTAAGTGCTGATAAGCCTCACTTATCAAAAGAAAAAGAAAAGAAATAAAAATCAGTTACTCCTTTGAGATCTAGAGTAAAAATGTGGAAGGGAAGACCCAAGTGCATTGCTGGTATTAAGTAATATGCATTAAAAGAGCAAAATAAAATTTTCTTGGTGACTTTTCACACTATATGATTACTGGAGAAATACTCTGATAATAGCATAAGTTCTAATAAGCAGTTATGACTCACTTACACTGAGAAGCCACTGTAAAATAGAATTTCAAAAGATGCATAAAATGAGCACAAAACAGTTGAGGTGGACTCATGCATGAACTCATTCAATAGTAGGCTTCAAAATAATGACAGATTGTGAGCAAAGTTCTTAGTTATGCCTTATTTCTAAGATGTACTGAAGTGAATTAGACTTTACTCTTTGTCTGATATTTAGCTTAATGCACACACATACACTCCATATGAATGATGAAAATTACTGTGGTGATAAATGTTGTTTTAGATGAACAGTTTATGTGTCAGATTGCATAAATTCTGAGGACAAGTTCTGATGGAAGTTCTGATGATTAAGTTCTGATGAAACCATATCAGTATTTGTGTGAAGAATTACAGGAATACACATTCACTTTTCGAGTTAAGGAGCCATATTCTGATGACTTTTAAATCCTGATAATAATCAAGTTTTGATGTTGGCGTGACAGTATTTATTTACTTGGTTTATTTTTGGTCATTACTTGAATGATAATATTTTTACAGAATATTGGTTAATGTGTGATAAAACAGTCATAATCATTATGGGTTAGTGGTTAGCGTGTATGTCTTGAAAAAATGCATGCGCACAGTGATTATTATTATATCCCGTGCCCATTAACTCTAGCTTTAGATCTTTTACTGACTGTTATTATCACACATCAGTCTAGGGAGTTGAGGGGTCATTATTTTTACTTGTAATTTTTAACCAGTCCTCGCGTCCCTTGGTATTCTATTGGCTATTTAAACAAACATTCATTCCAGCCAAAACATCTTTCATTTTCTCACAAACTCACTCTCTTTTTATTCATACCAACAAAAATGGTCTGTTTCAATAGGAGTGGCATGTCACCGCCATTCCTGACGAGCTCTGGAACTCAGTTCCACAAGAGGTTCACATAGAACTCTTGTTCTTATTAATGGAGTATCACCTCCATCTTGATAGGTTGGAAGAGGAAAGGAGAGAAGCTCTCCGTCAGCAAGAACGGATCATCTGTCTTGCAGTGCTCTTCGTCAGCAGCAGAAGGAGTTAGTCGTTAGGTCTTCTTAGACTAGGACTAAGGCTGTTGATGTTAGGAATCGTAGAATAGGACTATCTTGTAATTTTTGCATGTAATTGATAAATTTCATCGAATGTAATCATCTGATATATTAATGAAATTTTATTTAAATTGCAAGATTTGTCCTTTGTTTCTCAAATTATGTGACTGTGCATGTTTAATTGCAATTTATTAATCTTTACTTCATCGACTTTTAATTTTATGTTGTGATGAATATTTTGATTAAATTCTGTTGATTTGAGAAAACAACTGAGGAACAGGTTCCAATATCAGAACCTGTTATTGTAGAAGCTGAGAAGGTTTCTTCTCAGAAAGATACTGTAACTGGGAGTTCTAGGCCCCTCAAAAGGCTTAGAAAATTAAATTCTGATGATAAAGCTCTTACAGTGTCTCCACCTTTAAGGAAATTAAAGAAATAGAGAGCTCATAGGGACATAGTTGAGTCAGATTTAGAAGATATAGTGGAAGCAGCTAAGGAAGGGGATCAGGAATCTCCGATCTCAACAGAACCAGTTGTTATTGAATTACTTCCTTCTGCACAACAAGAAACTGCTCAAGCTAAAATACCTACACCTCCTATGTCACCTATGGTTGATCCAGTACATACTAAAGAACCAGGTACAAGTGCTGAAATGAATATTCATAACCTGATTGTGCCTGAGGTTTTGTACTTGGAAGCTCCACCAATTCAACTCACTCCACCAACAACATCACTTTTGAATGTTGATCAGAACCTGGCTGCAGATCATAATTTAGAGGAAAATGTTGAAGCCTCTATAGCCTCACATACTGCTATTTTATCAGAGGATGCTGATACTGCAGGATCTACAAGTTCTGATGTTGCTAATGAAGAAACTACTGGTGAAGCTGATGCTAATTTAGATGCTGATGCAGCTGGCCCATCAGGACATGCACCTCAACAAACTGTACATAAAGCTGATTTAGTCAAGAAGTTTGTTACAGGGGAAGCACCAGTACCTTGGAGTGAAACTCCTAGAGGAAATGAGTGGACTAAAGAATGGAACTCGGTTAGTTTTGTTCCTTCTGAAAAGATTCTTGCTGAGCATCTTGCAAAAGCTGATGAAATGCTAATAAATGATGATTTCAAGGCACGGCTGAGAGTTACTGCATTAAGTACAAGGAACCTTCAAGGTCAACACTCAATAACTCATGACAAGGTGAATAAAATTCAAGAAAACTTGATCCAACAAGATATGAATGTGAAACTTGAAAAGAACGGATTTTTCAAGCCAGCCTTTGACAAAATTTTCTACATTGAGAAAACTCAGGAGAAGTAACAAGTTCAAATTGAAGAAATTCTGAAGAATTAGGCTTCTCACCAAAATCAACTCAATGAGATCCAATCCTCGGTGGAATTTCTTGTCTCTCTTCTATTACCTGCTGATGCCAAAAAGGGGGAGAAAGTGATTAAGTCCAAATGCAAATCTATTCAGACACTGAAAGGAAAGGATGATGGAAATGATGACCAGGGAAACTCTGATAAGGGTAGAGGTCAAGGTCAAGGCAAAGGACTTTCGTCAAGTAAAGCTAGAATTACAAGTCAAGGAATAAGTTCTGATACTGGGAGAAGAATAAGTTCCGATACCGGTAAAAGGATAAGTTCTGGTGAATATCTAGAACTTGATGAAGAAATTTCAAAGCAGTTATTTCTTAAAGAAAATCCAGAAATGGACTTTGAGAGTCTAAAGGAAGAAGAAGCTAGACTCAAAGCAGAAGGTGTCAAGACAAAATCTGAAGCTTCTGTTGTTGAAAAGAAATTTCCAAAGCCTAAGGGTATTGTGATAAAGGAAAGAACAAGTTATGCGGCAACCAAGGCCAAATCACAAATGGAAATTGATCCAAGGTCCAAGGGCAAAGAAAAAGTTGATGAACCTGTAAAGGTTTATATGCCAGTCATGGATGAAGATATAATTGATGATGAAACAGATGTTAATCTTACTCTAATGCATAAGAAGATTTTTCAAGCAACCTCTGACATGGCTCATGTTGTTCAGAGTCAAGATATAGTACGTTCTGATATGACAGAGAAGCAAGCAACCTCTGACATAGCTCAAGTTGGCTTGATATCAGAAGATAAGGAAAAGAAAACCTCTGACATTGCTCATGTTAAACCTTCAAAGATACTCCTATCAGGATTCACCAAAGCTGAACAGACTCAACCTTTGAAAACTGCAACAAGTGGTTTTGAAACAAGAGTTGTTACAGGAAAGGAAGCAAGAGATAAATCTGGGTTGGGTAGTTCTGATGAAAGAAGAGTACATAAAACTACCAATGATCCAACTTCCTTAAGTGAACCAGGTGTTGGAGCAACTCCTGAAAGATTGAATCGATTTGAATCTGTACAAATGGTTTACCATACCTTCATGAAAGAACATAACTTGTTATATTTTATGACAGATGGAAGGGTATACCAGATTAAGAAAAATGCCATACCACTGAAGTATTTTGAGGAACTGGAACATGTTCTATTCCTTCTTCAAGTGAAAGACAGATTAACAGATAGTGTTGCAGGATATTTAAAGTCTCAAATTCAAAGACAGAAGAAGCTTTATTCTGTAAAGTCTGACAGCACATACTGTCCCAATTACAGAGATCACAAAGGTGATATTGTCGATATGAAGCCTAACTCTGCTAGGATTATAACTACTTTTCTGGGTTATAAGGCTGTGGAATTCAATCTAGAGTCTGACAAGGCATATCTGATTAGACTAGATCAGGAGATAAGAAAAGCTAAGATAAATGATCTCAGAGCAGCTATTTTTCAAACTGGAGAAGATACAACTGAATTGATAAATGCTAAAAGGAGGATGGTCAATGAACTTGAATATGCAGAGAGATGTTTGTTGAAGAACTATTTCAGGACAACTCCTGATATCAAAGAGATCGGAAGAAATTGAAAGTTGAAGCCAAGTCAAAGATCTACAACTACTTAAATTCTGAAGTTTATACAGACTGAAACTGTTATCAAAAGTTAAAGATGGTAAAGCTGAAAGGACTATAAGTTGTAGTTATCTAGTCAAATTCTCATGCATTTGTACTTAATATTTTTGACATCATCAAATATTTGTTGAACTTGTATATTATGCTAATTTACAAGTTGGGGGAGATTGTTAGATATATTTGATAATGTCATGTGTAATATAATTTGTGTTTAGTTTTCAGATCTTACCTAACAAGACAAATCAGTACTTAACTGGAAATCAGAACTTATACTGAAGATAGAACTTAAGTTATCAGAACTTAAGGTTCGGAAGATATTTATCAGGAGATAATATCAGGACTTAAGATGACTTTCAGATAAGGCAGGCGGTTGATTGAAAGGAAAGAAGATCGAGACTAAGACAGAAAGAATTGTGCATGAAGAAGGAATTCTATGAAGAATAGAATACTTGGAAGAAAAGATAACTAGTTGATATATTTTAGGAAGCAGAATTATATTCCATATCAATTAGAAGATTATCTTGTAACTGTGTAGTATATAAACACAGCCATAGAGTTTACATTATAAGTGTTACGATTATCGAAGTTATTATTCTTTGTAACTCTAGCAGCTCTCGTGATAATTTGTTCATCACTGAGAGAGGACAGTTCCATATTGTAACAGAGTTTATTGTGTTAAATAAAATCTATTTTCTGTTACTTAAGTTCTTATATTCGATTTGCTTGTGCTAAACACTGTATTCAACCCCCTTCTACAGTGTGTGTGACCTAACACCCTTCTTATCAGAACTTCCACTTTTCCTAGAAAACTTCCTTCCCTTTCTGAATTTCCTGTAGGCTATCTTTGTGATGCCCTTCACCATAAGAGCACACAATCTCATCATCTCTTTATCAGCATCCATCTCAGATAGACTTTTAGTTTCTGAATCCTCATCACTATTAGAACTTGATGACTCGGTATCAGACTTTGTGATGAGAGCCTTTCCTTTGCCTTTCTTTGAGACAACCACTTTGGGGGATTCCTCCTCAGCCTTAAGAGCAACTGTTCTTGACTTTCTCCCATGCCTCTTGCTTCTTTGATCCATCTCAAGTTCATGGGTTTTGAGCATACCATAAATTTTATCAAGAGCATAGTTGTCTCTTATAGTAGTTGCCTTCAAATCCCAACTTTCAGAAAGAGTTAAAAGGAATTTAAGATTAGTATCTTCAAGATCATATTCCTTATCCACCGGTGACAGATCATTCAAGAGTTTGACAAATCTGTCATATAAACCAGTTAATGACTCATCAGGTTTTGAGTCAAAGTGCTCATACTCTTGAGTGAGTATAGTCCTCATGTTCTTTTTAATTGCATCAGTTCCCTGGCATCTTGTCTCCAAGGCATCACATATTTCCTTTGCAGTCTTGCAGTTAATTACCCTATTTGACATCACGTTATCAATGGCACTATGCAGCAAATGCCTTACCTTTGCATCCTTGGCAATAGATGAGATATCTTCAGCTGTATATTCACTTTTCTCCTTTGGTACAGTCTTTGCTGGCTGATCTGCAACTACAACAGAGAGCTTGGTTGGCTTATGTGGTCCTTCATTAATTCTGTCAAGGTATTCTGGATCTATAGCTTCCAGAAACATAGTCATCCTCACTTTCTATATGGGATACTCAGAAGGTTTCAATATGGGAACCCTAATAGTCTCATATCGATTATGAATTTGAGTCTTTGGAGTTTCTTCAATTTTGGTGGGCTTGGTTGGAGTTTGTTCTTCTTCAGACATGATTGTTTTGGATCTTTACTGTATATGTGTTAACAGATTTGCTCTGATACCACTTGTTAGGTCATACACACTGTAGAAGGGGGTTGAATACAGTGTATACTATAATCAAATCGAATTAAGAACACAAGTATGAAACACAGAATAATCTTATTAATAAAACAATATTACAATGAAACCGTTCTCTCTCAGTGATGAACACATATCACGAGAACTGCTAGGGTTACAATGAATAATATTCTCGATTAAGATAACACATATAGTGTAAACCCTATGATGTGTTTATATACTACACAGTTACAAGATAATCTTCTAATTGATATCGAATATAAGTCTGCATCCTAAAATATATCAATTAGTTATCTTTTCCTCCAAGTCTTCTATTCTTCATAGAATTCTTCTCCATGCATATCTCTTCTTATTTTAGTCTTGATCTTCTTTCCTTTCAATCAGCCGCCTTCCTTATCTGAATGTCTTCTTAAGTCCAGATATTATCTTCTGATAAATATCTTCTGATATCTTAAGTTCTGATATCTTAAATTCTGACTTCAGTATAAGTACTAATTTCCAGTTAAGTCATGATTTGTCCTGTTAGTCAAGATCTAAAAACTAAACATAAATCACTATTAGACATGACATCACAAATATATTTAATAATACCTTGTGTTCAAGTTTCACAGGCAAATGACACCCTTTACCATAACCCAACTGAAACGGCGACATTCCCAATGGAGTCTTATATGCTGTTCTATACGCCCAAACAGCTTCATCAAGCTTCAAAGACCAATCTTTCCTCGATGGACACACAACTTTCTCTAAAATGTGCTTGATTTCTCTGTTAGACACCCCAGCTCGACCATTTATCTGAGGATGATAAGCCGTAGCAATGCGATGATTCACATTATACATTTTCATCATAGAACTGAACTTGCGATTGCAAAAATGCGACCCCTCATAATTGATTATGACTCTTGGAGTTCCAAACCTTGTGAATATCTGTTTGTGAAGAAAATTAAGCACCACTTTCGCATCGTTTGTTGGCAACGCCTTAACTTCCACCCATTTTGACACATAATCAACTGCCAACAAGATGTACCGATTGTTACAAGATGAGATAAATGGCCCCATGAAGTCAATTCCCCAAACATCAAAGACCTCAACCTCGAGAAGCACATTAAGAGGCATCTCATCCCTCTTAGACATATTACCCACATGTTGACATCGATCACAATTCAAAACGAACTGGTGAGCATCTTTAAACAAGGTTGGCCAAAAGAAACCTGCTTACAGAATACGAGCTACTGTATTTTCTCCACCATAATGTCCTCCATAAGCCGTTGAGTGGAAATCTCGCAAGATCCCCCCGTTTCGCTGTAAGGAATACATCTCCTGATGATTTGGTCAGCTCCTTGTCGAAAAAGAAATGGCTCATCCCACATATACCACTTCACTTCATGTAGAAACTTATTCCTTTGAGCATAAGATAAGTCGGGAGGCATGATATTACTCACCAGGTAGTTCACAATGTCTGCAAACCACGGTTCTTCTTCTTGCACTCCAAACAGCTGCTCATCGGGAAAAGACTCATTTATCAATGCCTTATCCAATGAAGTAGCATTAGGGTTCTCTAAATGCGAGAGATGATTAGCGACTTGATTTTCAGTCCCCTTTCTGTCCTTGATCTCTAGTACAAATTCTTGAAGCAAAAGAACCCATTTAATCAATCTAGGCTTCGAGTCCTTCTTTGAAACGAGATAACGAATTGCAGCGTGATCAGTGAAAACTGTCACCTTAGTCCCAAGTAGATAAGATCAAAATTTCTCAAAATCGTAGACAATAGCCAAAAGTTCTTTCTCCGTAGCAGTGTAATTCAGTTGAGCACCATATAGGGTCTTGCTATCATAGTAGACCACATGAAATATGTTGTTCTTCCTCTGCCCAAGAAATGCTCCAACTGCATAGTCACTTGCATCGCACATCATCTCAAAAGGTTCATTCCAATAAGGTGCGGTTATGACAGGTGCCGTGATTACACTCTTCTTCTCATCATCAAACTTGAAAGGGGCATATTTCTCTAGAAAACTGCACAACGGCTTTGAAATCTTAGAGAAGTCTTTGATGAAACGCCTATAAAAACCCGCATGGCCGAGAAAACTGCAATTCCTTTAACAAAAATAGGTGGAAGAAGATTCTCAATGACCCCCACCTTGGCTTTGTCCGCCTCAAGACCCTTGCTAGAAACCTTGTGCCCGAGAATCATGCCCT
Source organism: Apium graveolens (assembly GCF_009905375.1). Classification (NCBI taxonomy): domain Eukaryota; kingdom Viridiplantae; phylum Streptophyta; class Magnoliopsida; order Apiales; family Apiaceae; genus Apium; species Apium graveolens. Next base: position 226,724,970 of record NC_133656.1, on the reverse strand, counting down.
GTCACACCATAAAGTGACATTTCTCCCATTTGAGAACCAAATTGGTCTCAATACACCTCTTGAGAACGTGTCCAAGATTTTGCAAGCATTCATCAAAAGAATCGCCAAATACAGATTAGTCGTCCATGAACACCTCCACATTCTGGCCAATTATATCAGAAAAGATGGCCATTATGCATCTCTGAAATGTGGCTGGCGCACCACACGGACCAAAAGAAACTCGCCTGAAGGCGAAAGTACCAAATGGACAAGTGAAGGTAGTCTTCTCCATATTTTCTGGAGTGATACAAATTTGATTGTAACCCGAATAGCCATCCAGAAGACAGTAGTACTCATGACCAGCCAATCTATCAAGCATCTGGTCAATGAAGGGAAAAGGGAAGTGATCCTTCCTAGTGGCCTTGTTCAGCTTCATGTAGTCCATGCACACTCTCCATCCCGTGACTGTTCTTGTAGGGATAAGCTCATCCTTCTCATTTGCTACCACAGTAATTCCACCTTTCTTTGGCACACATTGAACCGAGCTTACCCATGAACTGTCAGAAATGGGATAGATTATCCCTGCATCTAGCCACTTAAGAATTTCATTCTTCACTACTTCCTTCGTGATCAGATTCAGTCTTCTTTGCTGCTCGACCATAGGCTTGCTACCTTCCTCTAGCAGAATTTTATGCATGCAATAAGAAGGGCTAATTCCCTTGATATCTGCTATAGTCCAACCAATTGCCGATTTGAACTCTCTCAGAATCCTCAGAAGCTTTTCCTCGTCACTACCTGAAAGGTCAGATGCAATAATAACAGGCAAAGTAGATGTATCACCTAAAAATGCATACCTCAAATGCTTAGGTAACGGCTTAAGCTCAAGAGTGGGAGCTTCCTCAATAGATGGCTTGAGGCATTTAAGAGCTTTGTTCAATTCCTCCATTTCAAGAGATTCAAAAGTTATATCAATCTTCCTCTTCCATGGAGAAGCATTCAAATATTGTAATTGTTCTTCACCTTCGTCATCTTCACTATCTGAATTTCCCAATAAGGCTTTTTCTAAGGAATCGGACCTTAGCAATTGATCAAGTTCTGAAGTAACCACATAATCGACCAACTCCACCTTTAAGCACTCCTCATTTTCTGTAGGAAATTTCATAGCATTGAACACATTAAAAGTTACATCCTGATCCAGCACTCGCATTGTGAGCTCACCCTTCTGCACATTCATCAAGGTTCGGCCAATCGCCAAGAAAGGTCTTCCCAAAATTATAGGAATCTTCTTATCCTCCTCGAAATCAAGAATGACGAAATCAGCAGGGAAGATGAGTTTATCAACCTTGACCAAGACATCCTCCACAATATCTCGCGGATATGTAATAGAACAAGCAGCCAATTGCAAGGTCATATAAGTTGGTTTTGGATCAGGTAAGTCCAACTGCTTGAAGAATGACAAAGGTATCAGATTGATGTTAGCTCCCAAATCACATAAGCATATGTTAAAAGACACTTTTCCAATAGTATACAGAATAGTGAAGCTTCCTGGATCTTTAAGCTTCGGAGGTAACTTATATTGCAGCACAGCACTGCATTCCTCCGTGAGAGCGACTGTCTCTGAATCATCTAGCTTCACTTTCCGAGAGAGAATAACTTTCATAAAATTTGCGTAACTAGGAATCTGCTCAAGAGCCTCAGCGAAAGGTATGTTGATATGAAGTTTCTTGAACACCTCCAGAAACTTCTCAAATTGCTCGTCCAGCTTTTTCTTCTGCAGCCGCTTAGGAAAAGGCGGTGGAGGATAGATATGTTTCTCCCTTGTATTACCCTTAGGAGGAGTGTGCTCAACAGTAGTCTTCCTTGGTTCCACTTCTACTTCCCCTGCTCTACTTCTTTTTCAGCCCCAGCTTCTTCAGTCAATGTTTGAGTTTGTTCGGGATTCACAACCTTTCCAGACCTTAAAGTGATTGCCTTTACCTTTTCCTTAGCTTCCCTCTTTCCTGGCACTTCAATGTCACTAGGTAGTGTACCAGGCTGACGATTTAGCAAGGCATTGGCAATTTACCCAATTTGATTTCCAAGGTCTTGATAGAAGCATCTTGACTCTTGCACATAAGCTTCAACTCCTCCAATTTAGATTTTTCATTAGCTTGTTGTAGCTGAAGTTGTTGTCTTGGTGCATATTGCGGTTGCTGAAAACAAGGGGGGTTATACTGCTTAGCTGGATACTGCTGATAAGGCTGTTGAACTGCATTCTGAGCGTTGCTCCAACTGAAATTAGGATGATTGTGGTTGTTGGGATGATAAGTGGATGGCACATGTTGCTGCGAGCGCTGAAAGTTGCTCATGAACTGAGCTGATTTACTATAAATTGTGCATTGATCAGTCTCATGGGCACCAGCACAAAGCTCACAGACACTAGCGATTTGATTAACCACATAATTAGCCAAAGTATCCACCTTCATCGTCAAAGCCTTAAGTTGGGCAGCTATAGAAGTTGCTGCATATAACTCCAGAATTCTTGCTACTTTTCCCTGAGTCAGTCTCTGGGACGGATTCTGGTATTCATTAACAGCCATCAGTTCAATCAATTCATAAGCTTCATTGTAGTTCTTAGCCCACAAGGCTCCTCCTGATGCTACTTTAAGCATTGGTCTAGAAGTAGCACCCAATCCATTGTAGAAACAATTAATAATCATCCAATCATGCATGCCATGGTGTGGGCACTTCCTCAGTATCTCCTTATATCGATCCCAAGCCTCACACAGAGATTCTCCATTTGCTGAGCAAACTGAGTAAGAGCATTCCTGATTGCAGCAGTCTTCGTCATAGGGAAGAATTTAGTGAGAAACTTTTGAGCAAGATCTTCCCAAGTAGTGATAGACCCTGCTTGTAGAGAATGTAACCAGCACTTAGCTTTATCCCTCAGAGAGAATGGGAAGAGTCGCAGCTTGATAGCATCTTCAATCACATCATTGAACTTGAAAGTATTGCAGATCTCGATGAAATCCCTGATGTGCATGTTGGGGTCTTTAGTACGAGAACCCCCAAACTGAACTGAGTTATGTATCACCTGAATAGTGCTTGACTTGATCTCAAAAGTGTTAGCCCTGATGGTTGTCCTGATGATGCTTGACTGAATGTCATTGATCTTAGGCTGAGATTAGTCCATCAAAGCCTTAGGATTTTCTGCTTGATCACCCATCTCTACTAAAACTGGTTCCTCGACTTTCTTTTCTTCATCTACCTTCTTTTCTTCTTCAAAAACTTCCTTTCGAACCACCACAACTTCTTACTCGGCTTTATCCAGTGTTCTCTTACGAGTACGCGAACGCGTATGCATACACCCACGCTAGAGTACCTGAAATAAGACAAGGAAACAAATAAGTAACAATGTCTGAGTCAATGAACTTTAACGCTCACTGATGGAAAACACATAAACTAAAAATTAACATTGCAGTCCCCGGCAGCGGCGCCAAAAACTTATTAGTCGCTAAACACGCGCTAATATTACACACAAGTATACGCGTTCGTAAGTAGTATAAGATATAAATCAGATTTATTCCCACATAGACTGACTTGGTATTTAATTAATTTATTCACTTAAGCAACAATGTATGGTTAATATTCAATGCTAAGACGATAACAAATTGAGGTTGTTTATAACTAAGAATTAAACTAACAATTATAACTAAGGGAATGAGATTGATTGACTTAATATATATGACAAACATGGGATTTTAACTTCATTAAATACTTCATTCAATAGCCTTTTCATTCTTAACCTTAGCATGTAATGGTGATGACACTAATCAGATAACACGAAACTGATAAACACCAACTTTCGTTGCACGAATACCATACTACCAGACATCCACAAAATAGATAGAAGCTGAATAGACACCATTTTTCTTGAGACCCTATATATCTATAGAATTTGACAACATAACGGTTTAAGCACAAGTTATCTATCTTGATTACATAGGGCAAGTAAGATGGTTAAAATTACCCAAGAATCATGCATAACAATAACATATGAACCTATGCTAGCATGGCAAGTTCTAAATCCTTAAATTCACTTTCGGTTCATTAAGAATTGACACACTATCTTATAAGTTCGCGACACTCATAAAACGAATACGCACAACCAATACTACGTTATCATACAATCACCACACACTAAGGCATCGAAACAAATCAACCAAAGAAATCCATAAATAAATCCGCTAGACCCCACGATAACGATTAGCCCATAATCGGACTCATCATCAATGTGGGTTCCGATGAAAGTATGGTGTAATAAACGTAGTCTTTATAATGAATAATCAAACAAAGTTAACACAAGAGTATAAGTTCAACAAAATAAGAAACGAGCATCCAAGATTACAACTTAAAACAAAGATTCACAAGAATAAACTAGATCGTCTTCGCCTTTGTTGAATTGTGCTATAGGTCTCTTGACGTCTTCTTCTTAGCTCTGATATGTCTCTGACTTGATATCTTATGAAAAACGACCTAAAGTTGTTTATATAACAGCCCCATGTAATGTAGAAGTCTTTCTCTCAAAAGCCAAGTAGAAACATGATTCTACTATCCCGACACGGCGCGGCCGCGTGCTTGATCAGCGCGGGCGCGCTGGCTCTATGATGTTTGGGCGCGGCCGCGCGCTTGATCAGCGTGGACGTTCTGGGCTTCTGTCAAAACTTTGACTTCTTATTTTTCTTGCAGTTTTGAGTCGGTCTTTGCGAGCTTTATTCCTTAGACACTATCCTAACACCATATTAGCATCAAATCAATGCTAATTTACATGATTCTCAGATTAATGCCTAAAATGCAAAAATACTAAAAAACACATTAAAACACCAATAACTTGAGTACAAATAAACCAATTCAAAGCTTTACGGAGCGTAATAAAGTGTCATAAATGCCACTCAACAAGCATCACCCTCCAACTTATACACAGCTAACCTGACCTTCTGAATCTAATCATAACCCAGTGCATCAAAAATCTTCTCGAGATGAACAATCCAATTTTCAGCATCAATAGGAGTCGGTGTTGAACTAAAAGAGACTGGTTTCTGCTTCACAAACCTCTCCAACCATACAAACGGCTCCAGCTGATGGCCCTGACCGTTCTGATTCTGATTCTCATTGCCATTCTGATTTCCTTGTCCATTCTGATTTCCCTCGCCATTCTAATTCCCTTGTCCATTCTGATTTTCCTCGCCATTCTGATTTCCTTGGTTTTCCAAAGCCTACTGTACAGCCTGAGCCACTGCTTGCCCTATCATGTCAGTAAGCTGAGCAGGGTCAATGTGAAAAGGATCATGTCTAAGAGGCATCTACAATAGAAGATAGCGAACGAATGAAGATTACGAGAATAAATATGATGAAGCAGTTACAAGCAGATTTCAAAATGATGAAGTATGATGAAATGATAAAGAGCAGAATGAAACGATATTAAATGGAGCACCCATCCTTTCGTCTACCCAAACTCACAGGTCAACCTAAGTAGGTTTTCTACAAGAAGGAACCTAGGCCCTGATGACATCTCTCTAACACCCCCTTTTTATAATAAAAGGAGATATTATTTAAAATCCATAAACTTGCAAACAAAGCACTAATATATTTCTAAATAATAATTAAATAGTCTAAAAATCTTCAAAAATAATATTCAAACTGTCTAAACCAAATATATAAATGCTGAATCTCTAAATAACTAAATCTCGATAATAATAAAGTCATAAACCCCAATCAACGAAATGGGGTAACTCTCCATAACATAATCCCAGATTCCCCTAAGCACCTGCCAGAAAAAAATACGGCATGAGCCAAACGCCCAGTACGGATTTGGAATACAATTTATAAAATAAAATCAGAAATGAAGATTTCACAATTTATAATAAAACAATAATTTTAAAGAAAACAAGTATGGTTGAAATAACGAGGGGTTAGGATATTTCATACCGAGATCAGAACAGATACAAATACACACATTATAGGGTACCTAATGCGTGCAACAAAATGGATAACGTGTACGGCAGATACAACATCACCATAAATCAAATCACAAATCAAACTCTGGGTGCACCCACATGTCCTGAACAAATATCAAATGTGCAAAAGCTCCTCCCAAGAGCTAACAGAAGGATAAAAGCCCATAAACATAGAAGCCTAAAGAAAAGCCCAAGATCTGGAACATTCCAGAATACTCTTGAGAATTCTGGGGAGTTCTAAGAAAGTATATATATATATATAAATAGAATTTGGAAAAATATAGGCCCAATTCATGGCCCAAATCCAAATAGAATTTGGGAAAATAGAGGCCCAATTCATGGCCCAAATTCAAATAGAATTTGGAAAAACAGAGGCCCAATTCATGGCCCAAATCCAAATAGAATTTGGAAAAACAGAGGCCCAATTCATGGCCCAAATCTAAATAGAATTTGGAAAAACATACGCCCAATTCAAGGCCCAAATCCAAATAGGATTTGGAAAAATTAAGGCCCAAACGACTAGGATTTAGGTCGAATTCCTAGACGTGAATCCTAGTCATTTGTGTTCGAACAGGAGCCAAGAAATGGCCAAAAATACGACCAAGATCCAGGTCGTTTAAACGACTAGGATTTAGGTCAAATTCCTGGTCGTTTGAATTCGAACAGGAGCCAGGATTAGACCAAAAGTTCGACCATTATCCAGGTCGTTCAAACGACTAGGATCCAGGTCGAATTCCTGGTCGTGGATCCTTATCGTTTGTATTCGACCAAACTCCAGGAGCTGGCCATAAATTCGATCAGAATCCAGGTCGTTTCAACGACTAGGATCCTGGTCGAAAAAAGCTGAAAAATAGGAAATTCCAGGCAATTGTAAATGTTTACAAAAATTAGGGAAAATCCAAAAAATTAAGGAATAATTTCCAGAAATTGTGGAAAATTACTGTAAAATTCCTGTAAATTAAGGAACAATTTCCAGAAATTGTGAAAAATTACTTGAAAATTCCTGTAAATTAAGGATAAATACCAGTAATTAAGGGAAAATTCATGTAAATTAAGGATAAATCCCAGAAATTAAGGAAAAATCCTGTAAATTAAGGATAAATCCCAGAAATTAAGGAAAAATTTCTAGAAATAGGGATAAGGTAAGAAAATAATAGGGGAGTCCCAATAAAAATCTTGAAGCCTTGAAAAAGGCAAAGATCGTTGTAAACGTGTAGGTCGCTCCACACTTTACGTTAAAAATGATACCCTGTAAGGGATTAAGTGAGCTTAACTTCAGCGAAATCTAAAAATGATTTTCCAGAAGTTGGGGGGCAAATGATAGGGATAAAATTAACCTTAATTATGACATAAATGTTACATTTATTATATTTGATTTGGATTACGAATAAGGCCCATTAGAATAAGGCCATATGTATGACATTTAGACCAAGAAGGATAACACATTGGTCAGGCGCAAGAAGATTAATACATTGATCAGGCCTGGTGGAACAAAGAAGGCCCAATAACCCTGAATATTGATTAATTTTGTAATTAATTAATAAGGGACAAATCAATTGATTAGTAAAGTCCAAATAAGGACACAATTGCTTGGAAAGTGGCCTCTAAGAAATCTCATACGATAAGGAATCAACTTCCTATATTATAAGACTCCGAAATTCATTCTAATTCTCAGACTTGCCCACTAAGTGTCCTAAATCAAATCTGATTCAAGGTCTTCCACACCTATATAAAGGGTCTCACCCCCATCAAATTAGAACTACGTTTTTTGACTTGATCCTTGACAATCAGCAAAAAACGTAGACATCTTGGTAAGGTAGATTGAGTCACGGAATACAAGAGTAGTCAAATCAAGTCTCGAAGCTCACGAGCCCTAATAATAAATACATCAATTAATACACCCTAGTTTTCTATTCATAATAGTACGATTTGCGTGAAGCGTGCAGTTGGTTTTTAAATTTTTGTAATTCTTCGATGCCACAACATACACCGCTGAAATGCAACCAAAAATAGGGTCGTCCTGTCATATTTTCGTTTTCCCAACCAGTTTTTTTTGCTGCTTTCATTTTTGGATTTTTTCATAAATATCGAAGTTTTAAAAAGTTTTTGCAAAAATATTATTATTATTTGTTAAAAATATTTGCAAAAATATTTGTAACCATTTTTACAAACACATTTGCAACTTGAAATTATAAAAAAAAACAAAAATACTTTCTTTAAATTGCAACCATATTTGCAATATAAAATATAACCCTAAATGCAACCTAAAACAGTTAAACTATTTACACTAAATTGCAACCTATTATGCATTATCGTATTTTTGTAAATATTTTCTAAGTAAAATAGTATTTTTGCAATTTTTTCAAAGGTTAGTAAAATTGCAAATAATTTTATAAAAAAATAGTATTTTTGTAACTTCCCTTCATTTTTCTAGTTAAATTCTAAGGGGTTATTTACTTACCGTTTTTTTTTAATTTTCATTTTCCCAATTTTTTTAAAAAAATTAAATTTTTTTTATTTTTATGAAAATTATTAAAAATTGAGAAAATACGTTTCAAATTAGCTTATATAAAAAGGTAGGAAAAATATATATGAACACTTCTGAATTTAGAATATATAATTACTTTATGTAATTAATGAATAATAGTAAACAATAATATTGTCAACAAAAATTATATTATGAAAACTTGTTTTTAAATTATTTAATTATATTTATATAGTTTTCAATATTTGTATTATATATATCATCTTTTATGTACTATTATGTTAACAATTTATTTGCGACTATTTCATTAATATAAATTTTTTAAATTTTATGCGAGTTTGTTTTGTCTTTATTTTAAAATAAATGTATTAATATTAATAATATTAATTATATTACTATAAAATAATATTCATATATTCATGTACAATTCATAAAAAATAATAAATTTATAACGTGGTGAAAATGGCGAGTTTAAGGTGTTCTCTGTTTTATTACATTAGAAAATAATAAAAAGTTGTTTTTCATAATTTTTTCAATCCTAGTTATAAATCAGAAAATCGTGTTTTCCATTTTCTAGCTTTTATTTTAGAAAATATGCAAATTGAACATATATTTAACTTTTTTAATTTAAAAAAAATGGAAAATCTGTGAAATAAACAACCCTTAAATATTTATATTGAAGTGCCATTTGCAACAGACCTGGTAAAATGGGTCTGAATCCGAAGATTCGAACCGAAATCTACAGAACCGAGATCCGATCGGAAAATCGAATCATATAATCCGATAATTATCCAAAAATTAAATTAAACCGAACCGAAAATTATCTGAATCGAAAATTTAACCGAAAATGATCTGAAATACTAGATCTGATTATAAATTGAAACCGAATAAAACTGAATCATATATTATCCGAAGCGAATTTGATTCTAAATAAACAAAATTCATACTTAAAAGTATTTTATATTCGTTATAATATAATTATTTAATTATAATATTATGTAAAAGTACATCATATAATATTAAAGGTACTACATTTAATAAAAATATATCTTTTAAGTCTTACAAAATTAAAAAATAAAAAATTTATGATCCGAAAATATCCGAACCGAATTTAATCTGAACAAATTTTTGTCTGATTTTTATCCAAATTTCATTCGATTTTAATCTAAATTAGACATGAACTCAATCACGTCATATTCGATCCGAATGATCTCCAATTATATTATAATCCGAAAATGAAACCAATTTAAAATTGATCTTATCTAAAATCGATCTAGTTATCCCATTTGTATGTTACGAGTGTATTATCATATGATTCCTTAGTTGTTTATTCAAAACGTTATCAGTCGGTTTACTTTAAATTTTAAAAATATCCTAGAAGTGTAATAAAAATGCTGTGTAGGCAGCAGGAGGGCCTATAAGAACAAAGCCAATGATATTGTAAAAAAAAGGTGCACCTATTACTATAATTTATAATGAAAAAGTGATTTTTGGTGCTAAAATGACACCACATCTTTAATGATTGGTTTTATATTTAACAAAATTGTTTCAAATTTAATTAAATTTTTTATTTATGTATATAAAAAAATTTCACTTTTATTTTTTCTCTATTTTCCTCTCTTTTTGTAACTCGTTTGTAGTGTGATGAATATAGCATAGTGCTATATTTTATGCTATATTTAACACAAATTATAAAACCGTTCTATTTTAGAATACTGTTTATATTACCATTGAATTATTAAAATTCACATTTTATGCTATATTATAAATATAGATATATATAGCACATCATTTAACGCCCCATTAAACATACTCTCAGGTGTATCAGGGCGTATAGTCACCATTCTCATGCTATTTAATAGTAGTCTCTAAAGATAGTGACATTTCTGATACCGTAGAGGATGGATTAGCACTTGCGCTCTAGTGTACACAACGACATCATTTCTGCTCAACTTAGATTTGTACGAAGAAACTAGTATTTCCAAGTTTCTCCAGGATTGTTTTACGTTATTTTTCGACACGTTTTTCAATACCTGTTTAAAGTATACTTTTATATTTTTCTTTAATTTTATTTTCTGAATAAAAAATTTATGATTAAATTTTTATTCAAAAAAAAAATGTCACTATAAAACTATATTTTATAGAAGTATCAAAATACGTGTAAATAGTGTCCAGTTGAATACTTAATTCTAGGGATGGGCATTCCTCGTCACCGATTACCTAACCGTTCGGAAGGGATTTAGAGAATTTTTTGGTTCTGGAAAGGGAATAGAAAAAATTATTAAAAACATTTAGGGAAATAATTATTAAAAATTATTTTCCGATTTCAAACTCCGATTATTATATTTAATATAAATAAATAATAATTTAGATGTGTATTAAATAAAATATTATGAATAAAAAAATGTAAACACACTTTTAAAATTTATTTTTATTATATGATTTTTATAATAGAATATGATTTAATAAAAAATATTTTAATACTATCTTTATTAGAAATACATTTCAATTTGAATTATTATCTAAAATATGATATTAAATTTAAAAAATAATTATGTTTCATGATTTTATAATTTTTTATTGAAAATGAATTAAATACATATTAAGTTATTTAGTTAAAAAAAATATTAGAATCCCCGATTACTAGGGAAGATCCTCTTTTCTCCGTCAGGGGCGGGGATTGAAGAGTAAAATAGTTTATGTTTAGGAATCAGGTCAGGTTCGGGAAATGAATTAGGATTCAGGTTCGGGAAATGAATTAGGATTCGGGGATCGGGGACAAGGATAACACTAATTGACATGCTCATTCATACTTGAATCCGCCAAAAAATCGAAAACAATTCCTATACGGTACAACTTATATAAATTAATAATTTCGGGACTTGTAAAATTTATTAATTTAATGAAATTACTTGAATTGAATTATTCTTTCATTAAATTATTTCATAAGTAAATCTGATTTGACACATTTATCACAAAATAAAAAAATTAAAATTTTAAAAATTACACGACCAGCTCCAATAAGGCAATAAACAGCATGCATCAGCCAGCCTCCGTCCCAACATAATAACAGAAGCAGAAGGGTTGCAAAGATTTGGCAGCATTTAATAATAAATAGTGATAGAGGTAACAGATATATCTACAATAAAAAAAATGTCTGCATGAATTAATGAGTCATAGCTTCATCAAAAGACACCCCACCCCACCCCATGTTCTCTCTCTCTCTCTCTCAACACTCTCTCTATCTCTCTCTTAAACAAATCAAAAGAAAACAATCTCTCTCTCATCTCTCTCTGCAGCTACAGTATATAGTTTCATCTCTATCCTATATGCTTGTGGGTACTTCACATAAATTGTTTAGGTGGTTTGTTGAGCTTGCTTAGCTCCATCTATACACTTTCTAATCCACTCTATCTTCCACCTCATCTCCACATCTTAAAGTTCAAATCTTTATTAAACCCTCCATTAGCTACACTCTAATCTTGTTTTTGCACTATTTTAAAGCTCCTATCTTTGATTTTCTTGAGCTGCAAAGTGAAGAGTATCTTATAAACTAGTGTATTTTAATTATTATTATTATTTTGTTTGCTTTTTGGTCATGTACTATTAGATTAGATCCCTTTCACCACTTGCATATACACATATCACACTCATGCCTTTCAATCTGTTATTCATATTAAGTGTGTCTTTTTGAAATTTGACTTTATTCCATTTTTATTAGCAAAAAAGAATCTTTTTATTATTAGCAAAAGGGTTTTTAATTATACCATCTTTTATGTTTAGATGTTATTTCTCTTGTTAGTCTACAATGATTTGTGCTTTTAGTTTAAATTGTTGGTTTTAGACTTATCTAGTTCTTGAATCTTTTTGATTTTAATTACTTTCTTGAAGCTAGCTAAGTTCAGTTAGTTATGGGATATCTTGTGTTGTTAGTTTGTGTGTTAGTGGTTTTATCTATGTCAATTGGGAGTTTTGTGGTTGTGGATGGAATTGGTGCTAATTGGGGCACACAAGCATCTCACCAGTTGCCACCTGATAAGGTGGTTAGGATGCTGAGGGAGAATGGAATTCAGAAAGTGAAACTGTTTGATGCTGATTACGGGGCTCTGAGAGCTTTACGGAATACTGGCATCGAGATTATGGTTGGAATTCCCAATGAGATGTTAGCAACTCTGGCTTCGAGCCCGAAGGCTGCTGAGAAATGGGTGTCGAAAAATGTGACTGCTCATTTGGGTGGTAATGGTGCTAACATCAGGTTGGCCCCTGACTATCTAGTTTGTTATATTTGTCGTAGATTTATGTGCTCTATAGGTATATGATTAGCTAATTGTTATTTTTAGTTGATTTAAGAAGCTAGTTTGTGACAATTATGCTATAGCGATATGTACAAGCAGTTTGCTAGTAAGGCTGTTGCTTAATTTTGGATTTGTATTTTTCACTATGTCTATTTATTTCAGCAAATACTTAATAGCATATCATGTCGAAATCAATGATAGTTTGTGTATATTCTTATTCGATTGTTTCTAGGGGGACAGCTTGAGATTGCATGCATTCTAGTTTTTGCCTTGTCTTTCCAGTGGAAGATTAAAATCCAATAAGAAGATGAATTTTAACCTCATCTTTTTTCTTAAACTAGCCATTTCCATATTTGGGAAGCTTAAGAACCTTATACCAAAGATAATGCCTTTAGCGTTTAGAACAAGTCCGGAAGTATATACTGTGCAAGTAAAAGTAAGAACCAAAAAATTTGGACGTAGTCATCGAGTAATGTGGACATTTCAAGCCAGGAAAAACCTATATCCCGCCTGTGTAATATGTTGTCGAAAATTCATGTCATCTACAGCTTTGTAATTTTTTATATATCCAAAAATTGTATATCTGTGTGTTTCTTGGAAATTGTAACCATCTAAGTAACAGATTAAAATATAGCTTTTGATGGCTAGCTTGACGGACCTCAAGTTTCATCAGAAAAAAAAGCATTAGGAACTTACTTCACTGTTCTTTATTACACTTTGTAAAAAGGTAACCGGGTCAAATTAAGGTAGAGGAAAGCTGTAAATAAGAATGTGCTTTTGTACCTGCAAAATTACTTGACTGCTTACTGTTACGATATTGTAAGGTAAATTATTAATTCAGCAATAGGTCGTTAATCCTAAATAATACTTCCTTTGTACAGCAAAGAGTATGATCTTATCTGTATCTACTTTGAATGTGATCTTTCTCTTGACAAGACAGATTTGGTGTCTTTCACAGAGTCAACTAGGTACCTCGTATTGCAAATGATAATAAAAGTTCTACAGTATTTATCAATGATATTCTCTGCTCTTCCTGAAGCAATGAATGTGCAATGATGTGGAATTCATTATATTTGGGTCTGCAGATGTTTAGAGTAACTTTGAGCCTTTCTCATCCAACTCGTCTTTTTATAACAATCACAGGTATGTTGCAGTTGGAAATGAACCTTTCCTGGAAACATACAATGGAAGCTTCCTCCAGACTACCTTCCCTGCTCTGCGAAACATCCAAATTGCCTTGACAAAAGCCGGGCATAGCAGCCAAGTGAAGGTCACTTGTCCCTCAAATGCCGATGTCTATGAGAGCTTGACCAGTAACCCGTCAGGCGGTAATTTCAGAGCTGCAATCCAAAATTACATGTTGCAGATTGTCAAATTTTTGAATGATAATGGCGCTCCATTTACTGTCAACATATATCCTTTTATAAGCCTTTACACAGATTCTAACTTCCCCATTGAATATGCTTTCTTTGATGGCAATTCGTCTCCTATAATTGATAACGGGGCAAGTTACAACAATATGTTTGATGCAAATTATGATACGCTTGTATGGGCATTAAAAAAGAATGGCTTTCCAGATATGCCGATCATAGTGGGAGAAGTTGGTTGGCCTACGGACGGGGACCGAAATGCCAATTCTATGCTAGCTCAACGATTCAACCAAGGGTTCATGTCTCATATAGCAGGTGGAAAAGGAACCCCGATGAGAAATGGTCCAATTGATGTCTATATGTTTAGTTTGATTGATGAGGATGAGAAGAGCATTCAACCAGGGAATTTTGAACGACACTGGGGAATATTCACCTATGATGGGTTACCAAAGTATGCCTTGAACCTTGGTACAACAAATTCAGGAGTCTTGGTACCAGCAAGAAATGTGCAGTATTTGGAGCGCAAATGGTGTGTGATGAAGCCATCAGCATCACTTGATGACCCTCAGGTGGCACAGAGTGTGAGCTATGCTTGTGGGCTAGCTGACTGCACATCCCTTGGCTACGGGACATCATGTGGGAGTTTGGATGAACGCGGGAACGTCTCCTATGCATTCAACAGTTACTACCAGAAGAATAATCAGCTTGACACTGCTTGTAAATTCCCCGGCCTGTCGATGACCACAAAAACAGATCCATCAGTTGGAAGTTGCAGGTTTGGATTGATGATCCAGCCATACTATGCAGGTGCTGGGAGGACATTTGGCTGTATCCAAAAGAGATGGAGTTTCCTGTCTGCTGCTATAGTGATTCTCTTGACAATTCTTTAAGTTATCTTTACATTTGTAACTGTTTGTAAACTCTTAGGAATCGTAGGTGACAGACTATTCGGTGAATAGACTGCAATATTCAAATTTTGCATCCCTCAAATGAAACGCTGAAACTCTTTAAAATCTAGCATAATTTTCAAAGTTATATAATGCCAAGATTTTGCTCCTATGCTTATTGTAAGCTATGGTAAGTTGCCTCTTTATCCTATCAGAAGAAGCTTTAGAACTTCAGCCATGAAAAACACACTGATGGAAAGTACAGTGGAAGATCAAAGGCAAAAGAAGGATAGCGTGATATTGTCCCCTTAGCATGCTTACACTGATTTTTAGGTAATTTTTTCGTGTAAGCGCGGCAAATTGTTTTCAAATCACAGACCTTATAGGACAATTCTCCAGAGTTAGCAAGCTTGCAGTTGTCTCGCTCTTGGAGCTTTGTGCTTGCTTTTTTACTACTTACATGCCCAGGCTACCTTGTTCCAGCATTGGTACCAACAATACATAGCAATGTATAAGAATCTGGGGAATTCATAGTTTATGATGCAAATAATAAAAATGGATCTGGTAAAGTAACCAAATCCATCCAGATAAAAAAAGTGTTTAATTTGCTTAGTAGTGACCGGTAATACGAATATATCATTAGGAAGCCCTTAAATCACATGTTGTATTGCTGCTACTAAGGGCGACAATCAGGTCATAACAGGATGTAAACCATAGAGGGAAAAAGCTTCCACCATTACACAGAGATGATGGTCCCTATTAAAAGCATAATGTAGCTATCACAATTGCCAATATAGTTCTATTTTGCCACAAGCCCTAGGGCCAGCTACACATTACATATTGACGTTTATTGCTATTTCCATTTTCCACTCGATCCTTTTTGAGTTGCAGGCGCTGCCATAAAATCTAATATCCAGTTATCTGATTCCTTTATGAAAGTTTCATTAAACGGTAAGTTTTCCCAAAGAAATGGTGGTTTCTCCGGTGCAAAAGATGGAATATATGGCTTCGTTTCTGATGCATTACTAGCAAATTCTAGTTCAGGGCATTCAGGCACATGTTCTATCAAAGACACATTAGACATGACAATAGGTTCAGGACAGACCTTGTGAGCAGCCATTTCACCAGGATCTAATTGATATCGCACAACTGGTTTGTCAATCGAATGACAAGCTGTTGACAACTTTGAGGAGATTTTCATGTCAGGAACTTTATCTGTTCCCACGGAAGTAGTTTCTTCTACGATACGTAGAATCTCTTCAATTGACTTGGAACCAATTATCTGACTGGCAACCCAGGGCCTTCTATTGTTTGGAAAATTACACGGCCCTCCCACTCCATATATACAATATGCGGCATCATCATAAGCCTGAGCAGCTGCCTCAGCTGTATTATGAGATCCCAACCAGATCCTTTTCTTTGTCTTGGGAATGCGTATTTCTGCAACCCATTTTCCATCTCGCAGTCGAGCGCCCTTATAAGGACCTCGAAGTCGTTTGGCACAAGTCTTTTGTGGAGTTGAGGAGGATATTTTATCAGCTTCCTTGGATAGCGCCATGCTCAGCCTACATTCCATGCCAGTACATATTCCTGTCGGACAATGGTCATAACTTTTAGGCGAGGAGCAAGTTTGGATACATATATACTGGCTAAAATCTTTATAAAAGGAATTAGAGAAAGAGGAAAGGTAAAGAGTTAAAGCTTAGGATTTTATTAATGCGAGCATAAGAAAACTTTTCCAGTGTTATAATTATGTGGCACCTCAATAAGGATATAGGATGGCATTAGCATAAGTCAACACGTGACGATATTACATGTAGCACGTTTACGCCTAAACTTGACAAGTTGTCCTTGTTGCATGAAGAACATTTGGAAGGATATGATGCTGTTTACTCAGTCAATCAATCTATTCTAAGTAGGTTAGAAATAATCTTCTTTTTCTAATTCAATCACACAATCTCGTTAATGATACAATGCATGCATTAGTATAAAACAGCATGTGACAAAACTGTAAGTTTTGCAATGATGCCTGAACTTCACACAACGTTCTCCACCCCACGTAGGACATATGCAACATAATGCAGAACATTCAATCAACTATGAAGTGGATCAGTTCAGACATCAAATAAAATTTTGAATCAAATTAGGCATCCTGATGTCCCACTCGGAAGCAGAGAGCCTGTACTCTGCTCTTGCACTTGCTCTCAGGAGTAGAGAGCCTGTTTCCAAGAAAAAATTAAATCAAACTTACCCAATATATGTCTCACTCGGAAGTACAGATGAATAATACCTATGGGGGTAAGATAAAAACAATGTTGCCCCTCACCTGGTGAGGGCACCAGCAGCCCCCAGGTAGTTATTACTCAAAACATGGTATAGCATACCTCTTACACCAGCTCATAACAACACAAAAGAACTGCACTTGGCAAAATACACACTTATTCATTCAAGATGACCATGTACGAGACAAACTGATATCGACTTCCCTGTATTGTTCAAGCAAAAACTTAAGTGCATAAAAGCTATATCCACAATTGTCTATGAAACAACCCCCGTCACTGACAAGTGCATTGAAGAAATTGCCATATGTGATGAAAAAATTTACCCCCAAAAATAAAATAAAATTAGTTATCATGATAGTTGACGTAATCATCCTCGTATATTCACTTTATAGCAGCTCAACATACCAAACCAGAAATTATCTTCAAAAGTTATATTAGGGATCTAATATGTTTATTCATTAAAAAAAATCTTGGATTTGCAAGGCCTGTATTGGACACTATCAATGCATATATGTTACCATGATCATGGACAATACAAGGATGCCATGTGAAATTGAGACGCATTCAGACCCTTAAAAATATTCTTGACTTATTTTTTATTTTACATGGACTCCGTGTTAGGCTTTGGCATCAACTATCTCTAATTTGAGGATAAGGAAACATGTTGTGTCTAATAATCGATTGATGCATCGAATCTTTAAGTATAAACTATCTCGTGCATAGAACTTTAGGAGATAAAAGAACAGTGTATTAGATCACCAGTCTTAAAACTATCATCCAACCAAAAAGTTCAAACTCAAATTTACCTAGCTTCTACACGCATCATTCTTTCCTAATTGTGAAGAAAATATCTCACACAATTAGCAAAAGTTTTCATTCTATTAAGAAAGTTTTGTTTTACTTGTGACATGGATACATTATATCCCTCAAATCAGTGATAACACCTATACTTCCAGCAAATTAAACTTAATATACAGTATGTGACTAGAGTTGGTAGAAATATACAATACCAAGATTTTTCTTTGAAGAGAAACGGATGTGCTCTGATGGCAGTATTAATTCAAACGATTGTTTTAATAAATCTTTCAATACCCCAATGCAAAGTTTCACCCTTGGCTGTCTTCAAGATCCACTAAACAAATAACAATTTTATTAATAGCAGATGCAATTTACAAAACACACTAGCAATATACAATAACATTGTAAATTGTTTCACAGAGTCAGAGATCAGTCATATTTATATATTTAAAGTAAATACCACACAATGAGCTTGGCCAGACATGAAAATTTTGGGTCTTCAGCCTAAGAATTACATTTAAAAATTGAGACATTTTTATTAGAATTTTCAGCAGCTATGATTTCTCAAAAGTACCCAAATTGCTGAATAAATGATATACATTTGATGTCTAACAATATGAAAAAGCTACCTTACATGACAAAGAAAATTCAGAAGATAGTTATCTTGTCTACGAAGACGAAATTGGAGCTAAAATGTGTCGAGGTTTAACACAAAGACTATATCAGAATCAGGTTTAAATTATCACTCAATGCATACTAAGAAGGCAGGGTACAATGTAAAGTTCAAAGGAAGTTGGCACCTTAGTAAAACTGATCAAAAACATTATCTTCAATCAAATGAGCAGCTTCATGTTTGAACGAGATGTATCGCACATCATCCCATGTCTTCCTTCCATTCCATTTCTTTTCCACGACTCAATCATAAGAAATTCCTGGTCACTACGCGAAGACACAAAATATTAGATGCGGGAACTAAAATAAAAATAAAACTTATGTTTCTTTTTTATTTTTTTGTTATAGTGTTATTTAACTTTTTTTAGTTATAGAGGGGACTTTGCCCCCATGTATCCCTACAATAGTAGCTCGACCCACCATAAGTATGTTAAGTTTCTGACAAACAAACCGTTTTAGATTAATAACGGATGACTAATATTGTGCTTGGGTGAGATGAATGAAAATGGAAGGAATGGAATGAAATTTGAACTATAACATGTATAATTGTTCACATTTTTCATTCCATTCTTATCATCATAAACTAGAGTTATAACACACCCATTTAGAGAAGTAATGCTACATTCTTTACCACTACCTATTTTCTTCACAATTTCTATCATAAAAAATTTGCACTCCATCATATTTTTTTCTCAAATCATCCCACCAACCCCTATTTTTTGTCAAAAAATTTATTCATTCCATTCCAATTCACCCGACCAAACACAACATAAGAGAATTAGAACTACACACTAAACGCTTGAGAAGTGAGAACTACTCCGTATACTTTCTGTGCATGCAAGATTCGTTAGACTAAAACTTGGGCAGCTATATATATTATAGAATGATTTTTATACTATTTTGTCCGTGTTTATACATAATTTTCTATCCTCCTCAGTTTCATTGACACAAAATTAACAAAAACTCAAACCCACAAATTAGGGATCTTTATGAATAAAATTACTGCACAAGTCTAACTAACAAATTGAATGAAAAAGAAACCTACATTCACTTAATGAAAAAATAATACATAAAAGTTATACTACCTTGTTGTCGAAAATATATATTTTAGCAGTAGTTGTTTCTATGGCATCTGCTCTAACCTTCTTTTAACGTTATAGAACAGTTGCCCCTGCACAAGCAGACTGGGATTCACAAGTATATTCTGTAATGCTGGGAGACTCCACTAGTTTTCAACATTTCGGAGAGCTCCTTTTAAATGGGGAAATAAAATGTTTACTTCTAATCTGATTTTAATATAAGTAGGACATTCATCTTTATCTTGGCTAAATTTTAGAAAAACAAGATTCTTTATCCGAAAATTTTTACAACTTACAATGTTAATAAATTATCAAATGATTCTGGACAAGGTTAAAAGTTTATTCTTTGTACTCTCAACCGGACCATTTTATAACAAATACTTATTTTTAAGGTCATTTACAAATTTAGCCTATTTTTACATAAAATTATCAAAAATATCAATTTCTGAAAAATTGACCAACTTTAACCTATAGTATACCCAACTGTCAGTGAATTATTCACTTTATATGAGATATCCAAGTCTAAGTGGAATATCCCATATATGAAATATCCAACTACCAGTGGAGTGTCTTATACAATTTGGAATACCCAACTAACAGTGAATTATTCAATCGGCTAAAATTGGTCACTTATTTCAGGATGACTATTTTGGTTCATTTTTTTCAAAAATTGACTATTTATGTCATTTTTTCTATTTTTAACTAAGGTTGTACTTGGTGTACGCGGTACAATTTGTTTCGGTTAAAGGGTGAAAACCAAACCAAATTAAACTGTAACTTGCGATTTTGCAATGGTTCTGTCCGCAATCAAACCGTTTGTATATATAAATCAACCAAATCCACCCACATAATTGTAGTTGGTTGCGGTTGGTTTTGAGGTTCAACCGCTCAAATAGTAAAATAAAACTTAAATAAATATTGCATACTTAAAATTATAAGGTTTTACAAAAAAATTCAATAAGCCTAAAAAATCATTAAGCTTAAATTACAAATAAATTTAATAGTTTTTTTTTAATCGTAGATAACCTGCAGCCGCTACCCTTCGGGTGCGCATTGGGTAAACCCTACGTGCTCACGCAATAACCTGCAAACCACGTGAAATAAGGTAAACAGCATTTAAGCGACATGCTTGACTCATGAGGCATAATCATAAATTCTCCTCCCGAAATATTTGAACCTATGACCGAGGATAGTTATCATTTTTTTAACTAACTAAGCCAACCCTTGCGGGCTAAATTCAATATTTAGCGATATATTATAATAAAAAAAACTAGTCATATAATATAAAAGTTAATGCAAAACTTTTGTGACTTTATATATATCGGGCAAAGTCCAAATTTCAATATTTAAATAATTTTATTTATATGTATATTTCAAATAATTTTAAAAAATATATTCATTTATGTAATATGTGGTTGCAATTGGATTTTCACAATTTTTAAAATAATAAATCCGCAACCAAGCCGTAAATTAAGGGTTATCTAAAATTGCATCAACGACCACTTGTATTACGGTTATCCGTAATATGCGGATCAGTTACAGGTGATTTTTGCGATTGATGCGGTTGATCAGATTGAATGTTCAGCCATAATGTCATGTTTGTCAAAAAAAGTTATCATAAGATTTTTGTTACATTTTTTATATTAGAGATAGACAAAAATCAGGGTGGTGGACCTAAATGTCACTTTGGCGTTAAAAATGGTCAAAAATGTCATTTATGGAAATAATGACCTAAAATGTCATTTTATAACCATACTTTTTTCAACGTTTTTGGATAACGTTACTTCGTTTCATGTTTTGTTTGTTTTTTTCGACTAATTAGCACTTTGCATCATAAAACTTTGGTTAAATCTCATTTTTGTACAATTACTTTTAACCTTAACAGTTTGTATCATAAACTTAAAAAACAATGATTTTTTGCATTCCTTTGATAGTTTTGATATTAACTCAAATGTTAACGTTAATTGTCAGAAGGGTATTTTGGATAACATTTTTATATTTCAGTTTACATCCTAAATTTTTTCTCAAATCTTACTTTGCATCCTAAAGTTTTGTAATTCATGTTATCAAAAAATGGTAATTTCAAATTATCAAAAAATAATCAAATTATAATATATTATATTTTATGTCCACATTAGGATTTAAAAACTGGATCATTAGTTAATTTGGTATAGTTTATATGATTTTTTAACGCGAAATCTTTACTATTTTGGTGTTATATTAAGTTATAAAATTCAATTAATAAAATTTTATGACTCACACGAAATTTTAAGAATTTTATAATACGATATTAATTTATTTATAAAATTTACAAATCATAAAAGAATAAGTTATTTATGAATTTAAGTATATATTTTAAGTATCATACAATTAGATAGCAAATAATATTATATCACTATTTAAAATAATTCTCAAGTATTCGGATCAGACTATCTTTAATTATTCTCATTACGCTTATTTTATTTAGATAATGATTATTTACTCTTTTTTCTTAATATAATGCTCCCTCATGACTCATAATTGAGACTACTACAAATTATAGTACCATAATTGATTTTTAAAATTTTCTTTTTTTATATAAAAAATTGAACATTAAATTTTTATTTATAAGAAAAGAATTTTTTAAAAAAAATTGAGGCAGCTATATTTTTAAAATGCGTGTCGAGCTCCATCACCCAATGTAAAGAATTTGGTGGGATAGAGGGAATATTATATTTCGACTTAGTATATTTCATTTTAAATTATATCAAAACTTGAAAAAAGAAATTGAATTATTTTAGATAAATTTATTTATTTGTTTAAAATAATTGTGGGATGCAAACTGTTACAGTATAAAGTTATAAATCTAAAATGAGATTTAAGATAAAATATGAGATGCAGACTGTAATTTAAATTTGCATAATTTTTTTAAAAAATATACATTATCAAAAATATCACTCTGACAATAACATTAACGTTTGACTTAACGTCAGAAACGTTAAATGGATACTTATTGACAGCGTTTCTAAATTTTAGAGTGCAAGTTATTTTAGTTTATTAAACCTGATGTGAGATTCGATCAAAATTTTGGGATGTAACGTGCAAATTAGTCCTTTTTTTCTAACAAATAAATTGCAATACTATAGACCGTCTTGATTAGCTTTTTTGAAAATAAAATGGGAAGAAACTCTAGACTAACCGACGCTAAGAGTCAAAACACTACATAAATTTAAGTGTATAACTTAATTTAGTAATTTTTAATATTTTAGTGTTCACCAAATCCCTTTAGAGTTTTAGAAATAATTTAAAATATTTTTTCATGATTGCAGGGTTTAACAATTTTTTATTTGGGTTATAAAAATATTTTTTTCTAAAAATGTGTAAAACAAAATGAAGTAATTTTTGGGGGTCAAAACGCATGTTGTAGTGTTTTGGCTCTTAACCTCACTTGGTCTAGAGTTGCTTTCCATTTTATTTTCAAAAAAGCTAAACAAGATGGTCTATAGTCTTGCGTTTTGTTTGTTAGAAACTAAAAAAATAAACAAATAACAAGCAAAACGTGAAACAAAGAAATATTATCTGAAAGATATTGTTATGAAGTTACTTTTTCGATCATTATTTCCAGAAGTGACATTTTGTAATATTTTAACCTTAAAATGACATTTAGGACCCCCATTGGAGAAATGGACCAAAATGTCATTCTGGTGTGTAAAATGATCTAAAATACCACTTCTGAAAATTATGTCCCAAGATGTTAATTCAGCATTTTACATCATGTAACGTTTGTAAAATAATCCAAAACGCTACACGATGTATCGTTCGTGTAGCGTTTTGCTTTAAAAAAAATTAAAGGCCATCACGTTATTTCATGTAACATTAAGATATATAGCTTTTTTGGTGTATTGTTTAGGAGCTCTGAAACATCACTCAATATTACATTTTTTATACTTCTATTTTATTTAATATTTTTAAAATTTAAGGGTATATCATAATTTAACAATATTTAACTAAAAATTTTAGGCTTCACCAATATGCTTTTGGATTTTATAAAAATTAAAAAATTAATTTAATAAATATACACCGATTTAGAGTTTAGATATATCATAATATTACATGAAGTAACGTGATGGGCTTTAAATTTTTTTTAGAAAAAGAAGTAAAACGCTACATCGTGTAGCAGTTTGAATTTTTTCCCAAACACTACAAGATGTACTGAAATGACATTTTAGGTTATAATTTTTATAAGTGATATTCCGAATCATTTTAGGCGCAAGATGATATTTTGGTACATTTTTCAAAAAATGACACCCACTTTTTATCATATGAATTTTGTCGATCATGAAAATCGACGACGGTTACAGGCATCAAAATGTGATGGGCCAACCCCCCGATTAGAATTCCACTTTCCGGGCCAAGCCCGTAAATAGAATACCACCCTGGGTTATCAACTTTTTGTTATTGTTTGAGAATATGCATAACCTTTAGGAAAAGTCAGGAGTTACCGACATGGGCCAAGGGCCCAAGATTACAATTTCGGAGGAGTTAATTTTTTCGTGTCTTATTTTATCCATGTCTAGTTTACTTTATTTTTACAGATCATGCCGTAAATTGTTGAACACAAGTATACAACTATTTTATTCATTTTATTATATAAATAATTAAACCGGCATTTTTTTTAACAGGAAAATGGGTCTGAGGATGATCAGGGCCGTTTTACGACTCGAAGGGGCCCGAGGCGAAATCGGAAAAATGGGTCATAATTTTTTTCTCCTCTATAAACTAGCATAATAATTCGTGCGAGTCACGTGTCATTTTCTAAAAAAAAATTATGCATCATGTAATTATAATTTTTTAGATCGACTCCAACAATATTTTTATATAGGCTCTTGTGTCAAATTTTGAAGAAATGGATATAAAATTTCTCTTCAACAAGCTCCATGTCCCCCTCTGATCTTTTAATGCTTCCTCCAAAAACCCTCAAATATTATTATATTATATATTTTTTACCCGTTTTTTTATATTTAATGAATGAAAATATAAACAGGGTATTAAGTGTACATTTAAAACGAAACGATTAAATTTAATTTGTAGAATGTCGTTAGTATGTTTACAGATAAAAAACTACAAATTAATATATATGTTGAATACAGAGTTGACCAAAATTTTGAATTTTATATAAATAAGCTACAATTAATTTACTCAATTTAAAAAGATAAAAAAACATAATTGAAGTCAGAATGACTTGCAATCATAATATAAAATAATGTAAAATTTACATTATTGTTAATATTAAAGTTGATTTTAATGAAAAATATTAGTTTTTGAAATTTAATGTATGTAAGTATGGGAAAATATTAGTTTTTTATTTAAACTACTGTTAACAAAGTAAAATTAAGTTATATTTATATGTGTGTGTTAGCATGTAAATTATTGTATGTTACATCTTTTAGTAATTTATGATGGTTTCAATTATTTATATGCTAAATATCTGATTTATGTGTATGTACAGTCATTATTAACATCTAGTGAGATAATTGATTACTTAAATAATATACATTTATAATTATTCAAAAATTAAAATTATGTAATAAATAAATTGTTATAATTTATATATGGTATTCACATTATCACTGACAAACAATCCATATTTATTTTTTACACAACCGGGTATCAATCATGGTTGTAACATAAAAATGAATTATATATTTTTAAGACTTATTATTGATATTCATGAGTTTTTTAAGAATTCGGAAGAAAAATTATATTTATATCATTATTTAAACCGTTTTTAAGTTTTTTCATTACGATTATAATATTTCTTCATATAATAATTTGATAACATTTTATACTTTTCTTCTAAAATTAAAAAATTTATGTTTGATAAAGTTTTATAAATATCAGTTGAACTGATTAATTCCTTCAAATTATTGAACAATATATGTTACTTCCTTAAATAATATAAAATGCATAGAATCAAATGCTACAATATAGTATAGATATAACTTTTATTTGAATAATTCAAAAAATTTGTACAATATCATCTTGATCAATGAATATTGTTGATCTAAAAGAATTCTTATTAAAAAATTAGTTTTTTTAAGTGAAAAATGAAAAATAAATCGATTTAATATATAATCCTAGTTTTAACAAAACTAATGAGATCTCATTTCAAATTTCAAATTTTCTCAAAATTGGGACAAATCCCCAATATAATAATGCATTACTAGTGAAGTTAATAATTTTAATATTAATAATCAATTGACTTGATTCTATAAAACCTCAAACACATTAATTTATATTAACATAAGATATTAAAAAAATTCTTAGTAAAATATTATCGCCGAGCTTGCAATTTGAATTTACTAAACGTATAATGTGACGATATTTTTCGGCCGGGTCATGAAATCAAATTTCGAGTATTTTTTGAACAATTGGCCAGTTCTAAAATGCATTGACTCATTATAATTCGAACTTATCTAGATATGTAATACCAATATAAATTATTTATATATAAGCGATTCTATTTTCAATATTTTTAAAAAATATATATATGTACATTTTAATTACTTTTATAATAAAAATATGTTAAAAATATATGAAATATATTTTCAAACTAAAAAATGATTAATAAATAAAATAATAATCCATTTATGTACTATGCATAATTTTATATCTGCAATTGAATTCTTTAAAATTAACTGTACAAATATTCAACTTACTATCTTTTTTTTGCGAAATTCAAGTAAGTATCTTTAAAGTTAAATAAAATATTTATTTAACACACTTATATATTAGGTGTATGATAAAAAACACATGTGACAATATGGTGTAGTGGTAAGAGGTTGTATAGGTGTATGATAAAAAACACATGTGACAATATGGTGTAGTGGTAAGAGGTTGTATAGTTGAATGAAATAACTTGATTTCGATTTCCATAAATCACATTTTTTATATAAATATTAAAAATAAGGGGTAATTTAGTCTTTTCAATGAGTTTTTTAGTCTCATATAATTATACTCTTGTTCTACTATTATGCGCTATATACTGTAACGGTATAAAAGGATACGAGGTTTAAATGATCTATATAGAACATTTGCCTAATATGATAATACAAAATATAATTATTAGTAAATATGATATTATATCAATGTTAGCCTAATTAATATTTATTAAAGTAGAAAAGCGAAAAATAGGCTCTCCTACTTGTATTTGAATAATTCAAAAGAAAAATTATGCTCGTGCCTGGAAGTTAATTTTTTTAACGCAAAAATAGTTTTTTGAATTAATTTAGAGCTCTGACCAAATATTGACCAAATATAAGCTTTATTTTTATTAGTATTTCGTAGTTAGCTTTTTCATATAAATTGTGGATTCCAAAAAGCTAATTTTGAAAAATCTACTTAAAAGGTATTTTTCAACTACAAAAATTTAATTAAAATATCTATTTGCCAGATAGTTTTATTAGAAACAACTAAATTTAATCGGTTAATCAAAATAGTTAACTCAATCAGTGAGTCAAAACGATACAATTAACATCTAACACTAATTGTCAAATAAGACCATACTATCGTAAATCTTGAACCTAACATATAAAGTTAACAAAACTCTGACTTTATAAAAATTTAAACCGAGCAAAAAGTACATATTTATAATAATTTAATATTTCTATACAAAATATATGTATATATATTAGTATTAATATTTTCTAAATTTTGGGCACCTTAAATATATGGGCACAACGCGGTCGCCCTTTTAAACATCCCATTGGTGAGGATAACCAAAGGTAATTCCTGAGGTTATTAACTCTTCTATACAAATTTAATGATATTTTTGTAAATATTGATAAGTTATCATAAAATTATAAATTTACTCTTATATATTTTTATGAATGAATGTTATAAGTTGAGAAGTTATCTAAGGTCATTCTCGTATACATGATACTTTCTTTTTTATAAAAAATGCTAGAGTGTAAAAAACGATTTTAAAAACGGTTATCAAATGATAAGTTGTCAAAATGTAATTGGATGTCCACTAATAAAAAAATGGGCCGCTTATATATTAATATAAATATTAAATTTGTAAGAAAATATTAAAATTCACTTTTTCAAATTCTAGCAACGACAGATGAAAAATTAAATTATCTAAATATTTTAGCTTATAGTTTAGATTTGAAAAACACTATTTGTAACAAATTTTGGCATACTAGGATTTTCTAAATATTTAAATTAAGATGAATGTTCATAAAAAAATGAAAATGACATTTGGACAACAGCCGAATAATAAAAGTAAATATATTATTATTGAGTAACATAAATATATATTATATTCATTGTTTAAAAAAATCAAAATAACTATCAAAACGGGGTCAAGTACCCACTACATACCCATATGTGATATAAGGATTTTACTTTTTAAAATTTTGTGAAGAGATGTGTATTCCCTGTTTACATGAATACGAAACTTTAACATGCATATTCATATTATTGTACATAGTGAATACTCATATTTTTAAAATACATGTTTTTCCAGAAATTTTTTAAAAATAATATGTATTGGATATGTGTATTTAGTGAGTATTTCAGGTAAAATGTATAATCGGATGTCAATCAACATTTTAGTGTATTTTGAACATTTTTTTTTTACTTTTCACGAAATATTTTAAATTCAAAAAGATACTTTCATGTGTCCTGTATAAAAAGCAAAACAAAACTAGGTAAAAACAAGAATAAAATATTCTAATTAAAAAGGCTTTGACTAAGAACGCACCTTGACTCGCCCACAAAATTACCCACCTATACCACAGCGACTTATCACCACGCTCCACTAATCCACATCACGCGTGTGTAACCATCTCCAAAAAACGCGTAAACAATGATGCATCAGCAGCAGCAGATTTAATTTCAAGATGTCGGAATTTAAAAGAAAATCGAACCGCCCTAAAGAAAAAAAATCGAAAAAAAACAAGAACAAAATATACATACACAGAGCCGTGTGTGTATATACGACCTAAAACTTAAACTTAAACCCTTCTCTTTTTCGAATTCATTTCTGGCTATCATTATCATTTTCACAAATTTATTTTGATTTTTCGGTTTTTAATTTGTGTTGAGAAATTATTGGATTTGAATTAATTGATAGATTTGAGATTTGAAGTTTTCGGATCGTGATGGAAAAAACGGGTCAACCGGGTACGGATCGGGTTGCTTCTGTCTCAACCTCTCCTGTTACTGGTACGTGCCTGTGTGTCTATATGTATGTATATGGAATTATTGATTGATTGTATGATTTTGAGTTGTTTTTTAATTAAGATATGTTATTGTTGAATTGTATGTGTTTTTTTGTGATTTTGAACCAATTGTGAATTCTAGGGTTTAGTGAATTTATGTGTTTATATGAATGTGTTTTTGTCGACGGCTAATTGTTTTGTGATTTGGTTTAATAATTTGGTAGGAGGTGTAAATACTGTATTAGATGCCTGTCACTTGCTTATATTGATAATTCCAGTGTTATGCAGTTACATTTTTTTAGGAATGATAACACTGCAAAGAAGTAGGTGAATACGTGAATATTTGTTGTAATCGAAAATTCAAGTGATTTGCGAGAAATTCTTGTAAGAAAGAGTGTTATGCAGTTGTAGTAAAGAAATGTTAACACTCGGAAAGAAGTCAGTGAAGACATTAATATTTGTTGTAATTTCTAGGGACGCCTTTTATTTAATCGGCTGTTTGGTATTTTTGCTTTACTAATTTGTGACTAATTTGTCATTTGATGCAGTTGAGAGACATTTTGCTGCTGGTAACTCGATTGAACAGGTAATTTGGGGAATACCGGCATCTTATGTTTAATAGTGTAAATTCATTAAAATGTTTATATGAAGTGTGAAAAATGTTTTTATCTAACGCTTTAAGTTTTTGATGCCAGACACTGCCGCCTAAAGATGGGAAGGTTGTACAAGCGAGTTCTGCTAATGCAACTCTTGTCAGGCCGCCAAGCATTGTAACAAACCCACCAGAGTTGTTGGTTTCAAGTGGAGCATTTGCCGCTTCCTACCAACCCAATGCGTATGCTCCAATAGATCAAAACTTCTACTATGGAGGTTATTTTCCTGATTATGTATCTTTTTCCGAGTCTTGAAAACTAATTGAGCATATGTATTAGAGGCTTGATAGGTTAATATGTTTCCTCTGCTCTAAATCATATTACGTTAAACTAGGTTCAGTATTGGAAAAACAAGGGATATGTAGGACAACAGAAAAAAGTATTGTATATAGCCTGACCCCAAGCTAAATTAAAAGAACTTAAAACTTTGTATGCTTGCTTTAAGTAATCTATAATTAGTGCAGGGTTAATAATATCAGCAACCATTTGTTTTCTTTTCCTGCATGCAAAGTACTTATCGATCTTAATATAATATATTGGCTGTATTGTTTCATTGCTATTCTCCGAGTTACTATAATTTCTGTTTGCCAATTTAGTATTTATTAGCATAATGGCCCATTTTTTAGACACAATATAGACCATAGTCTTATAGTTGTGAGGAACAATGTTTTGTATAATACTTACATATTATTAAGCTTACAATAATGTCAAAAGTTCGTGTTGCAACTTGTTAGTAGAGTAGAGAAGTGCAATCCCAACATGAGCTTTCTTCATATCTGATAATTCCTAGTAATAGACATGCTGACTTGAAACCAACTCCTTCGCCTATATGTAACAAATAAGCACTGCTTTATGATTCTGCTTGCAAATTCAGGTCTTACTTCTCCACTCTATCCTCATTGCCTTCTCTTAAATATATTCTTTCTCTTATATTTGTATTTCTTGATGAAATACTTATTTATTTCCTTCTTTATTGTGCTGCAGGTTATGACAACAGCAATGGTAACTGGGGGGAATATTCTAACTATGTCAATGCCAATAACTTGCAGATTATACCTCCAGTGAGTACAAGTTTTTTACACATTTTTTTGTCTGTTGCCTTCAAAGTAACTTGCTAAATAGTTTCATTCTTCAATATAGGCAATGTACAACGACAATCCATCGCTCTTTTTCCCCCCTTCTGGTTATAGTTTTGATACGCAAATGACGTATGGCCAGTTTCCTCCCTTGGCTAGTCCAATGTCTCCGTTTATGTTAGATGGTCAGCTGTATTCTCCTCATCAAATCCCCATGTCCCCGAATTACTATCCGCAATCAATTTCTCCAGGCCTACCGCATGTTACATCTTCTCATTCAATGTCTCAAACTGAGATGCTGGCACCAGTAAGTACAGGTCAGGAAGGTCTAAATGACAATATGCTTTTTGGACCAGGGTCTGGTTATTACTTGCATTTTGGATCCTTTCCTGCTAGTAATCCACCTGGAAACAGTAACCTTGGCTTGTACAAATACCCAGGAGAGTTTGGATCTGGTGAAAATCCGGCAATCCGATCAAATTCGGACACGGGAAATATTTTGTCTCCATTGACACCAGGGGCAGTTTATACACAGCCCATGGGCATCCTTGGACCATATGACCTTAGCCTGGCACAGGTTCGTCTTCTTAGAAAATTGCTATATTAGTAAACTAGCATATATAATGTGAAAGAGGAAAGGTCTACTATGTGATCAATGTCCTAGGCATTTTATGTTATTGTCGAGTGAACTTTTTGGTTTATCCACTCTCTTATATGTGCATTTTAACTATTTTGGAAGATAATTTGTTGCTTCCGCTTGTTTTAAAATGCGGGTTCTTATGTAGACTCTTAATATGTGCAGCTTTTAATAGTCTTTTTTTTATAAAAATCTTCTGTAAGTATTTCATTTTTAAGTCAAGGTTGGTCTTTAAACCATGAACCTCCATTCCATACCCGTTTTCAGGGTGAAAGTACGCATCTCTTTTTCATAATAAGGTTCAAATTTTTTTCTTCTCCCGATCTTGGAAAACTCTCATTTTTAATACTAGTACATCCTCTTACGCAGAACAGGAAATGTTGTTTTATGGCACAATTCCACTTCAAATATCTGTCACCTTTATAGTTTCTTTTTGGTAATTTTGCCGGTTTACTGTTTTTTATGGGATTATCTGACTTATAATATGTTTTAAATATTATATATTTGTCTACCTTTTATAATCTAGACTGAATTTGCAGGCTTCTCAGCAGCAAACACCATTCACAAGGCGCTATCCGAATAACGTCTCTTCTAGGATCTCAAATTCTGGCAACTGGGATACTAGT
Source organism: Apium graveolens (assembly GCF_009905375.1). Classification (NCBI taxonomy): domain Eukaryota; kingdom Viridiplantae; phylum Streptophyta; class Magnoliopsida; order Apiales; family Apiaceae; genus Apium; species Apium graveolens. Next base: position 226,692,929 of record NC_133656.1, on the reverse strand, counting down.
CGCTTCAACCGACTCACTACAGACAAAGGTGGGAGAAGGGATAGGGACTCAATTAGTGTCTCTGCTGATTCACATGGAATTCCCAGTGACCGTAATCGAGGTCCAAGAGCACTGAAGCCCAAAATCAAAAGTAATACTGAAGAAATGGCTGTACCTGGTATTGCAAGAGCAGGCGCATCTACTTCTGGAGTCAATCTTGATCTATACAACCAACCGGATTTTGTCACGGATTTTGAGAGGGCCAAGTTTTTTGTCATAAAGTCTTTCAGCGAAGATAATGTTCACAAAAGTATTAAATATCAGGTTTGGGCCAGCACACCTCTTGGGAACAGAAAATTGGATGCTGCTTATCAAGAAGCCAAGGATGCTAATGTCAATTATCCGGTTTTTCTCTTTTTCTCGGTATGCTACTTGCATTTTCAGAACTTAAAATATAATTTTAAGTTGTTAATGTTGTTCAAGTTGGTGGCTGGGGAGATTGTGAAAGTTGCAATATTATTTTGATTTCAAGAAAATTTGTGGCTGATGTTTGTGCATATTTAAAATTTAATGGCAAACCATTTACAGATGTATGTTGCCTACTCTATTTCAACTCAATTTGTACTCAAACACAAACTCACAGTCACCGGCCGACTTTTGTTTATATGTATCTTTATCTAACAAACAACTCCCAATCAGACTGGCGTGATAAAATATTTTTGATGCGAAGCTATTTTCACATGCTGGCCACCTGTATATATATTATCAGTTATCTGTATTAAACTTGTACCGTGTTTAAATAATACCAATGGGATAGAGCATTCATTCTGATGGCTGATTTATGATTGTCTACATTCTGTATGAGTAAAGAAACTCATAATTGTGAAATGGGAATATCAATACTACACGAAGGTGTACTTCAAGCAAGTTGTTTCATTAAATGCCAAGAACATAAGCTAAATTCTTGATTCATAATTTAACATGGCAAGCACATTGATATAGAGGTAATTTGTGAAACTTAAGAATTCCACGATTTCTGTGTGTGTATCTGTATTATTCTCATTCTCATGTTTTATTCTAGATGCATGTCTTTTTAACACTGTTGGTACATATTATAGGTTAATGCCAGTGGGCAATTTTGTGGTGTGGCTGAAATGACTGGACCAGTTGACTTTGAGAAGGATGCAGATTACTGGCAGCAGGATAGATGGAGTGGTCAGTTCCCTGTCCGGTGGCATATAGTAAAAGATGTACCAAATGGTCAATTTCGCCATATTCTTCTGGACAACAATGAGAACAAGCCTGTTACCCACAGCCGAGACTCTCAAGAGGTACATGCTAGTTATCAGTTCTCTTTGCGGTTACTCTTTTTTTTCATGCTTGATTGTTATTTCATCGGAGAAACTGAGGTACAAAAGAAATTGTTCTGTTTTTTGTGAAGAATAGGTATTTGGTTGAGATTTGTCTCTTGAAGCTTTTAAGAACCTTGTGAAGAATAGGTTAATTGGTTGAGATTTGTTTCTTTTAAAGTACTGGTTGGGAAACGTGTCCTTTTAATGTGCACATAGTACATCTCTTGCTTTTAGCTGCCTGTATTTTTGGCGGAGGTATAATTTGTTACATAAGACCAAAGTGAAACCAATTTCACGCAAGCGTAACTACAAGTCTCCAAAATTTGGTAATGGGGGTTGCAATTTTCGAGTCACATTATAGGGCTTTTACCAAGTTTTGTCATAAAGTCGTCGGTTATACTATATATGCTTTGTGTTGCTTTCAACATTGTTAGGGCACTAACATGATGCTTGGTTTATTTGGTTCTAGGTGAAACTGGAACAAGGTCTCGCGATGTTGAAAATTTTTAAAGATTATGTATGCGAGACGTCGATCTTAGATGATTTCAGTCATTATGATGGGAGGGAGGAGCGGTCCTTGCAGGAAAGGAGGGCTAAACAGCCAAGTCCAGAGAAACCTGATGCTTCAATAAACCAGTTATCAGAGAACCTTGCTGGAACCCTTCATCTGAAAGTCAACGATGAGATAAGAAAGTAAATTTGGAATGCTATGGCAAAATCCAAGTAACTGACAAATTAATGTATTGGGTACTGGGTTTAGCCGTTTAGGGATAGAAACGAGTGGCAAAGAGTCGCTACTTCAGCAAAAGTGCTGACAGGGAGTATTTGCTATTTTCTGGTCCAAGTTCAGCTGTACACTAAGTTTCTCAATTGTTTTCCTTCCCTTTCTTTAAAAATGTTAATGAGTACTTGCCGGTGATTTGGTCATTGGCGTGGGGGAGGAAAGTAGTTTAGATCCTGGATTTCTATTTCTTGCTGATATCCTTTTGTTTGTTTCAAGTCAGAGAAAGGTACATGAAGATACCATTAAGTTGGCTTGGTAACAGCCTTTGCTGGTTCACCAGTAATTGTAAGTTGAAAGATTTTTTCTTAAAAAAATTTTAGTGCAGGCCAACCAATTTTGCGCTGCTGCACAAAGGAACTGTAAAACTCCCATCTGTTAGAAATTTAATCAAGAGATTACTAATGTTTTATTTTATCTTTTTACACCGCACATATTCGTAGACCATAGATGCAAGAGTAGCGTGATAAATCAATTGTGGTAGCATCAGTGATTCAGGGGCCACTGAATTGGTTGCCAGAGTATATTATTATTACCTTCGTATATAAGAGCTTTTGCAAAATGTGCAGTATGAATTGGAGACACCGTATCTTTGACCTGACAGATCATGGATGCCGCATCCCAAATCTGTTGTGGTTTTACAGCTTTTATGCTCGCTTTCCGCCTTTGGCTTTACTTGATTTTCTTTAGAGCTAACATAAGGCCTGCATCTGGACTCCAGATTTTATCATCCTCCCAGCCATAATTAGATTACAGAGTTTGGTAAATTTTTTTTTATTTCAGTGCTACCTTAATATATACAAGCACCATCTTAGAAAATTCTTATTTCACTCTGATAGAGTTGTAGACATCAATGTACTTCCCTGCAGTGTTGTTCCAGCTATTATCAATCTTCATGACGTTTTGAACTGTGCGATTCCAGTCATTTGGTTCTGTATTAAACAACAAAGATTAGGAATGCACGTCTGATTCTGCATTAAACAACAAAGATTAGGAATGCACATCATCAGACTTCTGTATATATCTGAAGTATTAAATCAAGATATTCTTTGTTCAGGATGTGGGCCTTATTATTATCAGTTTACGCCTTAAAACATTATTATCAGTTTACGCCTTAAAACATTCAACTGCCAAGTGCCGAAGTTACCTTTTAAACTGAAGAATGAAGATGATCCTGAATTTCGCATAATAATTACTACACAGATCAATATATTCTTTCCACTTTTCTTTCTATTCCAAAAAATAGAGGATCAATAAACATTAAGTTTATGCGTGATATCATTATAATGTACTTGACCGTGATGCCAAGTGGGACAAATAGGATAGAGATTATGTTAAACTCTTTTGTCTCTTCTTCTACAAAGGGATCAATCTACATTAGTCCATGTGCAATCATGTTCGACACCAAGTAGGATAAATAGGATATAAGTCAAACCAAGCTGAACTTACTCTCTTTGTAGTAGGAAAATGCACGGTGCATAGCCCCGTCCAAGGATTCTTCATCAATTCCTTCAAAGACAAAACTTGAATACAAACAATTCTGATGTCAGAGTAGTCAGAAGTTGGTTAATGAAACTAAACACTTGATTGCAAACACATTGTCACATTCAGTAATTGCAGAGCCATATCCAAACTACTCGATGTGAGCCAAAGGAGTCCTATATTGCTTGAAATAGTTTTAAATCATCTTCAAATCAGTTAGTCAATCTCTCTAGCACATATATATCATAAAAGATTATAGGTTTATAAAAAGTGAAGGAAATACACATGACGGACTTGTAGGGATTCAATGTATCAATTAGCCAGTTTTTGTTTTGTTTTCTGATCAGCACCCTCCTTCTCACAGCCGAAGTCCTCGGATCGAAGAGAGAGAGACTAGGTCACATTAATAAGACTAGGGGACTCCCATCTATTCTCTACATGCCATAAAATTAAACTACCAGGGGGAAGACATCTAAAAGGCATTCATGAGAAACCCAAAAAGGTGGTGCAAGCCCTAAACTGGTACACTATTCCAGATTAGTTGATAAATTCAAAGCATTATTGACAAGTCATATAGGACGAAATTGGCTTGATCAGCATAACTATTATATCTCTTCACCAGATGATTACCCATTAGCCATCTCAGGTTGTGAATGATCATCCATGTCGAAGACTGTGTCAGCAAGACCGCCAGTCTTTCTAACTACAGGGACCTGTAAAAAGCATCATAGTGCCTCGTATAAGCATTCTCTTGATTCTAGCAAACTGAATATTAAACTTACACAAGTCATATTTTATAAGCTTTTAATTCTATTACAACAAACTTAGACACATAACAAAGAGGAATGGCAGGTGGTGCTCTAAGAAGAACTACTAACTAGGGGGAGCTGCAAGGCAAAGGTACTTGCAACTTTCAAGCACCTAAACCTTGTGCACAGACGAGGCAGCTTTTTCGTGCTGTGTGCTTTATTTTATATATTTATACATCTAGGTGTGTTGGCACATATCTCAAAGTAACCTAATAAATTCTTGGTTCACTTCTTGGCAAACATTTACGTGCTGTGCTGGAGTTTGCAAGTACTATTATTAAGTGGAATTTTAATTTGGTAATATTTCCCACGAGAGAAAGGATGGATGCAAGAGGATATATACCGCTCCGTATCGCATTCCAATCATTTGAGCAAGTCCACATGGCTCGTATATTGAAGGTACCAAAACCATATCTGCTGCAGCATAAAGCATATGTGACAGTTCCTCACTACAAAAAGCATACGGTATTAATACATAACTGAGGAAGTCGAGTTCACAAATATACCATGTCTTACTTCAATAAAATTCCCAAAAGTTACACATTCAAGTGACATTTTAAGGTAGTACACGCGTTTCACATCACCAGTTCTTTAGTTTAGAACAATAAAATTCCCAAAAGTTACAAATTCAAGTTCATTTATTTGTAGTTGGGAGTGAAGTCCAGATTAAATTTAGTAGAAACGGCCTTGTGGTTAGGACCCAAACCCGTCTCAATCCCCAACCCAAACGGCGCGGGATCGGATCGGGGATGGGCAGGGGGGGGGTTGATATGCCCATTCCAACTTGTGGTTGTTGTGTTTTGGACAATTAGACTGGGCTTGGTACAGCCTCTCCTTACTGCCAAGGGTCTGGGACAGCCTCTCCTTACTGCCAGGAAAGAGATACTTGGTTTCTTTGCTCTGGTTATGCCTCTTATAATCTAATAAATCTTAAAAGGAAATTTGATTATAAAGACCGACTAATAATTAGGTATATAAGGAAGGCTCACCTATACATCAGTAGGATCCGGATGTCAGAATCTTTGTTATGCTGCAAAAAAGCAAGATGATTGAATATTAAACATAACTACAAAAACAGACGTTACGGAGGTCTGTGTTTCATAAAACAAACAAAAATCACTCTTATTAACGAATCCTTCATGTCCATATGTGAGAACTCAACCAAGAACAGAAATAGGTAGAACATAAAAAAAATATATCAATATATAAGTTACCAACCAAATTTGCAAGATCTTCAAATTCACTTTCAACTTGAGTATTAGATGCCTTTCCTAGGATGATCATCTGTCCACCCTGTAAAATACATAACTTTTAAAGCAAAACAATACAATCAACATACAATTATTCCTTTATTTAACAATAATCGTATCTGGACAACTACAGGTCTAACCACATAGAACTGAGTTGAATGGTGGTGCACACATGTCACGAGGAATCAAAGTTTTATGAAGTTAGATATTTCTTCAGTACTTAAATTCTTAAAGTGAAAACCTTCCCTTTAACTTTCTCCCCCAAGCGACATATACACACTAGTCCATTGTTTTCTGTAGTAATTTCCATATTTTTTCAAAGCAATGTATTTAGATACACAGAATCGAGGAGAGAATCGAACTCTATACGTCATCCAACATTATTATTACAGTAAATCTTGAGAATTTAGTATGCCATCATTTATATTTTAAAATTATTATCATTTTTTATTAGTAACGTGAAGAATAGCCCTAGATAAACACCCATTTTTAAACATCACGCATTTATACTTGCCTTTGATCACGACAAAGACTCATGTATTAGTATTACACAAGCAAACTTTAGCAACTTAATTTTGGGCTCCACATTCTCTTTTTTGTACTTCCGGGGTTGATGAATTGATTGAAATAAAAATGTGCAGTTAATATTACTAGGAGAACTACTCACAAGTTGTTCCACTAGCTTGATTGCATGTCTGATCAAATGAAGACCCTTTTGAGCAACCAATCTCGTGATGCAAATAATCAAAGGTACTTGACCTGTCACGTGGCTGCCGTTTTTGGTATCTTCTAAGGCCAAGCCTAGCCCCTTTTGAACAAAGCGTTTGCATATTTTCTTTCCACCAACGTTCTGGGCTGCAAGTGATAAAATAGTATCAAAAAGTTGGTGACAGAAATATCTTAGAAACTGTGGAATTAGAAGAAACAGAGATCTTGTAAAATCACAGCTCAATATAAATGATATCAATAAGAGGATGTATTCATTTCTGGAAGAATCTACTTTATTAATGGTTAGTGGAATCAGAACTAGAGAAAGAGGGATGAATGTGGTCTATGGATGTGTTCTATTCAATATACACCAGCTTGAATTTCATCAAAGCTAATATATCGAATTAAGTGTAATGATACAGATCAATATAGAAGTTTTTTCATTCAATATGCTTCAAATTGTATTTTACCAGTGCTAATATCCCATTACTATATTACCCACGCAAAAGAAGCTACATGTAAAAAGGCATTTCTAAAAGTTACCAGCAGTAGCAATTATATGACTTAAATATTATCTTACATGTTGATGAACTAATGCAACTCTAAGCCTATAACCAAGTAAAAAAACATGTTATTTAACCAAAAAAGTGAAACCGATAAAGCTCAACAGTTTTTGTATATGCAGATAAATAATCATTGGAAGAGGAAACTCACCATCATAATTAGCAGGCAAGAAAGCATCAGTTGCAGGGTTCCATATTGTGGTATCTATACCATTTAAAATACCACTGTATCTACAATAGCAAAACCGTACATTTTCAAATTCATAAAATGCAAAAAGAATTATAGTACATCAGTAGCAGGGTTCCATATTGTGGCATCTATACCATTTAAATTATGGCAAAACTGTACATTTTCAAATTCATAAAATGCAGAAAGAATTATGGTAGATGCCAGATAATACATATAATATAAAGAGGATAATGCTTGTTGCTTTAGGGTATGGATGAGCTGTGTTTGACATCACTCTCGTGTAATGCCTAGAAGAGTGACATGCGGACCTTACAAGATCCAAGGGAGATTTAAAGTTGGTAGGATTTGAGAAATACATATCACCTTTTTGCATCCAATTTAATGGCTTATACAATTTTGGAGGTGATGTATTCTCTATCTCCAACTCAGAAACAATGAGCTTAGTCAATCGTATGATCCCTAGTTGGCCCATTTCAATTAAACAATCATATGCATAATCACTTGATTAATAACATAATTTACATCTTTGGATAATCCTTGACACGTGATAAATTTATAAATACTTACATGTTAATAATAGGTTTCTTTGGAATTACAATTGTAAGTGCAAACCAGAAGAGGGTGAAATAAGCAAAGTTTAAAGCATTTCATCTAGTAGTAGCAAATGCTTATATGGGAATAACTAAAATATCATACTGCTTATTGAATCTTACTTCTCACGATTTTGCATCAAGGTTCTTGTAAGCCATCCAGAGCACAGTGTTTCCGTCAGGTATGTTGGAGAAACTGTACTGGAAAAGAGAAGAAAAATGACATTTGTTATTGACAGCATTGAGGGTGATGTTCCCGTCCACATGACCATGCATGTCATACTTGAATCCTTTCACCAAATAGGAAATACATATTTTATAAGAACAAAATATAGTGCAGGACTATGGATAACAAAATCGCGTCATGTCAAGGGGCTGATTTGGAGCACATGTCAGTACGTCACTCTTCAGTATCTTGTCAGTTAGCATAGATACATACTAAAAACAAAAAAACATGATGGTGTTCAGGAAAATGACATGTCTAGATTTGAAAAAAGGTGTCCTCTTAGAAGTCTTCACATGAGAAAGCAATAGTATGTTCAGGCAATGCTGATTGGTGCTTTATGATCTAAATATCTTTAAACATAGAAAGGCTCAAATCACAAATAAACTCATGCTATAAAAAGTAAACAACACCATTAGCATCAAACACGGAGCTGGGGAAAGAAAATCATTAATTTGAATATACACTCAAGATAAAACGATGAATATTTTTTAAACAAATGCTTAGCTGTTGAAGAGCATTATAATACTACTTACACCACTGCATTGCTATACACAATGCCTCCTTTCAGTAAACTCAACCTTTCAGGGTTATGGCCAATGGTTCGATCATCAACAGCCTGCCAAAAATGAAAAATAGGAATATATAAACATATGTAATTTCATTCTATTCTGAAGTTACAAAGAATGTGCAGAAATTGACAAACTAAGTTAATATACCTGAATTATGGTGGTGTTGTAATATGGAAACTTGGTTCCAAAATGTAAATTATAGGTCATGCAAATTTGATACCAATTGGTATAAAAGTTCGCACCGAAACCATTTAACTCATGAGTGATCATGAAACAATTAGAACCAAGAGGTTTTATCACATCAATCCTACTTATAATATTAGCTAATAGTACCATTCATCTCAATCTTCCTATTTCATATGATCATGTAAAGCTTGTAGATAAAGAAAAACTTCTACATAAAATAAGGTGCTGTAAATTGAGTCACTTGTTAATTTATTTCGACAATTATGTTTTTCGTCAGATATATATATATACACACACACACATATATACACATATATATACATACATAAACAATTGGGGTGCAAAAAGATCTGTTTCTAGCCACCTGCAGCAAGAATGCATATTTTGGGTGTAACTAGCTTCTTAAGTGTGAGAGATCATGTCTATATTCATATTCTGATTCGTAGCAGAAAAATTTTGGACGGCATAATATTTAATAACCTCCACTACCATATAAGTTGGCATACTGCGTCTGCGGTTTTATGTAAAAACCCAATTTTAGACACCTTTATACATGGTGCTTTGGGATTCTTGAGGGTGGGAAGACTAAAATATATTATCAACAAGCAAACCATGTCTGCCTTTTGCCCTATTATTTCCACCCATACACCAGTGTCCTTGTCTTTACCATTTCCCCGAAGGTGCTTATTTTCTATAGTTCGTTACTAACATGCACGTGATTAGGTTGACCACATCGAATGCTAACCTTATCAACAGTCCTGTATAAAGACCCGTCAAGACCGCATTTACTAAGCTGTTCCTGGCTGCCAAAGGAAACAGATTTAGAGTATAAGCAAATGTGAAAAAACAAACGTAAGGAACCATGTGAATTGTAATGCTAAAATGTGCCTGGAAAAGCAACCAGTCACAAATTTCAAGAAACACGATGACAGACTGTACCCTTTCTGACTTGGAATTATTTTGATGAATTTCTCGAATTAAGACACATCCAACATGTAGAAAAATATTAAAATACAATCATGAAAGCGAATCATAGAGGAAGAGTAACTGCAATGAGTACAAGATAGCGCTTTTCAAAAAAGTCTCACTACAAAACCGTTTAATGTTCAGTAATATACTTTAGGCTCGATTAAAGAAGAATAACTGGTTTAATAAGATACATTTTAGTGACCTACATGAAAGGATAAATCATCTGTATACCTGCATTCTCCATAATGCTCCATATTGTGGATTGTCAATACTATTCTTGGCTTCTACATATACAATCCAATTGTACTTTTAGGATCTTTACTTTGCCAGCATATTTGTCAATAAATTTCAATGGAGAAAATAAAGCAGCAAAAGCTACAAAGTTACCTGGAGAGAGAGATAATGGTACATGTCCCAGTAAAGCAGGGGTACTACACCAGTCTGCCACTCATGAACATGAATGATATCCGGTTCTTTTCCAGTAATCTACAATAAAATTATATGCCATTCGTCTTAATAAGGAAGAAAATTTATTTGCACAAATAAAGAATTTGATGTGAAATCCGAGCAAAAGAAATCATCGGAATGGAAATATATAGCAAATAGCCAAATACTGTATGACGCATCTGCATTATTAATTGTGTGCTTATTTATGCCCTGAGTCTACAAGAAAGAGATGATTTCCAAACTGAAAAATGTGTAAGAATGATACTCTACGAAGTGATTCCAGTGTCACATGCCGCTTCAGGGAGCGAATAAAATAATAAAGAACCAGATTATCTTGCATTAACTCAAGGATCAATGTGATAATAGTAGTTGCTAATAATATATTAAGGTGACTTATTAACCAAATATTAATACCAAAAAAGATTTTTGTCGGACCCTAAATAGGTCGAATATTAAATGCATTCATCTGATTGTAGAGAAATATTTAAAAGTTTGGAGCATATTTAGGAAACCTTTCATATTTTTCACTTTTCAGAGAATGCCATTAGTGGAAGTTAAATACTGATTACCTACCTGCATCCACTCAAGGCAAGCGCGACTAAAGAACAAATATGCTTCAAGCTCATTGTATGAGCCTCCATATACAGATTCTCCCTTAAAGAAGTGGTTGGATGGCTCAATAAATATTACTGCAATGCCTGAAACTATTCCACGATATGCACTGGTAGGCATCCAATTTCCATCATGATATGAGGTATAAGTAGTTACTAGTTCCAAATCATTAATATTCTGCTTCTGGATACACTCATAAAAAGGGAGCATAACGTCTACTTTATGCCCCCTTGACAGACATGCACGCCCTAACCCAGTTACAACATCGCCAAGACCACCAACTTTAGCTATTGGTGCTAGCTCAGCAGTTACATGAACAATATGCAGAAGATCAATGTCTTGTATATAAGGCGGACTTTCTGCACTGGCCTGAGAAAGGGGGAAATCCCTCTTCCAGAATGGGTTTTTGTCTTTAGAAGGCCAAACCAGAATTTCAGACTCTGAATCTACTGCACCTTCTGGCTTGACAGCGTCTAGCTGACAACATATAGCTATGAGTGAGAGATAAGAACCATTTAAGCATGAAACTGAACGTGTACCCTAATTTGAAAGACATTCAATAGACTAAGAAACATATATTTCCAAGGAAGTCGCATAACAATTCCACACCTTGACAAAAACAAATAAAGTCCATCCAAATCTGACAACTTTATGACCTCTAAATTCATAACTTCATAATGTACTGGTTATTTCATGTACAACAACAGATACCAAATTTATGTTAAAACCTGAGTCATTTGGCTAAGTGCAATACGCATTTGGGGTAAGGGAACCCATGTAGTCTGGTAGACTGTGTTGGTCACAAAACCGCGCAAAATTAACTGACTCGCGGGGGGATACATCAGTGACGCTACAACTAATTTTAAATACAAAATTCACCACCGAAGTACAATCTAATAACTTCAGGTAAGAACAAGTAAGGAAATCTTGTTAATTAACAGAATATCCTTCACCTATTTTATTTCTTTTTTTTGTAATGCCGTCAATACATTGTGTTCGTCTTGTACAGTTAATGGTTCACATTAACCATATTAAGCTTTAATTACACTGATACTAATGGAAAGGAAGATCATGCTGATGGCAGTTGCATTCCTGAACAGAGATTGTGTTAGCCTAAAAGTATGACTAAAAACAATCAAAGCAACTATAAAGAGAAGGGATATCTTAAAGTTGCAAAATATCTTCTACTGTGTGTATTGTTCAATATTTTACACATTAACAGAAACACAAACCTGCTCGCATTAAATTCTTTTCTCTCCCCGATGAACCATTGGTCTATAGTTCCTTTCCTGAAAGATGATCTCATCACACTCTACCCCCAGGTATGAAGAGTTCCACTCAAGTTTTTCAGTGCTCCTGCTTCTACTCCATCTTATTGACTTTGTGTTGAAAGACTCATACATATATACACTCCACCCATGCTATACTATCACTAGCTTCAAATTTGCTCAATTCACTTTATTAACCGTTGAATTGTGAATTATACCTGAACTATAAGTTCCGCTCTTATTTTTCATACACTCACAAGCATTCAAACTAATAAAATAGAAGTTACAAATTTGGTTCAATAGATATCGCTTGCACCAAAAGCTTGTACATACATAACAATGAAGTACACATACATGTAACATAAACGATTATAATTCAAATTTTTCTCAATACATCAATTCTGCATCGACTCACATTCTACACCAAAACTTCGAATTATAGACAACACTCTACAATGCTAGTTCACTTATACACATAAACACAAACATATCTGCATATCTACGTAGCATATAAGCGTGACAATTAAGTTAACGACATAATCAGAGTTAGAATACGCAATAAACATGTATGAAAAATGCTAATAATAATTACATTTACATAAGCTACTCGAACATTGAATTGAAAATAACTAAATAAGCAACAAGCGTGAATAAAGTGCAAATGATTACGTTAACGTTCGCTGCTCGGACACTAAAATTGAGCGGAGAGATTCGATTCGAATTCGATAAAAATAAACAACTCTTCTTCCTCAGCTTCACCTTCATCTTCGTGTTGTCATTGGCAATACATATCTTGTGATTATGATTATAATAATTCAACCTGCTTCTCAAAGCTTCCATTACTTGTGTATCTACATACAAACATAACAGTAAAATTTAAATCAATCAACATAAATTAAACACAAACACAAATTGATAGAGATGTAGCTTACCGATCAAGTGAAATGATACAGCAGAGCTGAGCTTAAATTAAATAATTCGAAGTTCTCGAAACAAATTGTGTATAGGGTTGTGCATTTTTATCCCCTTTTAAAATCCCAAGGAGGTAACATATAAAAGTATTATTTATATTCTTCGAGTATATACTTTGCTTTAGAGCCAAAATTACAAACAGAAAAGAGTCACGTGTCACCTGTGAATTGGGATCGTGAATGGAGCCCTGCCTTATAGTACATTTTTAACCGTCCACGTTTTGTTTTTTTTAGTGTTTCTTAAATTTTTGGTTGAGTATATATTGTAAAAAATTCTCGGATTAGTTAGATTTCTTAATCACTTGTCTATTCAATTGTGATATTTTTTTAAATTCGAAAATAATTTATCACATTTAACAAAAATAATAACTTATGAAGGGATACAAAATTTAAATTAGATTTCTGATGCATGACATATCTCGGTCTCGATAATAGAAAATTTAAATTTAGTCGAAATTTTAGATGTTCTAGGTCCCCCCGGAATCTTGTGACACGGTGAATTTTATGTTCCCTGCACGAAATTATGAATTCAAGCATACATATTGCACATTAATTAGCTCTCAGCTTCTAATACTAGTATCATATCGAAGGAACATGGTATGACGTTGGAACACTAAATTTTTTGTATAAATTTATGTTTTGAGTTGTACAAAATAAATTTTATCGCAACACCGCTAATGTATATAATTCAAAATACCACAAAGAAATTAATTTATGACAAAAATATATTGATAATTCGAACATGAAATATCATAATCGGCAGAACTGCAAAATCAGGTGCATCAAACTGTATTTTACCTGGATCCAAAGAACCTGCGAAATTAGGAAAGCTTAACAAATAGAAAGAAAAAGCTTTATATAAAATACACATCAAATCTCTCCTATAACTACAACTGATTCAGCAACATAAGTCCATAAAAATGAAAAACCACAAATTAAGCAGTTCTTATCATAAACTTTTCTTTCTCTTTTTTATCATAAGAAAGAAACAAACCCTGATAGATACACAAGGCTGACATAAAATCACCTCTTTCAGCTTCTTTCTTTTTTAACCAACTTTTTGCTTTTCAAACTGTTTACTCTTTCTTTCTTACAGCTTTAAGTTCATTCTTTCTGTACTGCATCAGTCAGTAGTCATTGGTTGGCTCAAGCAACACCTGAATCGGGCCTTCCGGACAGTTGTCATGACCTCAATTTCTGCATGTTCTAGCATTCTGACAACCTCGGTGAATGGTGGCCGCACATCAGGGTTACTGTCCCAGCATCGAGTCATGATCTCACCAAGAACCGGCATACAGTCATGGGGGATATTTGGACGAACACCTTTGTTGACAACTGCGAAGGCTGCCTGCACAGCGGTCATGTTCTGAAACGGTAGCATTCCTGTGATAAGTTCCCAAAGGACAATCCCAAAGCTATAAACATCCACCTTATGGGTGTACTGTCTGTGCTGGATCATTTCCCTAACAATTTACAGTAGAAACGCATTTAAGCAGCCAGCAATTAAATATAGCTTCTATAACACACACACCCACTGAAAAGTGTAGATGAATCAAAAACGAACAGTCCCATTAAATTAAAAAGATACAAATTCAGTTATAATACTTGCCCAGTAACACATTATACTACATTTAAATACATTTCCCTGCAAAAGAAAAGGATGAATCATATTGGATAAGTTAGATCATATTGTATAAGCCATTACTGAATGGATGAATCATAGTGTACACTGAAAGGCGCAACTCTGGTAACAAGAAAGAAGTTAGCAACAGGGTACTGTCTACAAGCGACTGCGATTGGGAAACTACAAGGACGGACTTGAAAATCAATTGCTCATATAAACACCAAACATTTGAGGTTTGACCTAGCCCAAAACCCAAACCACCGAAATTTGTTTAAAAAATTAGAGAAGGGTGATGTGATAATGTAATTATGCAGGAACAAGATGATCTACAGCCTCTACCTGATCCAAGTTACTAAAGCGCAAGGTGAAAAACAGAACTTTAACCTGCCTAATTGTTAAGGTAAAGTATTAGTTAACATTGGCAGACCATGAGAAAAACAACATTCCCCGTGTATAACAAATTAGTATTAGTACATGTAATAACCTAAACGATTATGACACATAAGCTATGCACCTTCTAGATCACTACACGTGAGGAGTGAGGAGTGAGGATAATTACAATACAAGATCATGGACTGCAGATTTATTTTGGCAAGACCAAGGCTTGATAGAAACTAAACTTGATTAATATATTCTAATGCAAAAAAGGATGACACAAATATTTTTATACAAAAGGCGCAATGAGCCAAGCATATTAGTCTTTCAAGAAATATAATATAACCTTTCAAATTTGTCCAATCCACAAATTAAACTAGAAAACCATTACACACTGGTTTATAACCAATCCTTGTTCTGCTCACAGTAAATATATTTCAGTTTGAATTATAAAAGATGCAGCTTTACATTACTAGTAACAAATTATACTTACATCATAGATGCTATTCAAATTGCTCTCAAACTATACAAATCCACTAAGTTGTCTTTTAAGAAAGATTCGTTTAACTAACCAAAAAACTGTAAGCAGTTAGAAGAGCCTTAAAAGGACATAAATACGAGATTTCTCTATTAAAGAAATCTATCAGCCCATTCATAGTTTCATAATATTTGGTATCCCAATAAACAGTTCAATTGTTGGTAGGCCTCTAATGCATTACAGACAGCTAACCCCCAGTTTGTGTACTGCTTATATCATTAGGGTTCTTTCTTGTTCCCTACGAATGCATATATCACACCAATTTAAATGAATTGGCATATGACTCGTCTAATCCCTATTGGACAAGTGCTGGTGGAACAACTGATGTAAAACAATATTAACGCAACAACTGACTAAAAAAAGGCTCGTATGGCTGAAAAATAGATGCTTGTTCTTCTCTTTTTTTTTTATTTATAATATTGTAACACCCCAGGAAGAAAGCTTTAACAATCCACTAAGAAAATAGAAAGGGTGTCAAATATGGCCAACTACAACAGTACAACTGCTAACACACAAAAAAAAACTACTAGAACACAGAAATGGAATAGAAATAAGTAACAAACAAACACAAAAGAAATCTGTAAAAGCAAATAACCTACCTTTCAGTTCTACACCCCACTGTGAAGGACACATAAGACTTAAGCTCAAAATTACTATCTGTTACTCCTACAGACCTCATTTTCAAGGATAGTTTAAGTATACTAGAGTAAAAAACTAGGCTCCAGGAAGTGATTGTCAATATAACTGCTAAAACTTGCTTAATATCAAGCAATGCCACATTATAGAATTGACTTGGAGCTTAGTATTTCCAATTATTCTTTTTTAAAAAATAAATAGAATAAACTTTCCCAGTGAAGAAGCTAAGCAAGACCCAAATCATTTAAATGGCAATGTCCATTAACAGCACATATACGACTATTCATAAGTTAAGACAGTGTAGCCCGTAAAGTGCGATAGTGTAAGAACACCAATAAAAGATTAAAACAAATATATAATGATTTAAATATTTAGGATGCTTACGGAGCCATCCAGCGATAGGTTCCTGTCTCTGGAGTCATTCCTTCAGTCTGCACCTCAATTCTAGCAACTCCAAAATCTGCAATCTTGATTGACTTGTCAGCAGATATCAATAAGTTGTCAGATTTCAAATCCCTGTGAATGTAACCAAGTGCATGAACGTATTCCATCCCTCTCGCAACATCCAGTGCCTGCTTTACGGCTAATTTCAAAGGCACTGCTCGATTCTGTCTCTTTGCTAAAAATTGCCGAACTGAGCCTCCCTTTGCATATTCTGTGACGATACACCAGACCATCGGTTTGCGACACCCACCAACAAATCGAACTATATTTGGATGTTTTAAGGTTGCCAACATCATCACCTCCTGTTGAAACTGTTGCTCCATCAATTGGGCCCTTTCAAGGTCATTTTCCGGCCTCTCCAAAAGCTTGATGGCAACATCCACACCATTGTAAGTGCCTTTATATAATTTTCCAAAAGCACCCTGTGCAAAAGCTGAACCCATGTTAAGCTTCCTGAGATCAATTGTCCACTCATCAAAATTCTGAAGTCCCTGTGAAGGGTAACGATTGTCCATCAAAGCCTGGGCTAGTGCATCATCACTGAGACTAGAGACCTTTCCACGATTAACACTATGGGCCACAGAGTAATTACTAACACGTTTAAGTCCTTGGTGGTTTAGGATGCGAGTGTGAGAATCATTGGAACCAACACTACTATTATCAACAGACATAGCAACTGACCCTCCGCCATTGCTCAACTGCAAGCTCCCAAGACTATCAATTGACATGTTTGAGCCTTCATCAAGCTTACGATAAAAGACTTGTGAAATATCATACTCATGGTGGCTATTCAGGTCTATAATTCCAGTAAACTTAGTACCCTCCAACATTTTCTTTATTACGGAAGTGAAGCTTTTAACACCAACTCAACTCTGCATCAGAATCAGCTTCAACCAACCTAACATAATAACACAAACAAATATACATCGTAGTATAATATCTATCACAT
Source organism: Apium graveolens (assembly GCF_009905375.1). Classification (NCBI taxonomy): domain Eukaryota; kingdom Viridiplantae; phylum Streptophyta; class Magnoliopsida; order Apiales; family Apiaceae; genus Apium; species Apium graveolens. The sequence goes on along the minus strand of NC_133656.1, from coordinate 226,675,411 downwards.
AAAATTTCCAAACTACAAAGTATACTTTCGCAACACTTGCCAACCAAACACTTCCTTAACAATCAATTTAACTTTATTCGTGAAAAATGCATTAAAAAATTTCAATATTAATACCAAACTATTGCTTACCAGTCAAATCCAGCACCAACTGATTTTCCAGAGAAACAATTTGTATTAACAACTTAAAAACCACAGAACATCAAAACTTGCTAAACTTAAACAGCTAAAGCTTTTAAATTTACGAGTTAAAATCTCCACATACATATAAAAACCACAACATACGCCTAAACAATCTCCGAATTCCACAACAACAAACAAACAAAACAATCCAACAATCACAACACCAAAACCCTAATTCTCCCAATCAACTCCAATTTCTCAAACAATCGAAACACGAAAACACTAAAAACTCTTGTCTTCCACATAAACCCTAACACATCATCCCAAAAACAATAAAAAACAAACCTTTACACAACCACAACAAAAAAAAAACTAATATTCCACATAAAACTAGTAATCAAACCATAAAGACAGCAACTTAAACAACAATCTCACAAATAGAAGCACAAAAACCACACAATCTCAACTAAAAACGATAGTCAAACAAGTAAAAATCGAAAAAACAAATGATCCGAGAGTAAAATGAATGGATAAAGCTTAAAGGTACCTTGATCGAGACGCTTTGACTCAGTCAATTACACTTGATTAAACTCGGATAGATCAACTCAGTAAAACAAACACGATTGATTGACTCAACTCACCGCGTTATACATGTATGAATAGATATATATACACACAGTTTGAGAGAGAAGACGAAGAAAGAAATAAACACGCACATACACACACCAACAACGATAAATGAATAACTAGTCTTCGTCTTACAATTTCATTTTCGCTAGAGTAATAATCCCCTGTGTTCGCGTACACTGTATTTATTTCCACGTGGCGAAGTCTCAGGCGTTTTTTTTCTGATTTATTACGAGGCGTTGGATGGGAAGTGATGAAGCAAGGGTGACGATGAGATGATGTGTAGGGGGGGTGGGAGTTTCGAGGTGGGGCCCAGTGGAATGTAATTTAGCTAAAATAGTGGGCCCGGAGGATGGAAAGATGTAGGGTAAGAAGAAAGGGACGCTCATGGGGGAGCAGCACCTCTGTGAAAAGATGTGATAATTAAGGGGAGGATTATTGTATTATTATATTTTTAATTAATTATTATTATTGCTTTTTAGGTTTGTGCGTATATTAAAAAGTGTCTCACACAAGAAACGTGGTTGGACTTTATGTAGGCGTTTAAAATACTTCAGTTATAGATTTGTAGGGTTACATAAACGTACATCTATCTATACTATATTATAATAAAGTAAACATTAAAAGTTTGAAAATCGGTCAGTCGGTATTTACTAAAATTACTTACTTATCCTTATTTAATAAGTAATAATATTATATTATTACATTATATTATATCCTATATATAATAATAAAAATATGAGAGAACTTACATATATAATGTACTACTAAAGATCAAAAGAGATTGAATCCTAACAATCATATATATCTATAATCTATACTATTATATTAAAAACAAAACAATGAAAATTGGTTCGTAGTCGGTCTGTTCACCGTAATTGTAATAGTATTTAAAATAAAACACTTTCATAAATAGATAAATATCCATAACATAATTATAATATGTCTAATGGTTTTCTTTAAAACATAAATAATATATAAAATTCATCCAGTCGGGATAAACAAAATTATACCATTGATCCAATTTTAAATTGAAAAATTAAAAAAACTACATATGATTATATGAATTTGAAGAATCGGGCTAAAATATAATAAATATTATTGATCCCGCTAAAAACATTATTGTTAGGTCACACTTTCACTGTAGAGGGGGTGAATACAGTGTTTATTACAATCAAATCAAACTTCAAGAACTTATGTAACAGAAAACAAACTTTATTTAAACAATAAACTCTGTTACAATCTGGAACTGTTATCTCTCAGTGATGAACAAAATATCACGAGAGCTTCTAGAGTTATAATAAATAATATTCTCGATAATGATAACACCTCTAGTGTAAACTCTATTTCTGTGTTTATATACTACACAGTTACAAGATATTCGCTAATTGATATGGAATATAATTCTGCTTCCTAAAATATATCAATCAGATATCTTCTATTCCAAGTATTCCATTCTTCACGGAATTCCTTCTTCATGCATATCTCTTCTTATGTTTATCTTGATCTTCTTAACTTTAATCAGCTACTGTCCTTATCTGATCGTCCTTCAGCACTTAAGTTCTGATATCTATCTCCTGATAACATAAGTACTGATATCCCTTAAGTTCTGACTTCCAGTACCTTAAGTTCTGACTTCCAGTATAAGTACTGATCAGTTAAGTACTGATTTGTTCTATTCAAATAAGATCTGAAATCTAAACATAAAACATATTAGCCATGACATTATCAAATATATCTAACAATCTCCCCCAACTTGTAAATTAACAAAATATACAAGTTTAACAGATATTTGATGATGTCAAAAACATTAAGTACAAATGCATGAGAAATAGACAAGATAACTACAACTTACAGTCCTTAAAGTTTTTACCAATTCAACTTCTGATAACAACTTCAACCTGTATAAATATCAGAATTTAAGCAGTTGTAGATCTTCGACTTGGCTTCATCATTTTCCGATCTCTCTGATGTCAGGAGTTGTTCTGAGATAATTCTTCAACAAACATTTCTCAGCATATCTGAGTTCATCAATCATTCTCCGTTTGACATCTTTAAGCTCTGCAGTATCTTCACCAGTTTGAAATATTGCAGCTCTGAGATCATTAATCTTTGCTTTTCTCAACTCCCGATCTAGTCTTATGACATAAGCTTTGTTAGACTCTAGATTGAATTCAAGCCCCTTAATACCAAGATATGTTCTGATCTGTGCAGTATTAGGCTTCATATCAACAATATCACCATTGTGATTTCTGTACTTTGGAACATATCTGCTGTCAGACTTAACAGAATAAAGTCTTTTCTGTCTCTGAATCTGTTCCTTTAAGTAGTTTGCAGCAGTCTCTGTTATTCTGTCATCCACTTGAAGTAAGAATAATACATGCTCCAATTCTTCAAAATACTTCAATGGAATGGCATTTTGTCTTATATGATAAACCCTACCATCTGTCATGAAATACAACATGATGTATTCTTTCAAGTAGGTATGGTAAACCATCTGTACAGATTCTAGTTGATTCAATCTCTCAGGAGTTGCTCCAATACCTGGTTCACTCAAGGAAGTTGGATCATCAGTAGTGTTGTGTACTCTTCTTTCATCAGCACTTCCCAATCCAGTTTTATCTCTAGCTTCCTTTCCAGTAACTACTCTTGCTTCAAAACCACTTAAAGTAGTCTTCAAAGATTGAGTCTGTTTTGCTTTAGTGAATCCTGGTAGGAGTGTTTTAGATTTATCTTCTGATATCAAGTTAACTTGAGCACTGTCAGAGGTTACTTGCTTCTTCTGAATATCAGAACTTACAATTTCTTGACTCTGAACAACTTGAGCCATGTCAGAGGTTGTTTTAAGAATTTTTCTTGAAGTCAGAGCAAGATTATGTTTTCCATCAGTAATTTCTTCTTCCTCAGGAGGTACATAAGGCTTGATAGGTTCACCAACCTTTTCTTTACCCTTGGATCTTGGATCTATCTGTGGTTGTGATCTAGCCAAAGTTTCTTCAGTATGTATCCTCTCTTTGATCACAATGCCTTTAGGTTTTGGAAGTAACTTTTTACCAGAAGCTTCAGATTTAGATGTGACTTTCTCTGATTTAAGTCTGGCTTCTTCTTCCTTTAAACTTTCCAAGTCCATCCCTGGATTTTCTTGAAGAAATAACTGTCTTGACATTTCCTCATCAAGATCTAGAAGTTCATCAGAACTTATCCTTTTACCAGCAGCAGAACTTATTCTTTTCCCAGTATCAGAACTTGTTCTGTGACTAGCTTGTCTTGATGTAAATCTTCTACCTTGACTATGACCACTACCCATTCCAGAGTTTCCTTGGTCATCTTTTCCATCATCCTGTCCTTGCAGTGACTTGTTGGTTTTGCATTTGGACTTAATTACCTTCTCCCCCTTTTTGGCATCAGCAGGTAATAAAAGAGAGATAAGTAGTTCCACTGAGGTCTGGATTTCAGTAAGTTGCGATTGCTGAGAAGCTTGATTTGTCAGAATTTGATCAATCTGAGCTTGTTGCTTCTCTTGAGTTTTCTCAATATAAGCAACCCTGTCAATGGTAGGTTGGAAGAACTTTTTCTTATCAAGTTTCCAAACTTGTTCCTGTTTAATAAAGTTCTCCTGAATCTTGTGTAGCTCTGCATGAGTGTTGGAATGAAGACCTTGTAGATGTTTAGTACTCAATGCAGTGACTCTAAGCTGGGTTTTAAAATCATCAGAATTTAACATTTCATCAGCTTTAGTCAAGTGCTCAGCAAGATGTAAAGCATTTGGAACACATGAAACTGAGTTCCATTCCTTAGTCCACTCCTGTCCTGCAGGAGTTTCACTCCAAGGTACTGGTGCATCCCTGATAACAAACTCCTTTAGCAGTTCAGACTTAGGAAGAGTCAGTGGAGGAGTATGTCCTGAAGGACCTGCTGCATCAGCATCTACAGTTGTAGCAGCTTCACCAGTATCTCCAACATTTGCAGCATCAGAACTTAAAGAATCAGTATCTTCTGATAAGACAACTGTATGAGTAGCAATGGAGGCTTCAACATCCTCTAATTGCTGATCTGATACTAAGTTCTGATCAACAGCCATATCCTGATGCTCACCTAAAATCTGATCATCATCTTGATGCAGAGAAGGTGTTAGTGATAACTCAGGAGTTTGAACAGCATCAGTAACAGGTGTTGTGGAAGGATTATTTGCTGTTGGAGCTTCTAAGAAAAGTATTTCAGGCACAACCAAGTTCTGAATATCAATTTCAGCACTTGTGCCTGGATCAACAAGAGATAAAGAAGGTAAATTAGCCTTGTCAGATACAGGTTCCTGAAATGGAGTTGATGGAGAAGAAGTGACTGGAGCAAATTCCTTGTCTTGTGAGATCAGAGATTCCTGATCCCCTTCTTTAGCTGCTTCCTCCTCATCATCTGAAACTGGCCTCTGTGCCCTCTGTTTCTTGTACTTCCTTGTTGATTTGGATTCCTTGGGAGTTGCAGGAACAGTCATACGTCTAAGCCTCTTGAGAAGCCTAGAACCCCCAATTCAAATTTTAACCCGTTATCACTGATTGGTTATTTTGCACTGCAACATTAATATTCTGAAAATGAATCATGTTAAAAATGACCGAGATAATTTTGATGAATAAGTGCTGACAAAGAATCAGAACTTAAATCAGAACTTAAGACAAAATTTAAATGGTCATCAGAATATCAAGCAGGATTTAACAACACAAGATAAAATAACTCAGAGACAAAATCTTGAAGTAAAAACAATTTTCATTAATATATCAAGTCAATACATAAATGAAATAGAAATTACATCAATACAAGATTTTCCCTAAGCTTCTAATCCTAACGTCAACAGCTTTAGTCCTAGCTAAGAAGCCTGACAAAGCTGAGGACGAAGAAGAACAGGAAGAAGACGAGATTAAGTCATCTTCCTCTTCCTATCTTCGACAAACAAGATGGCGAGTCGTATGATTCGCTCTTGCTGACGGATACGATGAAGGTGAAGGTCTCTTCGAACGGCCACCAGATCATGTTTGATAACCTCTGGAAATTGAATCCAGAGATTGTGAGGGATGTTGGTGATAGGGTAGGGAGTTGGAATTCCATTCAAAAAGACATGCACAGTCTCATCACCGTAATTGTAGAACCAGCCAAATTCAGCCATTTGTGATAGTAAATGAAAAACAAGACTGAATTTGTGATACAAGTGTGATGAAAAGACTAATGTGAAGTGGCTGTGTATATAGGCAAGAGAATGCAAGGAGACGCGAAGATATTGAATGCAGACAGGTAGAATTAAATCTACCTCGTCTCCCTAGACTTTGAAAAAGAATAACAGTCATTGGAAAAGGAATGTGCACATGGAACAAGAGTGAACTGTTCAAGAACGAGTGCCATTATGTTTTAACCATAGACTATTAATCTTCCACTTCAACATTTCAAAATTAATCTGAGACTGTTACCAAATTTTACTCACAGATAAGTTAAGTAAAGGGTTAGACTGAAAAATCAGAACTTAGACCTATACCAGAACTTAACAGTCATCAGAACATAATGTCTTAACTCGAACAAGGAATATCTATCTTAGTAAATACTCATACAAGTTCTTAGTTATGAACGTCAGAAATTAATCATCAGAACGTGTAACTAGAACTTGTCCTCAGAATTTGTGCAGAAGTGACACAATGACTGTTTATCTAAAATAACATAGACCACCACAGAAATTTCATCATTCATATGGAGTGATGTGTGTGTGCATTAAGCTAAATAACAGACAAAGAGTAAAGTCTGATCTACTTCAGTACATCTTAGAAATAAGTCATAATTAAAATTTTGCTAAAGATCTGTCATTATCCTGAAACCTACTGATAAATGAGTTCATGCATGAGTTCACCTCTACTGTTTTTGTGCTAATTTTATGCATCTTTTGAAATTCTATTTTACAGAGGCTTCTCAGTGTAAGTGAGTCACGACTGTTTATTAGAATTTATGCTATTATCAGAGTATTTCTCCAGTAATCATAGAGTGTGAAAAGTCACCAAGAAAATATTTTGCTTTTCTAATGCATATTTACTTAATACCAGCAATGCACTTGGGTCGTCCCTTTCACATTTTTACTCTAGATCTCAAAGGAGTACCTGATATTATTCTTTGATTATTGTTCTTCTTCTTTTGATAAGTGAGGTTTATCAGCACTTAGTATATTCAGCAGTTTTACTAGAATCAGAACTTAAACAGATGAGTAGCATTATTCTAATTTGTGACTTAGTAATAAGATATACAAAGTAAACTTAACTAAGCTCAGTTATCAGAATTTGCTTGTGTCATAAGATTTCCACAGAAATAACTACTTCTTTCATGGGATCATTTGTTTATTGAAGACTAGTAGGTCAGTATCTAGCACAGTTATCCTCATAGGATAGAATAGTTACTGAAACAGACATATCACTTATCAGAGTTTAGACACATATATCAGACAACAGTCAGTACTTGAAGACATTTATCAATTAATGCACAGAATATACAAAGAGATTAATTCTGTAAATACTGATCATAAAGTCTGATAACATAGAACAAGTTTAAGCAGATTTAGAGAGAGAACCTGAAATCATTCCAAGTTCATTTACCAATTTTGAAAAGGTAGCTTCACACAGTGGTTTTGTGAAGATATCTGCTACTTGTTGATCTGTGGGAACAAAATGCAATTCCACTGTACCTTCATCCACATGTTCTCTGATGAAATGGTACCTGATGCTGATGTGCTTTGTCATAGAGTGTTGAACTGGATTACCTGTCATAGCAATAGCACTTTGATTATCACAGTAAATAGGGATTTTGAAATATGTTAACCCATAATCCAGTAACTGATTCTTCATCCAGAGAATCTGTGCACAGCAGCTTCCTGCAGCAATATACTCTACTTCTGCAGTTGATGTGGAAATTGACTTTTGTTTCTTGCTATACCAAGAAACCAATCTGCCTCCAAGAAATTGGCAGCTTCCACTTGTGCTTTTCCTGTCAATTTTGCAACCTGCAAAATCTGCATCTGAGTAACCTATTAATTTAAAATCTGATTCTCTAGGATACCATAATCCTAGATCAGCTGTTCCTTTAAGATACTTAAAGATTCTTTTTACAGCTGTTAAGTGAGGTTCTCTTGGATCTGCTTGAAATCTTGCACAAAGACAGGTAGCAAACATGATATCTGGTCTACTAGCAGTTAGATAGAGAAGTGAGCCAATCATACCTCTGTAATCAGTAATATCTACTGAATTACCAGTATCCTTATCCAGTTTTGTTGCAGTGGCCATGGGAGTGGATGCACTTGAACAGTCTTGCATTCCAAATTTTTTCAGCAAGTTTCTGGTGTACTTAGATTGACAAATAAAAGTTCCTTCTTCACTCTGCTTGACTTGAAGGCCCAGAAAATAACTAAGTTCTCCCATCATACTCATCTGATATCTTGACTGCATTAGATTGGCAAACTTTTTGCAAAGTTTGGCATTTGGAGACCCAAAAATGATATCATCAACATAAATCTGGATCAAAAGTAAGTCCTTGCCATGGTTGAGATAGAACAATGTTTTGTCAATAGTTCCTCTGTTGAATCCACTTTCCAGAAGAAACTGAGCTAAAGTCTCATACCATGCTCTAGGAGCTTGCTTAAGTCCATAAAGTGCTTTATCAAGCCTGTAGACATAATCTGGATGTTTGGAATCTACAAAGCCTGGAGGTTGTTCAACATATACTTCCTCTTCCAATTCTCCATTGAGAAAAGCACTTTTCACATCCATTTGAAAGACAGTAAACTTTTTGTGAGCAGCATAAGCCATGAATATCCTTATGGCTTCTAACCTAGCAACTGGAGCAAATGTTTCATCATAGTCAATTCCCTCCTGTTGAGAATATCCTTTTGCAACCAGCCTTGCCTTGTTCCTTACAATTATGCCATCACTGTCAGTTTTGTTTCTGAATACCCACTTTGTACCAACAACCGATCTATTCTTGGGTCTTGGCACTAAGGTCCAGACTTTGTTTCTTTCAAATTCATTCAACTCTTCCTGCATTGCTTGCACCCAATCAGCATCTTGAAGAGCTTCTTCCACTTTCTTTGGCTCAGTCTGAGAGAGAAAAGAATTGTAAAGACATTCATTCGAAGTACCTGTTCTAGTTCTGACACCTGCCTCAGGATTTCCAATTATTAAATCAGGTGTATGTGATTTTGTCCACTTCCTTGCAGATGGAAGATTTTCTCTAGAACTGGATGCTCCCCCATAATTCATGCTGTCTTCGATTTCATTTTCTGATGCTCCCCCTGAAACTATGCTCTCTGAGTTGGATCCTTCAGTATTTAGATTTTCAGCACTGTCAGTACTTGGCTTATCAGAACTTGACGAATCAGAATTTGACGAGCCAGATGTATGTTCTGATGCTTCTTGAGATGTGATAAAATCTTGAGTATGCTCCCCCTGCAATGGTGCATCTTCCTTTGACGTAGTCACCACAGTTTCAATAACATCAGAGTTTAATCCATCAGAATTTACAGTATCAGGACTTAGACTGTCAGGACTTGAGGTATCAGAATATGAATCTTCATTTTCAAATCTCAGCTTATTATGATCAATGCAATCTTCAAGTCCAGTGATCTTCTTGTCATCAAAAGAGACATTGATAGATTCCATGACCACTTTTGTTCTCAAATTATAGACTCTGAAGGCTTTTGTAGAAAGTGGATATCCTACAAAGATTCCCTCATCAGCTTTTAGATCAAACTTGGATAGCTGTTCAGGATGAGTCTTGAGAACAAAACACTTACATCCAAATACATGAAAGTATTTGAGATTTGGCTTCTTGTTCTTCACCATCTCATATGGTGTTTTTCCATGCTTGTTAATGAGTGTTGCATTTTGAGTAAAACAAGCAGTCTGCACAGCTTCAGCCCAGAAATAGGTAGGAAGCTTTGCTTCTTCAAGCATTGTTCGTGCAGCTTCAATTAGAGTTCTATTCTTCCTTTCAACAACTCCATTTTGCTGTGGAGTTCCAGGAGCAGAAAATTCCTGCTTTATTCCATGATTTTTGCAGAACTCTTCCATTATCAAATTCTTGAATTCAGTGCCATTATCACTCCTCAAAATTTTCACAGAATCTTTGATCAATTTATCCAGATGTTTGACATGATCAATCAGGATAGATGCAGTTTCACTTTTTGTGTGCAAGAAATACACCCATGTGTATCTGGTGAACTCATCTACTATGACCAACGCATATTTCTTCTTTGCAATAGACATGACATTCACTGGACCAAATAGATCAACATGAAGTTGATAGTAAGGCTCAAGAATTGATGATTCAGTCTTGCTCTTGAACGAAGATTTTCTTTGTTTAGCCTTCTGACATGAGTCACAAAGACCATCAGGAACAAACACTGATTTTGGCAGTCCTCTCACAAGATCTTTCTTGATCAGTTCATTTATCTTGTTGAAGTTTAAATGAGAGAGTTTCTTGTGCCAATTCCAGCTTTCTTCAGTTGAGGCTCTACTCACTAAACAGATTGCAGAACCATCAGAACTTGTTGAAAGCTTAGCTTCATAAATGTTACCACGCCTGAATCCCTTCAGAACAATTTTTCCTTTAGATTTACTAACTATTTCACAATGTTCTGCAAAGAAATCAACATGATAACCTCTGTCACAGATTTGACTTATACTCAGTAAGTTGTGTTTAAGTCCTGAGACCAGAGCTACATCTTTAATAATGACATTCCCAAGATTGATATTGCCATATCCCAAAGTTTTTCCAATGTTGCCATCTCCATAAGAAACACTTGGGCCAGCTTTCTCCACAAAGTCTGATAGCAGGGCCTTATTTCCAGTCATATGTTCTGAACATCCACTGTCCAGAACTAGAATATTTTTTCTGTTGCCCTGCAATCAAAAAGACCACTAATTATTAGTTTTAAGGACCCAGACTTGCTTGGATCCTTTGGCCTTTTTAGGTTTGTTAACATTTGCAGCGGATTTAACATCAGATTTTATGTTAACAGTTTTCTTATCAGACCTTATACTAGAAGGAACAACAGAAACTTTCTTTAAAGAAGGTTTTATTTGATAATAATCATAGTACAAACTATGATATTCCTTACAAGTATAAATGGAATGCCATAAACTACCACAATGAAAACAAGGATTTTGTGGTTTGTATCTAACAGACTGACTCTTAACTCCTGACTTTGTAGATAAGGAGTTAATATTCTTATTCTTCCTGCAAAAAGAAACCAGATGGTTAGAACTTCCACAGTTATGACATGCTTTCCTAGGAGCATCAGGAACAGATTTATAGTTATTGCTTTTATTCACACCTTCCTTTCCATTCCTGTTTTTCCTAGGTGATTTTACCTTGTTTGCATCCTTAACATCTTTCAGCTTATGCTTAAGCTGCTTCTTCGTCATTAAGCCTATGTTAACTTCAGCTGTCTTTTCCTGTTTTAGTTTGTCAGAAGCTAATTCCTTTTTAACTTCTGATTTCTCATTTTCGGATTTTTCTGTTACAAACTTAACAGGTTTTAACTTCGGCTTTTGCTTATCAACAGGCTTAATTTCTACAGTTCCTTTTTCATTTACTCCATAGCCTAAACCCTCTTTCCAGTTTCCACTGCTTAGCAAATTTTGAGTTGTTTTGCCAGAGTTAGTCCAAGTTCTGATAATCTCTCTCTCCTTTTCTAACTCAGTTTTTAGAGATTCATTCATTTTTAGCACTTCATCCCTAATATAAAAAGCATTATCTCTATCCTGCTGAGTTTGATGAAACATGACTAACTCTTTTTCTAAGAAATCATTTCTTTTCTTAAAAGCAAGATTTTCAGAAGTTAATCTTTCACATGTTAAAGTTTGATCTCTATAACTAACAAACATGGTTTTAAGATATCTTCTCAACTCATCAATATCATCAGTATGAAAAGCATAAGTAGTCTGAGGTACCTTTGTTTCAGCAGCTTCAGAACTGCTCTCAGAACTTGATTTATCAGCATTTGCCATCAATGCATAGTTCTCCTCACTTTCAGAGTCTGAGGTGTCTGTCCAGCTTTTCTGCTTTGTGACAAGAGCTTTGCCTTTGTCATTCTTGGTCTTCTTGCAATCAGGAGATATGTGGCCTTTCTCACCACAATTATAACATTTAACATTAGCGTAATCTCCTCTGTCAGACTTTCCTCCTTTTCCTTCAGATCTTCTGAAATTCTTCTTATCAGAACTTATGCCTTTCCTGGAAAACATCTTTCCCTTCCTGAACTTCCTGTATGCAATCTTTGTGATTCCTTTCACCATAAGAGCACACAGCTTCATCATCTCCTCATCAGCATCAGTTTCAGGCAAGCTTTCAGAATCTGAGTCATCATCACTCTCAGAACTTGATGACTCAGTATCAGATTTTATGATAAGAGCTTTACCCTTATCTTTCTTTGAGGAAGGTGGTTTGGGGGATTCCTCTTCAACCTTGAGAGCAACTGTCCTTGACTTTCCTCCTTTTCTCTTGCTTCTTTATTCCATCTCAAGTTCATGGGTCTTGAGCATTCCATAGATTTCATCAAGAGTTGTTTCATCAAGATTGTAGTTGTCTCTTATTGTTGTTGCCTTCAAATCCCAACATTCAGGAAGAGCTAATAGGAATTTGAGGTTTGTATCTTCAAGATCATACTCCTTATTTACTAATGACAAGTCATTCAAGAGTTTGACAAATCTATCATATACATCAGTCAATGACTCATTAGTCCTAGAGTCAAAGTGTTCATACTCTTGAGTGAGTATTGTCTTCCTGTTCTTCTTAACTGTTTCAGTTCCTTGACACCTTGTCTCCAGTGCATCCCATATCTCCTTAGCAGTCTTGCAGTTGATTACCCTGTTTGACATTACATTATCAATGGCACTATGCAATAAGTGACGTACCTTGGCATCCTTAGCAATAGATGCTATATCTTCAGCAGTGTAATCAGTCTTTTCCTTTGGTACGGTCATTGCTGCTTCACCTGCAACTACAACAGCGAGCTTGGTAGGTTTGTGAGGCCCTTCCCTGATTCTATCAAGGTATTCTGGATCTGTTGCTTCCAGAAACATGGTCATCCTTACCTTCCATATGGGATATTCAGATGGTCTCAATATGGGAACTCTGATAGTCTCATATCGACTCTGAGTTGATATCTTTGATGATTCCTCAGTTTTGGTAGGCTTAGTTGGAGTTTCTGTGTCAGACATGATTGTGTTTGGATCTTTAACTGTATGTGTGTTAACAGATTGCTCTAATACCACTTGTTAGGTCACACTTTCACTGTAGAGGGGGTGAATACAGTGTTTATTACAATCAAATCAAACTTCAAGAACTTATGTAACAGAAAACAAACTTTATTTAAACAATAAACTCTGTTACAATCTGGAACTGTTATCTCTCAGTGATGAACAAAATATCACGAGAGCTTCTAGAGTTATAATAAATAATATTCTCGATAATGATAACACCTCTAGTGTAAACTCTATTTCTGTGTTTATATACTACACAGTTACAAGATATTCGCTAATTGATATGGAATATAATTCTGCTTCCTAAAATATATCAATCAGATATCTTCTATTCCAAGTATTCCATTCTTCACGGAATTCCTTCTTCATGCATATCTCTTCTTATGTTTATCTTGATCTTCTTAACTTTAATCAGCTACTGTCCTTATCTGATCGTCCTTCAGCACTTAAGTTCTGATATCTATCTCCTGATAACATAAGTACTGATATCCCTTAAGTTCTGACTTCCAGTACCTTAAGTTCTGACTTCCAGTATAAGTACTGATCAGTTAAGTACTGATTTGTTCTATTCAAATAAGATCTGAAATCTAAACATAAAACATATTAGCCATGACATTATCAAATATATCTAACAATTATATTATTGAACCAGACTATAAGAAAATAAAAATTTAAAAGGAAATGTATGGGGTCGATATAATGTCATAAAACTTAAAAAATATGTTAGATATATTTGTGATGTCATCCCTAATAATGATTTCTGTTTAGTTTTCAGATCTTAACTAACATGACAAATCAGGACTTAACTGGAAATTAGTACTTATACTGAAGTCAGAAATTAAGATATCAGAACTTAAGTTATCAGAACTTACGATATCAGAAGATATTTATCAGGAGATAATATCAGGACTTAAGAAGACATTCAGATGAGGAAGACGACTGTAACAGCCCGTCTTCTCAGACTATTAAATCTAAATCAAAACTAATACAAAATCCAACTTATTAAACCAAAATTTTATTACAAAACTACTATTTCGAAAACGCAGCTAAAAGCGGAAGTCCAAAAGTCATTCTAAGTCCTCGAAACTCCAGTGATATCCAACTTGAACTCTTAGGCGAAACCTGAAATTCTATGTAATGAGCTATACAGCCCAGCAAGAAAAAAATCGATCCAACTAGTAGGCCAAGTAACACATACACATATAAAAAATACGATAATCTATACGATGCGATATAAAAATCAAACACTTTCGATACACATTCTTATTCTTATTCGATACACATAGCACATAAACAACAATAATTCAAAATCCATAACCCATTCCACGACCACTACAACACGGTGATAACGGTCCTAATTTTTCTGAAAACTGTCACTACAATTCGGTGACTGTGGTCCTAAGTTCTTATTCGATATTTTCACAAACCATGGTATAAATCAGATATCCAAAATTATCGTCTAGACACTACACATACACATCGATACATATTCTATAACACATAATACTTTCAAATATATCACCACTTGGCCCAAATTTTTATAATTAAATATACACACGTAACATATAGTTTAGAAAATACTAGCAAAATTGATCAAAAACTTACCTCAAAGCCTGAACAGATCTGAAATTAGGCTTTTTGACCCTCTAAACAATGTTTTTCTTGGAAAACATGAAACACAAAAGTTGTAGAGAACGAAACGACCTTTCTGAAAAGTCCAGGATCAACAAATTCTGACTTACGATGAATTTACTATGAATTTTACAAGATTGCTAAATTTTATGACTAAAGGTCTACGAATTTTAATAATTAAAACGAGGAAGACGAATAGAATGTATTTATAAGGATACAAAACCCTCTTTCTTAACCTACAAGTTATCCATATTAGAATCTGATCCAAATTTTAGGCCCATTAATCTAATTCAAATTTTAAATCCTAGTCCTTATCCAACCGCACTTCCGGACTATTAACTCTATATCAAAACTAGTACAAAATACAATTTTGAAAACGCTAGCAAAATCGATCGAAAACTTACCTTGAAGCCTGAACAGATCTGAAATTAGCCTTTTTGACCCTCTAAACAATGTTTTCTTGGAAAACATGAAACACAAAAGTTGTAGAGAACGAAAAGACCTTTCCGAAAAGTCCAGGATCAACAAATTCTGACTTACGATGAATTTCCTATGAATTTTACAAAACTGCTGAATTTTATGACTAAAGATCTACGAATTTTAATGATTAAAACGAGGAAGACGAATAGAATATATTTATAAGGATACAAAACCCTTTTTCTTAACCTACAAGTTATCCATATTAGAATCTGATCCAAATTTTAGGCCCATTAATCTAATTCAAATTTTAAATCCTAGTCCTTATCCAATTTTAATACTTTTTTCTATTATTCTATTATTAATCGATATCTAAAAATTACGGGATATTACAATGACTGATTGAAGGAAAGAGGATTAAGGCAAACACAAGAAGAGATATGCATGGAGAAGAATTCTATGAAGAATAGAATACTTGGAAGAAAAGATAACTAGTTGATATATTTTAGGATGCAGACTTATGTTCGATATCAATTAGAAGTTTATCTTGTAAATGTGTGTCTATATAAATACAGCATAGGGTTTACACTATAAGTGTTATCTTAATCGAGAATATTATTCATTCTAACCTTAGCAGCTCTCGTGATATTTGTTCATCACTGAGAGAGAACGGTTCTACTGTAATACTGTTTTATTAATAAGATTATTATGTATTTCATACTTGTGTTCTTAATTCGATTTGATTGTACTAGACACTGTATTCAACCCCCTTCTACAGTGTGTGTGACCTAACAAGTGGTATCAGAGCAGTCTGTTAACACATATATAGTAAAGATCCAAAACAATCATGTCCGGAGAAGAGAAAACTC
Organism: Apium graveolens; assembly: GCF_009905375.1. Classification (NCBI taxonomy): domain Eukaryota; kingdom Viridiplantae; phylum Streptophyta; class Magnoliopsida; order Apiales; family Apiaceae; genus Apium; species Apium graveolens. Next base: position 226,659,465 of record NC_133656.1, on the reverse strand, counting down.
CAACCAAGCCCGCCAAAAATGAAGAAAACTCCAAAGACTCAAATCCATAATCGATATGAGACCATTAGGGTTTCATACTGAAACCTTCTGAGTATCCCATATGGAAAGTGAGGATGATTATGTTTCTGGAAGCTACAGATCCAGAATATCTTGACAGAATTAATGAAGGTCCACATAAGCCAACCAAGCTCTCTGTTGTAGTTGCAGATCAGCCAGCACAGACTGTACCAAAGGAGAAAAGTGAGTATACAACTGAAGATATCTCATCTATTGCCAAGGATGCAAAGGTAAGACATTTGTTGTATAGTGCCATTGATAATGTCATGTCAAACAGGGTAATAAACTACAAGACTGCAAAGGAGATATGGGATGCCTAAGAGACAAGATGCCAGGGAACTAATTTAATTAAGAAGAACATGAGGACTATACTCACTCAAGAGTATGAGCACTTTGACTCAAAACCTGATGAGTCATTAACTGGTTTATATGACAGATTTGTCAAACTCCTGAATGATCTGTCACTGGTGGATAAGGAATATGATCTTGAAGATACTAATCTTAAATTCCTTTTAGCTCTTCCTGAAAGTTGGGATTTGAAGGCAACTACTATAAGAGACAACTATGCTCTTGATGAAACTACTCTTGATGAAATTTATGGTATGCTCAAAACTCATGAACTTGAGATGGATCAAAGAAGCAAGAGGCATGGGAGAAAGTCAAGAACAGTTGCTCTCAAGGCTGAGGAGGAATCCCCCAAAGTGGTTGTCTCAAAGAAAGGAAAGGAAAGGCTCTCATCACAAAGTCTGATACTGAGTCATCAAGTTCTGATAGTGATGAGGATTCAGAAACTGAAAGTCTATCTGAGATGGATGTTGATGAAGAGATGATGAAATTGTGTGCTCTTATGGTGAAGGGTATCACAAAGATAACCTACAGGAAATTCAGAAGGGGAAAAAAGTTTTCCAGGAAAAGTGGAAGTTCTGATAAGAAGGGATTCAGAAAATCCTAAGGCAGAGCTGGAAAGTCTGACAGAGTAGATTACTCAAATATTAAATGCTACAATTATGGTGAGAAAGGCCACATATCTCCTGATTGCAAGAAAGGAAAAGGTGACAAAGGCAAGGCACTTGTCACAAAGAAGAAAAGCTAGACAGACACTTCAGATTCTGAGAATGAGGTGAACTATGCCTTAATGGCAAATGCTGATAGCAGTTCTGAAGCTGCTGAGTTAAAGGTACCTCAAACAACTTATATTTTTCATACTGATGATATTACTGAGTTGAGATCTTATCTTAAAACTATATTCATTAGTTATAAAGATCAGACTTTAACTTGTGATAGTTAACTTCTGAAAATCTGGTTTTTAAGAAAAGGAATGACTATTAAGAAAAGGAGTTAGTTACGTTCCATCAAACTCAGAAAGAAAGATGATACTTTTTATGTTAGAGATGAAGTGTTAAAATTGAATCAATCTCTAAAAACTGAGTTAGAAAAGGAAAGAGAGATTATCAGGAGTTGGACTAACCCTGGCAGAACAACTCAGAATTTGCTAAGTAGTGGAAACTGGAAAGAGGGCTTAGGTTATGGAGATAATAAAAGTGAAACAAAACTGAACAAGTTAAGCCAATTATTGTTAAACAGACTACTAAGCCAAAGTTAAATCTTGTTAAGTTTGTAGCTAAATCTGTAAAGTCTGATTCTGAAAAGATGAAAGATACTGAGGCAGAAGTTAAGGCAGAGTCAACTTCTGACAAATTGAAACAGGATAATACAATTGAAGTTAACACAAGCTTAATGACAAAGAAGCAGCTTAAGTATAAGCTGAAAGAGATTAAGAATGTAAACAAGGTAAAACCACCTAGAAAAAAATAGGAATGGAAAGGAAGGTGTGAATAAAAGCAATAATTATATGCATGTTCTTAATGCTCCTAGAAAGAAATATTATAACTGTGGAAATTCTAACCATCTGGCTTCTTTTTGCAGGAAGAATAAGAATATAAACTCCTTACCTTCTAAGTCAGGAGTTAAGAGTCAGCCTGTTAGGTTTAAGCCACAAAATCCTTGTTTTCATTGTGGTAGTTTATGGCATTCAATTTATACTTGTAAGGAATATCATAGTTTGTACTGTGATTATTATCAAATAAAACCTTCTTTGAAGACAGTTAGCATTATTCCTTCTAGTGTAAGTTCTGATGCAAAGTCTGATACTGTAAATTCTGATAAGAAAAATGTTAACATAAACTCTGATATTAAATTCGCTGCAAATGTTAACAAACTTAATAAGGCCAAAGGATCCAAGCAAGTCTGGGTCCTTAAAACTAATCATTAGTGGTCTTTGTGATTGCAGGGCAACAGGAAAAACTTCTTAGTTCTGGACAGTGGATGTTCAGGACATATGACTGGAAAAAAACCCTGTTATCAGACTTAGTGGAGAAAGCTGGCCCATGTGTTTCTTATGGATATGGCAACATGGGAAAAACTCTGGGATATGGCAATATCAATCTTGGGAATGTCATCATTGAAAAAGTAGCTCTAGTCTCAGGACTTAAACACAATCTGCTAAGCGTTATTCAAATCTGTGAAAGAGGTTATCATGTGGATTTCTTTGAAGAACACTGTGAAGTTGTAAGCAAATCTACAGGCAAAGTTGTTCTAAAGGGATACAGACATGGTAACATTTATGAAGCCAAGCTTTCAACAAGTTCTGATAGTTTTGCAATTTGTCTGTTAAGTAGAGCATCAATTAAAGAAAGCTGGGATGGACACAAGAAACTCTATCATTTAAATTTCAACAATATAAATGAACTAGTCAAGAAAGATCATGTGAGAGGACTGCCAAAATTAGTATTTGCTCCTGATGGCCTTTGTGATTCATGTCAAAAGGCAAAACAAAGAAAATCTTCATTCAAGAGCAAGACTGAATCTTCAATTTTTGAGCCTTATCACCTACTACATGTTGATCTATTTGGTCCAGTGAATGTCATGTCTATTGCAAAGAAGAAATATGGCATGGTCATAGTAGATGAGTTTACCAGATATACATGGGTGTATTTCTTGCACACAAAAAGTGAAACTGCATCTAACTTGATTGATCATGTCAAACAACTGGATAAGTTGGTCAAAGACTCTGTGAAAATTATAAGAATTGATAATGGCACTGAGTTCAAGAATATGATTATGGAAGAGTTCTGCAAAGACCGTGAAATAAAGCAGGAATTCTCTGCTCCTGGAACTCCATAGCAAAATGGAGTTGTTGAAAGAAAGAATAGAACTCTTATTGAAGCTGCACGAACTATGCTTGATGAAGCAAAGTTACCAACCTATTTTTAGGTTGAAGCTGTGCAGACTGCTTGTTTTACTCAGAATGCAACACTTATCAACAAGCATGGAAAGACACCATATGAGATGGTGAAGAAAAAGAAGCCAAATCTGAAGTATTTTCATGTATTTGGATGCAAGTTTTTTGTTCTTAAGACTCATCCTGAACAGCTATCCAAATTTGATCTAAAAGCTGATGAAGGAATTTTTGTTGGATATCCACTTTCCACAAAAGCCTTCAGAGTCTACAATTTAAGAACAAGGGTTGTCATGGAATCTATCAATGTCTCTTTTGATGATAAGAAGATTACTGGACTTGAAGATTTCAATGATCATGATCAGTTGAGATTTGAGAATGAAGTTTTAAATTCTGATAGTCTAAATCCTGATACTGTAAACTCTGATGGATTAAACTCTGATGTTATTGAAACTGTGGTGACTACTCCAAAGAAAAATGCACCTGTGCAGGGGGAGCATACTGAAGATCCAACCACATCTCAAGAAGAATCAGAACATAGAACAGGCTCTTCAAGTTCTGATTCGTCAAGCTCTGATGGGCCAAGTTCTGATAATTCTGGAAACTCAAATTCTGATGGGCCAAGTTCTGATAATTCTGGAAACCCAAATTCTGAAGAATCCAACTAAGAGAGCATGATTTCAGGGGGAGCATCAGATAATGTTGATGGAGACAGCATGGATCATGAGGGAGCATCCAGTTCTAGAGATAATCTTCCATCTGCAAGGAAGTGGACTAAAGCACATACACCTGACTTGATTATTGGAGATCCTGAAGCATGTATTAGAACTAGAACAGAAACATCAAATGAATGTCTCTACCATTCTTTTCTTTCTCAGGCTGAACCAAAGAAAGTGGAAGAAGCTCTTCAAGATGCTGATTGGGTGCAAGCAATGCAGGAAGAGTTAAAAAAATCTGAAAGAAATAAAGTCTGGACCCTAGTGCCAAGACCAAAGAACAAATCTGTTGTTGGTACAAAATGGGTGTTCAGAAACAAAACTGATAGTGATGGCATAATTACAAGGAATAAAGCAAGGCTGGTTGCAAAAAGATATTCTCAACAGGAGGGAATTGATTATGATGAAATATTTACACCAGTTGCTAGATTGGAAGCCATAAGGATATTTTTAGCTTATGCTGCTCACAAAAAGTTTACAGTCTTTCAAATGGATGTAAAAAGTGTTTTTCAATGGAGAATTGGAAGAAGAAGTATATGTTGAACAACCTCCAGGTTTTGTAGATTCAAAATTTTCTAATCATGCCTACAGACTTGATAAAGCACTTTATGGCCTTAAGCAAGCTCCAAGAGCATGGTATGAGACATTAGCTCAGTTTCTTCTGGAAAGTGGATTTAACAGAGGGACTATTGATAAAACTTTATCATATCTCAACCATGGAAAGGACTTACTTTTGGTGCAGATATATGTTGATTATATCATTTTTGGTTCTACAAATGACAGACATTGTAAAAGGTTTGTCAAGCTAATGCAGTCAAGATATCAAATGAGTATGATGGGAGAACTTAGCTATTTCTGGGCCTTTAAGTCAAGCAGAATGAAGAAGAAACTTTTATTTGTCAATCTAAGTACACCAGAAATTTGTTGAAGAAATTTGGAATACAAGACTGTTCAAGTGCATCCACTCCTATGGCCACTGCAACAAAATTGGATAAGGATACTGGTACATCAGTAGATATTACTGATTATAGAGGTATGATTGGCTCAATACTCTGTCTAACTGCAAGTAGACCTTATATCATGTATACTACCTGTCTTTGTGCAAGATTTCAAGCAGATCCAAGAGAACCTCACTTAACAGCTGTGAAAAAAAAATTCAAAGTACCTTAAGGATACAGCTGATCTGGGATTGTGGTATCCTAGAGAATCAGACTTTAAGCTAATAGGTTACTCAGATGCAGATTTTGCAGGGTGCAAAATTGACAGGAAAAGCACAAGTGGAAGCTGCCAATTTCTTGGAGGCAGATTAGTTTCTTGGTTTAGCAAGAAACAAAAGTCAATTTCCACATTAACTGCAGTAGCAGAGTACATTGTTGCAGGAAGCTGTTGTGCACAGATTCTTTGGATGAAGAATCAGTTACTGGATTATGGGTTAGAATTTTCCAAAATTCCTATTTACTGTGATAATCAAAGTGCTATTGTTATGACATGTAATCCAGTTCAACACTCAATGATAAAGCACATCAGCATTCGGTACCATTTCATAAGGGAACGTGTGATGGAAGGTACAGTGGAATTGTATTTTGTTCCAACAGATCAACAACTAGTAGATATCTTCACAAAACCGCTATACAAAGCTACTTTTACAAGATTGGTAAATGAACTTGAAATGGTTTCAGGTTCTTTCTCTAAATCTGTTTAGTTTGTGTTCTAATACATCAGACTTTATGATCAATATTTACATATATTACTCTCTTTATGTAATCTGTGCTTAACTTGAAATTTACCTAAGTGCTGATTGTTGTCTGATGTGAATTTCTAAACTCTGATAGTGATATGAATGTTTCTGTGACTATTCAATCCAATGAGGATAAGATACTGACCTAGTAATCTCTAATATACTAAATATCTCATGTTTGAAGTAATTGTTTATGTGGAAATCTTTTGACACAAGTAAATTCTGATGTTGAGCTTAGTTAGGTTTACTTTGTGTATCTTATTACTAAGTCAAAAACTAGAATAGTGCTTCTTATCTATTAAGTTCTGATGTTGGTAAATCTTATGGATGTACTAAGTGCTGATAAGCCTCACTTATCAAAAGAAAAAGAAAAGAAAAAAAAATAAAAATCAGGTACTCCTTTGAGATCTAGAGAAAAATATATGTGGAAGGGAAGACCCAAGTGCATTGCTGGTATTAAGTAATATGCATTAGAAAAGAAAAATAAAATTTTCTTATTGACTTTTCACATTCTCTGATTACTGGAGAAATACTCTGATAACAGCATAAATTCTGATAAGCAGTCGTGACTCACTTACACTGAGAAGCCACTGTAAAAAGGAATTTCAAAGATGCATAAAATGAGCACAAAACAGTTGAGGTGGACTCATGCATGAACTCATTCGATAGTAGACTTCAGACTAATAATAGATTTTAAGCAAAGTTCTTAGTTATGCCTTATTTCTAAGATGTACTGAAGTGAATCAGACTTTACTCTTTGTCTGATATTTAGCTTAAAGCACACACTTACAGTCCATATGAATGATGAAAATTACTGTGGTGCTCAATGTTGTTTTAGATGAACAGTTTAAGTGTCAGTTGCATAAATTCTGAGGACAAGTTCTGATGGAAGTTCTGATGATTAAGTTCTGAGGAAACCATATCAGTATTTGTGTGAAGAATTACATAAATAAACATTCACTTTTTGAGTAAAGAAGCCATATTCTGATGACTTTTAAATTCTGATAATAATCAAGTTCTGATGCTTACGTGGCAGTTTTTATTTACTTGATTTAGTTTTAAGTCAATACTTGAACGGTTATATTTTATCAGAAATTGGACTACGTGAGATAAAGCAGTCATAATCATTTGTTTCGTGGGAACAGTTTTTTTTGAAAACTTAATGTGCATAGTAATCATTACTTATTTCCCGTGCCCATTAACTCTGGCTTTAGATCTTTTAATGACTGTTATTATTATACATTGGTCTAGGGAGACGAGGTATCATTATGTTTACCTGTAATTATTAAATACTCCTCGCGTCTCTTGGTATTCTATTGGCTATTTAAACCAACTATTCATTCCAGCCGATACATCTTCCATTTTCTCACAAACTCACTTTTTTTACATGCTCATAAAAAACATGGTTCGTTTCAACTTGCTCCTGAACTATGATACTTTCAATATCGAGTTGATTTGTGATGATTGGCGACAAGAGTGGCATGTAACTGTCATTACTGAAGAAATTTGGAACTCAGTTCCACAAGAGGTTCACACAGACCTTTTATTCTTTTATATGGACTATCATCTCCATTATGATCGTCTGGAAGAGTAAAGGAGAGAAGCTCTCCGTCAGCAAGAACGAAACATTCGTCTTGCAGTGCTCTTCGTCAGCAGCAGAAGAAGCTAGTCGTTAAGTCTTCTTAGACTAGGACTAAGACTGTTGATGTTAAGAATTCTAAGAATAGGACTATCTTGTAATTTTTGCATGTAATTGATTAATTTCATGAAATGTACTCATCTGCTATATTAATGAAATTTACTTTAAAGTTGCAAGATTTGGTCTTTGTTTCTCAAATTATGTGACCGTGCATGTTTTAATTGCAATTTGTTAATCTTTACTTCATCATTTTTAAACTTTAACCTGTGATGAATGTTTTGATTTAATAATGGTCAATAATAAATTTTGATGATTTGAGGAAACAATTGAGGTACAGGTTCAACCATCAGAACTTGTTGCTAAAGTAGCCGAGAAGGTCTCTTCTCAGAAAGTTCAGGAAACTGGGAGTTCTAGGCCACTCAAAAGGCTTAGAAAGATAAATTCTGATGATAAAGCTCCCAAAGTCTCTCCATCCTTGAAGAGATGGAAGAAACAAAGAGCTAACAGGGACACAGTTGAGTCAGATTCAGAGGATGTGGAAGCAGCAGCTAAGGAAGGGGATCAAGAATCTCTGATCTCAAAGGAGCCAATTGTGATTGAATCCCTTCCTTCTACCTAACCAAAATTTGCTGAAGCCACTGAATCTACACCACCACTGTCACCAATTCAAGCTGAAGACACTGCTCAAGACAGAGTGCCTACACCTCATGTGTCTCCTATCATTGAATAAGTACATGCTAAAGACCCAGGTACAAGTGCTGAAATAGATATTCACAACTTGGTCGTGCCTGAGGTTCTGTACTTAGAAGCTCCAACCATTCCTCAACAAACTCCACCAACAACACCAATTTTAGATGTTAATCTCAATGCAGATATTCCAACAACACCTCTTCTGAATCTAGATGATGAAGTTCAGATATCAGGTGAGCATCAGAATTTGGATTTTGATCATAACTTAGAGGATGATTTTGAAACCTCTATAGCCTCACACACTATCATTTTATCAGAGGAAACTGATTCTGCAGGCTCTATAAGTTCTAATGTTGCAAATGTTGACACTACTGGTGAAGCTGCTATAAATGAAAATGCTGATGCAGCTGGTCCTTCAGGACATGCACCTCTACCAGCAGTTAATAAAGCTGATTTGATTAAAAAGTTTGTGAGAGGGGATGCACCCGTACCTTGGAGTGAAACTCCAAGAGGAAAGGAATGGATCAAGGAGTGGAACAAAGTTAATTTTGTTCCTACTGAAAAAATTCTTGCTAAGCACCTGGCTAAAGCTGATGAGATGCTACTGAATGATGACTTCAAAACACAACTCAGAGTTACTGCATTGAGTACAAGGCACCTTCAAGGTCAACACTCAATAACTCAAACCAAAGTGAACAAAATTCAAGAAACTCTAATTCAGAAAGACATGAATGTCAAATTGGAAAAGAACAGGTTTTTTAAACCAGCCTTTGACCGCATTGGGTATATTGAGGAAGCTTAGGAAAAACAGCAAGCTCAGATTGCTGAAGTACTGAAGAATCAAGCTTCACAACAAGTTCAACTAAATGAAATCCAATCTTCAGTGGAATTACTTCTCTCTCTCCTATTACCTGATAATGCCAAAAAGGGGGAGAAAGTGATTAAGTCCAAATGTAAATCTGATTTAGCACTGAAGAAAAAGGATGATGGAAATGATGACCAGGGAAACTCTGAAAGGGGTAAAGGTCATGGTCAAGGAAAAGGCTCTTCATTCAGGAAAACAGGAACTTCTACACAAAAATCAAGTTCTGATACTGATAGAAGAATCAGTTCTGATAAGCAAGTTCTGACTAAGCCTGATGTTCTGATACAGGGTGAAAGTCAAGAATCACAGAAGTTTATGCAGACACTGAAGCTTAAGGGGAAGGAAACACCAGTCTACTATCAAGACCCCGAGTTACAGAAGCTGGATGAAGAAATTTCAAAAAGACTATTTCTCAAAGATAATCCAGGAATGGACTTTGAAAGTCTGAAGAAAGAAGAAGCCAGACTTAAAACAGAAAATATCACATCAAAGTCTAAAGTTCAAGTTATTGCAAAGAAACCACCTAAGCCTAAGGGCATTGTGATTAAAGAAAAGATAAACTATGAGGCAATCAAATCTGAATCCAAATCCAAATCACAGGTGAAAGTTGATCCTAGATCCAAGGGCAAAGCTAAAATTGATGAACCTGTAAAGGTATATATGCCAATCATGAATCTGGAAGCAAAATCTGATGAAGATACTAGTCTGATTTTGAAGAAAAAGAATATTCAAACAACTTCTGACATAGCTCATGTTGTTCAATATCGGGACTTAGTAAATTCTGATGTTACAATGAAGTAAGCAACCTCTGACATAGCTCAAGTTGGATTGATATCAGAAGATAAAGAAAAGGAAACCTCTGACATTGCTCATGTTAAACCTTCAAAAATTCTACTACCTGGGTTTACTAAAGCTCAACAATCTACACAACTTTTGAAGACTACATCAAGTGGTTTTGAAGCAAGAGTTATTAGAGGAAAGGAAGGTAGAGACATATCAGGATTGGGTAGTTCTAAAGAAAAAAGGGTAAATAATACGACCTCTGATCCAACTTCTTTGAGTGAACCAGGAGTAGGAACAACTCCTGAAAGATTGAATCAACTGGAGTCTGTACAAATGGTTTACCACTCTGTATTGAAAGAAGATATCATGCTATATGTCATGACAGATGGGAGGGTATTCCAGATTAGAAAGAATGTTATTCGTTTGAAGTATTTTGAAAAATTGCAACATGTGCTATTTCTACTTCAAGTGAAAAACAGGTCAACGGATGGTGCTGTCAGTTACTTAAAATCTGATATTCAAAGGCAGAAGAAACTTTACTCTGTAAAGTCTGACAGGCCATATTATCCTAAGTACAGAGCTCACAATGGTGATATAGTTGAGATGAAGCCTAATACCGCCAAAATCATCACTATATTTCTTGGTATTAAGGGACTTGAATTCAATCTAGAGTCTGATAAAGTCTATGTCATCAAACTGGATCAGGATATAAGGAAGGCAAAAATAAATGATCTCAGAGCTGCTATCTTTCAAACAGGTGAAGATACAGTTGAACTTAAAGATGCAAAAAGGAGGATGAAGAATGAACTTGAATATGCTGAGAGAAGTCTGTTGAAGAACTATATCAGAACAACTCCTGTCATTAGAGAGATTACACACTGAAGCCAAGTCAAGAACTACAACTGTTAAATTTTGAAGGTTATACAGGCTAAAGCTGATATCAAACTTTAAGGATGGTAAAAGCTACAAGGACTGTGAGTTGTTGTTACTTAGTCAAATTCTCATATGCATTTGTACTTAATGTTTTTGACATCATCAAATATCTATTAAACTTGTATATTATGCTAATTTACAAGTTGGGGGAGATTGTTAGATATATTTGTGATGTCATGTCTAATAATAATTTGTGTTTAGTTTTCAGATCTTAACTAACAAGACAAATCAGGAATTAACTGGAAATCAGTACTTACACTGAAGTCGGAACTTAAGATATCAAGACTTAAGTTATCAGAACTTAAGATATCAGAAGATATTTATCAGGAGATAATATCAGGACTTAAGAAGACATTTAGATGAAGAAGACGACTGATTGAAGGAAAGAAGATTAAGGCAAACACAAGAAGAGATATGCATGGAGAATAATTTTATGAAGAATAGAATACTTGGAAGAAAAGATAACTAGTTGATATATTTTAGGATGCAGACTTATGTTCGATATCAATTAGAAGTTTATCTTGTAACTGTGTGTCTATATAAACACATCGTAGGGTTTACACTATAAGTGTTATCTTAATCGAGAATATTATTCATTGTAACCTTAGCAGCTCTCGTGATATTTGTTCATCACTGAGAGAGAACGGTTCTACTGTAATACTGTTTTATTAATAAGATTATTTTGTGTTTCATATTTGTGTTCTTAATTAGATTTGATTGTACTAGACACTGTATTCAACCCCCTTCTACAGTGTGTGTGACCTAACAAAATACATATTATTCATTCGGTATAAAATCAAAAATAATAATCACCGTGTGCTAAAATAAAATTAAACAAAATAGTAAGTATACTTAGATGGATTTGGTTGATATAACGTGCCTCAAGCTAACATAATCTTTTTGTCATTGACACATAAAATTTTACCATTGATCTAGGTTTTAAACATATTAAAATAATATAAATCTGAATATAGTTAGTTGGATTTGGCCGGTTAACAGACTAATGACAATTCGTATACTATTGATCTCAGCTAAAATTTACCTTTTAATTAAATATAATAATATTTCATAAACATACCTATAAATATCAGTAACATATAAATTTCAATCATTGCATTATTTTTTAAAACTGTAGTATCACTAACTTATACACATATGTGTATATTAATAAGTATTATCAAATCATATTATTAAAATTTCAAATAATTAAGTTTCATAACTTAAAGTTTTTACTCCAAATTAAATTCAAACAAATTATGTAATATTAAAAAGAATCCGCGCATCGCACGGATTCTAGGCTAGTATATGTAAATATGCAAAAATCAAGTAAACTGGGAAATTGGAAGTTGGAACTTGGCACTCGTGTATATTTTTTTTTTGACAAATTTGATTTATAGTTATCTGTTCTTAATAATTTCCGCGAGGTAGAACTCATGACCGATAATAGAGAATAAATTTTTAATAAATTTTTAAATACTTGAGTTATTCAATAGAATTTATTTTATGTTAATCATACGGGTCCTTGTAAAAAAAACTTAAATCATTTAGGAGAAATAAAAATTATTTAATATAAGAGTAAGTCCAACAATGTTTTAGAAATGTTATATAAATATAATAAAATATTATGTTCTAGTGATTTAAGACAAATTTGTTGTATATCAGCCCCAATAATATGCCTTATATTTGTGTATTATTACTAAAGTAATAATATTTTTAAATTATGATGAGGAGGGAAAATAAATGATAAGAGAAGAGAGATGTGTAAAATGGGAGGGGAATAATTTTTTAATTGAAATAAATGAGATAGAGCATGTTTAGTGGGCACATGATGAATGTCCTAATATTTTAAGGCACCACTAGTATATTGTTCAAGCATTCTTTTATTCAAAATGCCTCAAATTTTAATTTATGAAAAGTTTTTACGGTACTTGTTGCAAAGTATTACTTAGTTTGGAAAAGAAATGTACATGAGTTTTAAAAAATAGCTATTTACTTCTGTTTTTAAAATATTTGTAGTTTAAGAAAATTGTGTTTTTTAAATTTGACGTTTGCCATAACATGGCGCGAGAGAATTTTGAAATAGGATTAATTAATATCTTGTTTTCGAGTTTTTTAAAAGAAGTAAATAAATATAAGAGAAAATAATTAAAAGAATAAATAGTATGTTTCACCGGCTTGATCTCCGAGTTTGAAAAATTATAGAGTGAAACTAATTTTATTAGCATGCTCCCATATTCTATGGAAAGCATATAATTAATCGTTAAGTTACAAATTTAACTTTAGATCTAGAAAATTAGTGTATAACTTAAGTAATACGAGTATATTTATAATATTTTTTTAGTTAATCACACCGCTAATTTTTACTTGAATCCCATTTTCACTAAAATTTTCTAGAAAAATAAAATAAAACTTTCACTTCTAATCATTTTCTTATCCGGTTTTCTTTACAGTAAATTTCGTTCATTTTCTCGTAAAAATAATATTTCGTTCTATTTTTTAAATTTGAGAGTAAGGCATAAACTTAAAATCCAATTTTATTGATAGAGTAAGCTATTCCGATATATATTAACTTTTTTTTAATTAATCACGGTACCTACTTTCATTTGAATCCCATTTTTTACTGCAACTTTCTAAAGTAAAAATAATAATTTCAATGCTAATAACTTATTTACCTCTTTTAAATGAACTTGTGAACGCGAATAAGAGTAAGCATTTTATTATCCGCTTTACTTTGTACTTAATTTCGTTCATTTTTAAAAATCGGGAGTAAGGCGCAAAACTTTAAATCCAGTTTTATTGATAAAATAAGCTATTTCGATATTTTTAATAACTTACATTAATATGTTTTCTTGACACGAACTTAAAGTTCATGTTAACATAGAGTTTTGATGAGATAATATTATAATTAGGTGGCACTGTAAGCAGTAATTATGTACATATAAATAGATGTCAAGATGTAGTTAGAATTCAAATGACGGGCTTTAAATGAAAGATAAATACAGAGATGTCACTGACACTCCTGCACCTGGTAACGCACTATAAATATGAAATTTCATGTATTTTTGATAATTTAACTTATTATGATTTGTGAAATTTTTTATGCATGCCATCTAACTTATTAATATATATTCTTAAACACACATTAAACAATTTGTACTTATAAAATACCACCTTTTTTAGATTTACGATGATCAATTAATATATAGAATGAAAACAAAAATGGCCTAATTAATTATTATTTAGTTATTCGAGCTCTCGAATTGCAAGGAAAACATATATTTAGTTATCAAGTTACAATTTAACTTTAAATCTAAAAGGTTATATAATTTAGGTAATAAGAGCATATTTGTAATATTTAGTATTTTTAAAGTAACAACATCATTTACCTTCACCTGTATAATACTTTTTGAGTGAATGTTTCGAGAAGAAAAAATATAAATTTTTTACTTCTAATAATTTATTTCCCTTCATTTCAAAAAAAAACAGGGTAATATGAACATGAGTTAAAATTTTGTTATTTTCGTTTTACTTAAACGACTCGTCCATTTTTAAAATTCGGTAGTAGGGTGTAAAAAAATGACTAGAAATTTAATTACGTTGATAAGGTAAACAACCATGATATTTATAATAACTTATAGTTAGTGCTTTTACTTGAAAATGTACTTAAAGTTTATGTGAACGTATCATGCGGATGAGGTAATATTACAATTACGTAGTAGGCTGCGATATGTAATAACTGTGCAAGTAAATAATTATGAAGATGTTAAATTTTCGATAACCGATTACAGGTAACGGATTAAAGATAAATACGAAGATATCATTATTCTGGCGACGATCATTATTCTGGCGACGATTATATTGCTATGTATCGCATAACAGTTAGCGATATGTACTTATAAAAATGAGCATGTATACGTTGACAATGATCAACAGTCATGTACTTATAAAATGTACTTATAAATATAAGCCTATTTATGTTGACAATGATTAATTGATGTTATTTAAAAAAATAACGTGATTGAAACAATGTTTTAAGGAATAATGTGATTGAAACAATGTCGGTGTTAGTCAGTTACCGGTTATTCGCAGATACCAGTCATTTTATATTACAAATTGTTTCGTGTTCCCCCCGTTTTCTTGCAAATTTGTTTCGACTCGGCATAGTTTATTGCAGAGTTATTTTGGGAAAAAAATATTACCTACCTTATAATGTGTATGCTTGTTTTTGGGGAAAATTTAAATCATTCTTTGTGTACTTTTATCTGCTAAGCCTTTTTTATTGTCACCTGTTCAGATATCTATAGATGTTAACCGTTAATTTTTCATTCAAGTGACTCCATTCTTTCGTTCAAATTAATATCGATATTTTTAATTTAGTTGGAAATCTTACATGTTACAGTTCATATCCAGAGAACAAGAACTGACCCTATTAAGCAATTCATTATATTTCTATCGAAAGTAGAAAAGAAATTGAAAACATGGCAGTTGGAAAGAAGTGGCTTTTGAATGTTTTCTCCTCAAAATTTCAGCACAGCACACCCCCTCCCCTGGTGGTGATAAGTCGGAGCTAGAGAGCAGTTGCAGTTGCAAACCCCCATCTTGTGATTACATATTAAAATAATTTAATTTCACCAGTTGAGCCATAAGAGTACGGGCATGTTGTTTCTTTACTTCTAGATATATTTTAAAACAGTCCATAGTTACCACATTTGCACATGAGATGCAACATTTTAAACCCCTTGAAGAAAACTACATATATCATATAAATACCATAAATTGATTGCTAGTAAAATTTAAACAAACTTGGACACTGCTAATGAGATGACCGGATCTTTTATCTCCCACTTTTCAGAACAGTGAATTGGAATAATATCATACGTTCACACTCTGTACCCAAGGACCAACGGCTTTCCAGGATTGCCATTAAGATCTAAAATGAACATTTAAGCAACTCAACAGTTTCATCTCACTTGAAAAAAGTATGCATCCGTCTTTTCTTGATAGTCAATATGGAATACACCTATCCACCAGTAATGCACTTCCAACATCTAGGAGCAGCTCTGGAGTATGGTTGCCTTCAACTATAAGAATGATGCCTATGGCGATCTTTCTCCCTTGAGGAATACGAGCTATGATGGTCGCGATCTGTAGTTACAAGACATAACATTGTTGGATATTACTTTATTAACAAACAGATATCCAAAAATTATTTTAATACAACATTAGATACCTCGCGACGAATGATGCTTTAGCATACCTGAATGTCCTGTACAAAGAGAGCAGAGAAGAATAACCAAATTAGATACTACAGGTAAACAATATTTCAACTTTTATTTTCAGAATAGAGGGCAGGTAAATCATTTAAAAGCATGCTACTAGAAAGTAGATTTAACTTCTACCCTCTGAGGGAAAGGCTAACACTTAGTTTAACTAAATTGTTTTTTCTAGTTCAAAGCGTCAGTGTACAGAAACTAGAATTATGTGATTTTGTTTCATTATCAACTGTAAATAGTAAATACTTCATGACAGAAGCACTATGCATGATCACATGCAAATTCGCAACACACTGTGGAGTAACAAAATTACACAATAAAGTTTTACAAGTAGTCGTGAACCTATTCTACATAATGCACATCATTAATTTTTCATTTTTGTATTACACAGCAACCATGACATATCTAGTACATAAAGCTGATGATATTTTACAGGTCTTCTTTAGACCCTTCTCTCTTTAGATACTAATCTTCAGATTAAAATAGTGTTTGACTGTTGACAAAATAAATATGTTTGAGGATCTGAACTAACCTGAATCTCTACCTTTGTCTTTTGAACGGTGGGTTCTGTCCTTAATTTTATCTCTATCACGTTCGCCATCCTCCCGCTCCCGCTCTCTGTCAGAGTCCTTTCCTCTTTCCCGATCCCGAACCTTGACTCTGTCTTTCTCTCTCTCCCTCTCCTTGATCCTTTCCCCTCCACCCTCCATTTTATATTCAGATCTTGGCCTTTTTGGTATTTGTTCTTCCTTTGCCTCGCCATCTACGGGAGGTATGGTTTGAGAAATGTCTCCATTTTTCTTTGACTCTTTCAATTTGCCAACAGCTGTTTTCCCAAGTGACTCCTTTGTCCCACCAGAGTTGATGATGACAGTTGTAGCTGTTTTATGGTCGTCCTTTGTTGGTGGGCCACTCAAGGAATCTTCCTATATATATAGGAGACACAAAGTAGAAGAAACACAATTCAGAAAAACATTCAACACAATGAGAAGATATCCTTATTTTAAGTTCAACACAATTATTACAGTTGGTTGACTCGTATATTCACAAAATACTTTGACAAGTATGCAAGTGCCATAAGAGAAAATATTTGAAAAAGTCAATTTTAGCAGAAAACCACCAATACAATGAGAGAGTGGATTTACCTTTGGCATTGGCTGAGGATCCCATGATTTACTTGTAGTAGAAAAAGAGCCTCCTTCCTTGCATACTGGAATATATTGTGCCTTGGGCAGGCTGTACAAATGAGCCAGCACTCTACAAACTTCTTCTATCCCAGACTTGTCTGCATCAAAAGCTTTCCACCATGGAGGATTCTCGGGCAGGGGTACTTGAAATCTACGAGCAGCAGCATATACAACCCCACAAGCTACAACCTCACTTTTGAATCGAACACATAGAGTTGTGCGCAAGCTGCTCAAATCAGAACCAAGAGTTGAAAAGGTATAAGTAAAACAACAATAAAGACATAGAACAAACATCATGATTACTTTCTATCTTAAAAAGGTATATAAGCTCAACTGAAAAAAATACAAAAATACGGAGCTTTTATTCTCTTGATTCCTACGTTCACAAACAACATCAAAATCACTGAAGAGTTTCAGCTATCATACTAAAAAGAAGAATGGAACAATCTGATGCAGAGCAAAACCTATTGCGTAATCAATCTTCTATTACCCTGTCCTACCAGGCTACCAGTCATCACAGCAAAAAAACTCTCTATGATTAAGGGAAAGTGTGTGGATATCAGATATCTCACCCTCCCTGTATCCTAATTCTGAGCGGGACATAATGGGTGTGTATGGTAACCCTTTTCTGCATTAAATTTACTGTAACCTCGTCGAAATATCAATGTGGATACAGGTATTCATTAAAACCCAAACGAAAACATTTGCACCAGCTTCAGAAAGAATAGTTAAAAAATTCTTAAGTGAGCCTAAACATTTCTTTATATTCTATACCAATTCTATTAGTAACACTGTTACATGCTGCAGTTGACAGCACAGTTCATAAGAATCCTTACTAGTCTCAGGTTCTTGAATATCCAATGGCCTAATCATAGATTTATTTTTCTAGGCACCGTTTTGGGGTTACATGAGAAGATGGATGAATATGTTTCATAACTGCTGGTCTATAATCTTATACAAATATATATAGAAAGTCATAGAAGAATTTCTGTGACAATACCAATACAAGACTCGCCTAAAAACATGTAAGGACACAACATGGATACAATTGGATTATTAAACTTAATCGAGTACATTCTCGAGCATACTCTGTAAAAGAATTAACAAAAGCTAAATTGTTCCGCTAATTTATAAATGCTACAGCGTGAACACTGAACACTGATTAATTTATAGCTTTCCTAATATTGCAGCTCACGAACATGAGTTCCATCCAGCCACATAGCTGCACAAACTTAATACCAGACAAGATAGCCCTAAAGATATCTAGTAAGGTTATAACCAGGGAGAAATCCAACATCTGCATTCTAATAGTAATGCCAATCTGCCTAGATGGAGTATCAGAGAGTAAGCCATGAAAAACGGACTAAACTGGACCAGGGAAACAATTAAGATGGAAGTAAAAGCTATTAGTTAAGCTATACAAGAAAGGAGTGAAGCAGGACATCGATTGAACTTCTTCCGCCTTGCTAACAGGGAAGATGAGAGACACGGGGAGTTCATAATGCAACACTGACTGTGTTGCCTCTCTTCTTCCCTGTTACCAAGTCGGAAGAAGTTCAATCAGTTGAGTCGAACTTCTGAGATATATAATTTATCTTCATAGCAATCAAATTTTACATAATTATCAGTTACTCGTGTAATTGAACTCTCCAACTAGCCTTAGTACACTTTAAAGATCGAAATCAAAAAGGATTTTTTTTTAATGAACAAACATGATATTAAAAAAAGCACATGCAGGATCAAGGTTATCACGGCGCCAAGTCGACCCTTGACGCCTTAGTACCTTCGTGAAGACTAGTCGACAAGTCGTCCGACTAGTCGTAAAAAGTCGACAAAGTGTTCATTATACGTATAATTACTAGATTTAATATATAATATATTTGAACACGTTAGTTTTATAATTTAGATCAAAAGTAGTAGAATACTTAGTTCAAAATAAGCGTGGTACATCACAATTATGAAAGGCCCCAAGTCGGGCTACGAGACTCTTGGGTGACCTTCACGTCAACTAGTCGACGACAAGTCGGGCTTGGAGACTCTCGGCGCCTGAGTACCTTCGTGTCGACTAGTCGCTGACTAGTCGTTGACTAGTCGTCTTCGTGATAACAATGTGCAGGATCACAGTTTGGGGTAGTTTGGTGATGTGAGGTGTAGACTCATTAGTGCATTTTGCACTCCAGCACATGGAAACTTTAAATTTAGGAATATTGAAGGAAGAAAAGGAGCGACCAACAAATACTTGGATGTTTTTCACAAAAATTTGACCAGCAAGGGACTAACTACAGACCTACAGGCCTACTGACAGAAGTAAACCAGTGAAGGAGTAGCATCTATGTGACCAATCTTCCATGACCTATGTGCTTCATGTTAGTACTCTCAGACATCCTAACTCCCCACAAAGACCAAAGAAAATGCAGCCCTTGTTAGAATGGCACAAATTTCAATGAAAACTTGTTAACAAAAATTTACTTGTCGGAACAATTCTAAGTGACAAGTTCCATACTTTGAAGCATGAACATTATACACAAAATATTTTTACTCCATGACAGCTCAAAACCAACCCATCACCTCCAACATTATTGTCTATCTTAGAAATAAAGGCCAGACAACTGATCCCTTAGAAAAACTCTGGTAGATAAAGAAGTATCGGGGGATAAATATACTTCAGAAGTGTAGGTGTTAATGTAATTGAAAACCTAGGCTCTGCATAATGCACGAATTCACATGAAAGGATATTATGTTCTCTGATCAATACACTGCTACATTAAATCGTTTTTCTATTCTTCCAGGGGCGTAAGAGTGTTTCAAGAATTTTTCATGTGTTTCCCGAATAAGGAGAATCAAGAGAAAATATATAATATGATATCATCAAAGGGTGATACTGTGATAGTCAGAAGGAGGAAATATAGAAAAATATAGATATTTTAGCGAGAGAGTTAGTGAAGAAATACCAGTTTTTCATTATTTAATAATATACCAACGAACTCAATTCACTTATGCTAAGGCTAATATAATATAGCACTATAGCCAATTAACCATCACTTGAGGCCCCTTCAGTGGTTTTTGACAGGATTAGAAATAAATTGTCTATTAGTATTTGATTTTCTGAGTTCTGTGATACACTCAATAACTGCTGCCTGCTGACATAGTATTACAAAAAAAAAGTCTCCTTCAAATCGCAACCTCCGCATTGCAGGCCCTATATGATTAACATTGCATTATATCACCCCCCCCCCAAAAAAAAAAGAACAACGTTATGATGTTGCACGGTATACCACCTCGGTTGATTAAAAAGTTAGTGAAATTGACAGAAAAATTAACAGAATCCATTTACTTAAACAGCTGAAGTCATCTTAATGCTACACTCTGCTTTGGTTGAAATGAAATAATCATGCATTATTGCATACCAACAATAATAATAAAGATTGTAGATCTAATACAATGCACAATTATACTGGATATTCAAGACATTCTAGTGACTATGATTATTTAGTTCTCCCCTAACAACTTTTGTAAAACCAAGCATGCTACACTACAATTACCTGTCATTTGCAAGATTCCAAGCTTCCTGTCTCAATTCTGGGGGTGTTTCAAGAGTGGCAAGGTAGTTCGATATAAATTTATGGGGATGCTCAACGTGGCAGACAAAACCCATCTCCTTTAAAAGGTGCCTCTCTGTTCTGATCAAATCCAACTTTAGTTCGGCATATTTCTGCAAAAATAAGCAACTCTTATAAGGAAAGAAATAATTTAAGATCCGACATACACAACAGATGATATACATAGTCCAGATGGTTTAAACTAACATTAACACCTAACCTTAGAAAATGAATCCAGATGCTCTATCGTTAAGTTCTCCCTTCTACATTCCATTCTATGGAAAACATTAATAACATGTCTTGCTTTCCTAGGATTTTCCTCGAGCTTTGAGGCAACCCAAACACAACTTGCAGCAAGCCTCTGCAAGGAAATAACAAGTTCAGCCAAAAAAAATTATAAGAGAACACTATGACTCTTCCAAATCATTTTAAACAGTGATGATTACAGATCAGAAAACCAACCTTCACATTAAACTTAGCAAAGGACTTCTTGCAATAAAAACGATGAAAGAGAACCTGCCCAGATGCCATAACTGCTTGAGGTCTATACTCGGAATTAAGGAAATCCCCATTCAATTGTCTATTTAAAAACGTACATAACATCATTATACATAATGTCTAGAAGCAGCTAAATAATGTATCCATAAGGCCGAGGAGACTTACATATAAAACTAATGAATATGTTCATAAATAATTACATTTAAAAACAATCATAGACATAATAACCGATATGTTTTTATCATTAGCAGGTAACCTATTTATTACGCATAAAATCTCACTTCATCAATGCCATATTTAACAACACTCGCTTAAATCTCAACTGAAGACACAATATCTATCATCATAAGTCAATTTCATTTCAGTATTATAACGCTTTTTCTCTTAAAAGCCGAAATTCCCAATCTGGGTATACAATTCATATCATTTGTCCGAATATTCAATTACGCAAAATTCCACCACATTCCGCCCTATTCATACACACACGTACATAAATATAAGAAAAGGATACAGTTTCAACAAAATACCGCACTCCTGAATAAGATCACAGCCATAAATCCTAAGATTAACTTCGGTAGCCTCGTCTATTCCATCTTTTCGAGACGGCGAGTTGTTCAATTCTTCATCCGTTAAATAAAATGTATCTATCGCCGTATAAATCATGACTTCACGAGCACTGAATCAATTGATTGTAAACCATTTAACAAAAAACTAATTCACAATTATACATTAGAAATCTCCAAATTGAAAGTGAATAAATAAGAGAAGTTTATATACCCTGGGTACAAATACTTACAGGAAACCCTAGAAGAGCTGAGCGGAGAAGCTCGTTACTTTCAAATTGCGCACCTTTGAATAATTTTGAGACCTAGATAAATAGCTAATTTGCTTCGATTTCAATCTGTTTAATTTACAATTTAGTCACACTCTTGTGTAAAAACACTACAATGACATGGCTAGCGGCGGAGCATCAATTACCCAAACCCACCGAAACCGCCCAATCCAAACAGACCAAACCGAATTTTACGGTTTGGTTCGGTTACGGATTGCCATTTTAAAGACAGAATTTTTTCGGTTTGGTTTCGGTTTTTACCTTCAAATCGACCGATATAACCGAATCGAACCAAATATTTAAATATATTAGTAAAGTGCAATTAAAAATAAAATTATTATGTACAACATACATGTAAACTAAAACATATAAAATTATTCTGCACTGAGTCTATATTAATAGGTACCTTAAATATATTATATAACAGGTAATATAATAAGTTTTAAGCATACTAAATTTTTTAAATATTAGAATCTCATCATCTATTAACCCTAAGGAGAGAAGGAATATAGATGGTATTTTATAACTGCACAGAATATTAAATAAAATTAAAATCATTTTTTAATTTAAATTTTCCATAATTTCTAACCAAATTTAATATTATAATCATAAAAATAATCACTTTATCAAGATTATAAATAATAATTTTAGTTTAGGATATTTACCTTGTAACAGAATTTTAGATCACCGGAGCTCTAACTCACCGTGGCTCCTTGTTCTCTTTTCTTGCATCAGCTGTGAGATATTGGCCTAAGCACTAGAAGTACTCAACACACTTCTCCAAAATGCTGTTTTAAGATAATATTTTCTAAACTAATAAATTCTAAATATAATTTCATAATGTAACCTTACTGATTTTATGATATTGTGCTTGGCTGAAATTATGGAAAAGAGAAGTGTTTAGTTACACATGAGAGATATATGAAACTGAAAATTTTTATAACAAATAGCAGATGTCCTTTTTTGTTACAATGAGTCTCCTTATATAGAAATCCTCTTCATTATTGATACAGTAGTATACTATTTCATTACTTTTTTCTTGTGGTCTTCCAGCATGCTATCCTCCTTTATGTCTTATCTATGTCGGTCATTGTCATCAAACTTGCCTTCTTCTTTTTGTCTTTTATCATTTCAGCATTTCCAACTTGTTTTTTGTAGTCTTTTGCTTTCATTTCTTCCGGCTTGCATTTTTTCTTCTTTCTTTGAAATTTTTGGGCTTGTAAAGTAGTAACATGTTAGGCCTTTTGTAGTTAAACTACATTGGGCTATAATATGGTATTATTGATGGGCCTTTTGTAGTAAAACTACATTGGGCTTGTAATATGTTTACTATTGGAATGGATCACTACCTTTTTCTCCTTTTATCTTAATAAGGATATTATTTGTATTATTTGTACTGACATTGATCACTAGTCTCTTTCTTGGACTTGTTAAAATGTGATATTGTTCTATGGTTTCTTTTGCATGTGTGTGTTGTAGATTACTAATTTTGTCATGCAGTCTTTCAAGCTAGATAGTATCTTGGGACAAACCTTCATTGTCATAATATAGAGTAATAATTTCTTCAGCTTATCCTCCTCGACTTGATCCAACAATATTAGATTTTCTTGCTCTCAACATGTCTTGTATCTTGATTTTAAAGGTTATAAGACCAATTGCTCTTTATGTAGAAATTCATTCTTGGAAATTTTCTATATTACATGGGATAGGTAGTTTCAAATTTGCATTGTCTCCATTTACTGGTATTTTTCCACTCTTGAATATTTGACATATGACTATAGGCTTTCCCACCAAATCTGTTGAAGCATCAAATATCTGGATTCCATAAATTCCATTTCCCATGGATTCCATGTAGGCTTTTGTTGATTCCACAATTACTGTAGGTATTTTGAAATGCTATATAATGTGTCATCAACTAATATTTTATCAATAAATCCATAGGTAAATAGCTTTTCTATCACATATGGGTTAGCATTTATTTGGCACAAATATCTTGGATATTTACTTGTTTTAATGCCTCGTACTACCTGATCATTTGACTTATAGTCATAATATTTCATAATTTTTTCGTATATTGTTATGATCTCAGATGAGAATTTAACCCTGGTACTCATGGAAATAGGTGGAGATATTTCATGTGAGTTTGAAGAAGAATGAATGGTTGCAAGTTTAGATGTAAAAGTTTGTAGTTTGGTAGAGGGTGCAAGTGGGTTTTGTAGAATTTTCACTGTTTGTTTGTCTTTTAAAGCAACTGATAACTGTTTCAGAAGATGTGTATTCTCTTGGACTAAAATCTTGATGTATTTGTCTAACTGGGTGATTGTTTCATATTTTTGGGCTATATCTTCATAATTTTTTGTAATAATTTTTGTAACATCACTGATATACACATCAAAGTTGTTAGCCGTCATACTTGTACCTGCTAAGAAAATCAGCTAGAACATTTTTAGTACCATATATGTTTTTAACAATAAAATCATAACAACAGAAAAATGACTGCCATTTTCTTCTTCTATTAGTTCTGGCAACAAATCTATTTTATTTGTAATAAAAGCCTTTACTTGAGTATTGTCTGTTCTAACTATAAACTTTACTGGTAACAAATGATAATGAAATTTTTTAATTCCGAATTTTACTGCCAATAATTCTTTTTAATTTACATGGTAGTTTAGTTCATTTGGTTTCCACGTTCCTCCTGCATAACCACATATAAGGGATTTTTCATTGTCAATACCATTATTTTCGTAAGTAATAAGAACAACTCCCCATCCTATATCACTAGCATCATTATAAAGTTCTAATTTATCTGTTTCTATCGGTATCCTATGTTTTGGTAAATTACTGACCTTTTCCTTAAGAGTTTTAAAAGCTTTATCATGCTCTTCTTTCCACTCAAAAGGTTTATTTTTTGTTAATTCTTGTAAGGGTTTCCTTAATTGTGGTAAATTTTTTATATGATCAGCTGCATAATTAATTATTCCTAAAAATTGTTGGACTTCTTTCTTATTTTCTAGTTTATCTTTAAAATTTTGTATTTTTGAAACTATATGGTTTTCTAATTTTAATCCATCTTTATCTATTATATATCCTAGATATTCTATTTTTTTTTAAAGACTTCTGATTTCTTTTCAGAAAGTAGTATCCCATGTTGTTTTACGGTTGTTATAAATTGTTCTAGGTGTTTTATATGGCATTCTAAAGTGTCACTATATATCAGTATATCGTTTACATATACGATGCAAAAATCAATTAATTTTCAAAAAACTTGGTCCATTCTTCTCTTAAATATTTGTGGAACATTTTTTAATCCAAATGGTAATACTATCCATTCATAATGTCCTTGCGGTGCACTAAAAGCTGTTAAAGGTCTGGATTCTTCGGTCAACTTAATTTGCCAAAATTCACTTTTACAGTCAAATTTACTAAACCATTTTTTTATTTCCGAGTCTATTAATAAGATTTCTTTTATATGGTAAGAAATATCCATCAAATATAGTATTTTTATTTAATTCTCTATAATCTATTATCATTCTAGCCTTGCCTCTTTTTTGTTCACTGTGTTTTCTTACTAAAAAAGCTGGATTACTATGTGGACTTTTACTTTCTTGTATTATTTTTAGTTTTAATAATTCATTTATTTGGATTTCAAAATTTTTTTGGTCTGTTGGGCTATATCTAATAGGTTTTGATCTGATTATATCGTTTGGACTTATCAATTTCACCTCAAAATATATTTTTTCTTTATCCCATAATTGCACTGGATTTTCTCCAAAATTTGATTTTAGTTAATTATGATATTTTTTCGATAATTCTTGTAGATTTTTGTTTCTACTTGTTATCAAGTTGTTTATACTTAATGTGTTTATAGGCATTATTCTTTTTAATATTATCCATTAATTACAAGGTGTTTGCAAACTTAAAGTATTAGAAGTTAGAACTTGTCTTTTAAAATGATCCAAAAATTATTTCCTAATAATATTGGTTGCTTCATTTTATTATCTTGATAAATTAAAGATAATTTAAATATTGTTTTATTTAATACTATTCTCATGTTTTCAGCTATTATATCTAATTCTTTTCTTTGTTCATTAACATTTGTTACTTTAGTTCTATGTATTTTAGATTTTTTTCTATTTATGCGAGGTTAATACTTCTTCTCTTGCCAAGCGTAAGTCTGCTCCGCTATCTATAAATATTTTTTGTTTTATTAATTTTCTAGGTTTATGTAAGCTTCTATGTAAATAGCTACAATTAATCTGAATAACTTTCACTTGAAGAATTATAAATTAAAGATTCTGATCCACTATCTTTATCAGTTTCACTAACATAAAACTCTTCGTATTCATACCAGTTATCATTATCTTCTTTTATTTGTTTCAGATTCATTATCAACTGTGATGTATCTATATATTTTACTCCCTTTTCTTTTAATTTAGGGCATTTATTTGCATAATGTCCCTTTTCGTTACAATTCCAACATTTGCATTCACTCAATTTTTCTTTTCCTTTATTAAACGGTTTTCTTCTAAATTTTCTTTTATTCCTAAATCTTTTCCTCGTGCCAGAATTATTTCTGAATTTTCTGAACTTTCTTCTTTTATATTTGTTATAATATGGATTGTTGTTCCGATTGTAGTTTTGTCTTTTATCAAATCTTTTTATGTATTTTTTCTTATATCTCTTATTTGGTTTTTCACTCCTTTCATCATCACATCCAAATACCAATCTTCTTTCAGTAAAACCACATATTTCTCTTAATCCTAGTTTTTTTTATTCTTTTTAACCGTTTGTTGAACTCGGTATTCTTCGCATTTTCTCATAAGATATCCTCTTAATACTCTTATTATTTCTCCTAAAGTGTTTTCTCTTGGTTCTAAATTATTATATTCTTTTGTTATTTCATTATTATATGGTTTTGGAAGATGATCATAATATAGTTGTTGGTATATTAGACTTTCTTCGGGTTAAAACCTAGCTTCATAAAAGTATTTAGTAAAACTTATAGTATATTCAGGTAGTTTATTTATTTTACAAAATTTTATGTTATTTAAATTCATTATTATTTCTATTTTTCTTTCTACCAATACTTGATTTCTAGCTACTATCCATGGTTCTCCTAAAAATTCTCTTTTCAGTATCATATCAAATATTTGTAACATAGATTTCCAGTCTCCTACATTACGCATTACTTCTGTTTTCAATTGGTATGCTATAGATTCTATCCAAAATGCTACTTTTCCTATTAATATTTTGGATATTAAATCATAAGTATAATCTAAATTATCAGTATGTGTGGAAATCATTAGTGTTATGTAAGTTCCTAGATTCCAATGTGTAATCAATCTACTAATTTCTTGTTCTTCGTAGACATTATCTAAATCTAAGAAATATCCATTAAGGTTAACACCTTGTGACATAGATCCTACAAATTCTTTAAATTTTGCACGATGTCCAATTGGTATATGTTTAGGTATTTTATTACTACTTCTTGTTATTACTTCTAAATTAACATATAATGGAAATGAACTACTAGAAAAAGAAAGATATATAAATATGAACCAATGAAAAAGGAATCAAAAAATTTAGATAATATAGAAAAGGAAAAAATAGAATACATACAATTAAAGTTTGAAAAACAGGAACAAGAATTGAAAAGATTAAAAGTAGAAAATAGCAAACTCAAATTAAATACTAATGAAGAATGGTTTGACAAGTATAATAAATATAAAAACAAATATTAAAATATTAAAAAAGATTTGAAAGATACTAAAAGAGAACTAAAACAAACGAAAAAATAGTTATATCATGAAGTAGAGGAAACCAAAAGAAATTTAGAAATATTAAGAGAAGAAATCAAAAAAAATTAAAGAAAAAGAAAAAATTACTGAAAGTACAAGTAACTCGGATACTTCGAGTAATAGTGTCAGTTCTAATGAAAAATTAATAAATTTTATAGAAGAATATGAAAATGAAGATAAATCAGAAATAGTAAAAGAGAACAATCAAATAATGCAAGCCTTAAGAAAAATGAAAAATGTGAATGCTATCATAAAAGAAGAACCACAAAGTGACAATCAAGATGAGTATAACGAATCTATAGACACTGAAATGGAAACTGTAAATGAAGACGCTGATAATTACACAGAAGAAGAATTAACAGATGTTAATTTAGAAGTAATAACAAGAAGTAGTAATAAAATACCTAAACATATACCAATTGGACATCGTGCAGAATTTAAAGAATTTGTAGGATCTATGTCACAAGGTGTTAACCTTAATGGATATTTCTTAGATTTAGATAATGTCTACGAAGAACAAGAAATTAGTAGAAGGATTACAGATTGGAATCTAGGAACTTATATAACACTAATGATTTCCACACATACTGATAATTTAGATTATACTTATGATTTAATATCCAAAACATTAATAGGAAAAGTAGCATCTTGGATAGAATCTATAGCATACCAATTGAAAACAGAAGTAATGCGTAATGTAGGAGACTGAAAATCTATGTTACAAATATTTGATATGATACTGAAAAGATAATTTTTTAGAAGAACCATGGATAGTAGCTAGAGATCAAGTATTGGTAGAAAGAAAAATAGAAATAATAATGAATTTAAATAACATGAAATTTTGTAAAATAAATAAACTACCTCAATATACTATAAGTTTTACTAAATTCTTTTATGAAGCTAGGTTTCAACCCGAAGAAAGCCTAATCTACCAACAACTATATTATGAACATCTTTCAAAACCATATAATAATGAAATAACAAAAGAATATAATAATTTAGAACCAAGAGAAAACACTTTAGGAGAAAGAATAAGAGTATTAAGAGAATATATTATGAGAAAATGCGAAGAATACCGAGTTCAACAAACGGTTAAAAAGGATAAAAACTAGGATTAAGAGAAATATTTGGTTTTACTGAAAGAAAATTAGTATTTGGATGTGATGATGAAAGGAGAGAAAAACCAAATAAGAGATATAAGAAAAAATACATAAAAAGATTTGATAAAAGACAAAATTACAATCGGAACAACAATCCATATTATAACAAATATAAAAGAAGAAAGTTCAGAAAATTCAGAAATCATTCTGGCACGAGGAAAAGATTTAGGAATAGAAGAAAATTTAGAAGAAAACCATTTAATAGAGGAAAAGAAAATTTGAGTGAATGCAAATGTTGGAATTGTAATGAAATTATAAGAAAAGGGAGTAAAATATATAAATACATCACAATTTATAATGAATCTGAAACAAATAAAAGAAGATAATGATAACTGGTATGAATACAGAGAGTTTTATGTTAGTGAAACTGATAAAGATAGTGGATCGGAATCTTTAATTTATAATTCTTCAAGTGAAAGTTATCCAGATTAATGGTAGTTATTTACATAGAAGCTTACATAAACCTGGAAAAATAATAAAACAAAAAATATTTATAGATAGCGGAGCAGACTTATGCTTGGCAAGAGAAGAAGTATTAACCTCGCATAAATGGAAAAAATCTAAAATACACAGAACTAAAATAACAGGATTTAATGAACAAAGAAAAGAATTAGATACAATAGCTGAAAACATGAGAATATTATTAAATAAAACAATATTTAAATTATCTTTAATTTATCAAGAAAATAAAATGAAGCAACCAATATTATTAGAAAATAATTTTTTAGATCATTTTATAACACAAGTTGTAACATCTAATACTTTAAGTTTGCAAACACCTTGTAATAAATGGATAATTTTAAAAAGAATAATGCCTATAAACACATTAAGTATAAACAACTTGATAATAAGTATAAACAATAATCTACAAGAGTTATCGGAAAAATATCATAATTTACTAAAATCAAATTTTGGAGAAAATACAGTGCAATTATGGGATAAAGAAAAAATATATGCTGTGGTGAAATTGATAAGTGCAAACGATATAATCAGATCAAAACCTATTAGATATAGCCCAACAGACCAAAAATAATTTGAAATCCAAATAAATGAATTATTAAAACTAAAAATAATACAAGAAAGTAAAAGTCCACATAGTAGTCCAGCTTTTTTAGTAAGAAAACACATTGAACAAAAAAGAGGCAAGGCTAAAATGGTAATAGATTATAGAGAATCAAATAAAAAGACTATATTTGATGGATATTTCTTATCATATAAAAGAAATCTTATTAATAGACTCATAAATAAAAAAAAATGGTTTAGTAAATTTGACTATAAAAGTGGATTTTGGCAAATTAAGTTGACCGAAGAATCCAGACCTTTAACAGCTTTTAGTGCACCGCAAGGACATTATGAATAGATAGTATTACCCTTTGGATTAAAAAATGTTCCACAAATATTTAAGAGAATAATGGACCAAGTTTTTTGAAAATTAATTGATTTTTGCATCGTATATGTAGACGATATACTGATATATAGTGACACTTTAGAATGCCATATAAAACACCTAGAACAATTTATAACAACCGTAAAACAACATGGGATACTACTTTCTTAAAAGAAATCAGAAGTCTTTAAAAATAAAATAAAATACCTAGGATATATAATAGATAAAGATGGATTAAAATTACAAAATCATATAGTTTCAAAAATACAAAATTTTAAAGATAAACTAGAAAATAAGAAAGAAGTCCAACAATTTTTAGGAATAATTAATTATGCAGCAGATCATATAAAAAAATTACGACAATTAAGGAAACCCTTACAAGAATTAACAAAAAATAAAACTTTTGAGTGGAAAGAAGAACATGATAAAGCTGTTAAAACTCTTAAAGAAAAGGTCAGTAATTTACCAAAATATAGGATACCGATAGAAACAGATAAATTAGAACTTTATACTGATGCTAGTGATATAGGATGGAGAGCTGTTCTTATTGCTTACGAAAATAATGATATTGACAATGAAAACCCCCTTATATGTGGTTATGCAGGAGGAACGTGGAAACCAAATGAACTAAACTACCATATGAATGAAAAAGAACTATTGGAAGTAAAATTTGGAAATAAAAAATTTCATTATCATTTATTACCAGTAAAGTTTATAGTTAGAACAGACAATACTCAAGTAAAGGCTTTTATTACAAACAAAATAGATTTGTTGCCAGAACTAAATAAAAGAAGAAAATGGCAATCATTTTTCTGTTGTTATGATTTTATTGTTAAAAACATATCTGGTACTAAAAATGTTCTAGCTGATTTTTTTAGCAGGTACAAGTATGATGACTAACAACTTTGATGTGTATGTCAGTGATGTTACAAAAATTATTACAAAAAATCATGAAGATATAGCCCAAAAATATGAAACAATCGCCCAGTTAGACAAAGACATCAAGATTTTAGTCCAAGAAAATGCACATCTTCTGAAACAGTTATCATATGTTATAAAAGACAAACAAACAATGAAAACTCTACAAAACCCACTTGCACCCTCTACCAAACTACAAACTTTTACATCTAAACTTGCAACCATTCATTCTTCTTCAAACTAACATGAAATATCTCCACCTATTTCCATGAGTGCCGGGGTTAAATTCTAATCTGAGATCATAACAACATACGAAAAAATTATGACTATAAGTCAAATGATCAGATAGTACGAGGCATTAAAACAAGTAAATATCCAAGATATTTATGCCAAATAAATGCAAACCCATATGTGGTAGAAAAACTATTTACCTATGGATTTATTGATAAAATATTAGTTGATGACACATTATATAACATTTCAAAATTACCTACAGTAATTGTGGAATCCACAAAAGCCTACATGGAATCCATGGGAAATGGAATTTATGGAATCCAGATATTTGATGCTTCAACAGATTTGGTAGGAAAGCCTATAGTCATATGTCAAATATTTAACACTGGAAAGATACCGGTAAGTGGAGACAATGCAAATTTGAAACTACCTATCCCATGTAATATAGAAAATTTCCAAGAATAAATTTCTACAAAAAGAGCAATTGGTCTTATAACCTTAAAAATCAAGATACAAGACATGTTGAGAGCAAGAAAAGCTAATATTATTGGATCAAGTCGAGGAGGACAAGCTGAAGAAATTTTTACTCTATATTATGACAATGAAGCTTTGTCCCAAGATACTATCGAGCTTGAAAGACTGCATGACAAAATTATTAATCTAC
This sequence comes from Apium graveolens, assembly GCF_009905375.1. NCBI lineage: Eukaryota > Viridiplantae > Streptophyta > Magnoliopsida > Apiales > Apiaceae > Apium > Apium graveolens. The sequence goes on along the minus strand of NC_133656.1, from coordinate 226,627,256 downwards.
AACACACACATGCAAAAGAAATCATAGAACAATATCACATTTTAACAAGTCCAAAATAGAGACCAGTGATCAGTGTCAGTACAAATAATACAAATAATATCCCTATTAGGATAAAAGGAAAAAAAGGTATTGATCCATTCCAATATTAAAGATATTACAAGCCCAATGCAGTTTTACTACAAAAGGCCCATCAATAATACCATATTATAGCCCAGTGTAGTTTAACTACAAAAGGCCCAACATGTTACTACTTTACAAGCCCAAAAATTTCAAAGAAAGAAGAAAAAATGCAAGCTGGAAGAAAGGAAAGCAAAAGACTACAAAAAATAAGTTGAAAATGCTGAAATGATAGAAGACAAAAAGAAAAAGGCAAGTTTGATGACAATGACCGACAGAGATAAGACATAAAGGAGGATAGCATGCTGGAAGACCACAAGAAAAAAGTAATGAAATAATATAGTACTGTATCAATAATGAAGAGGATTTCTATATAAGGAGCCTCATTGTAATAAAGAAGGACATCTGTTATTTGCTATAAAAATCTTCAGTTTCATATATCTCTCATGTGTAGCTAAACACTTCTCTTTTCCATAATTTCAACCAATCACAATATCATAAAATCAGAAAGGTTACATTATGAAATTATATTTAGTATTTATTAGTTTAGAAAATATTATCTTAAAACAACATTTTGGAGAAGTCTGTTGAGTACTCCTAGCGCCTAGGCCAATATCCCACAACTGATGCAAGAAAACGGAACAAGGAGCCACGGTGAGTTGAGAGCTTCGGTGATCTAAAATTCTGTTACAAGGTAAATATCCTAAACTAATAAATTACTATTTATAATTTTGATAAAGTGATTATTTTTGTGATCTTGCTTTTTCAAATTTGAAGTAATTTGAATTGCAATCTATAACATTTGATTTTCTATCTTCTTGGTTTGAACTTTGATAGATAAATGAAAGAAGTGGATTTCTTTACCTCTTCCCCTTCATCTTTTATGTTTTAATGATACATTTCCTTGCTCCTGACCTAATTTCTTTGCTCTTTTTATTTTCGCAGGTCCAAAATTATAATCATGTAAAACTTGATAACTTCAGTTCTTTGCATTCATATCTTTGCATGTGAAATGACTTGTCGATATGTCTGAGATCTCTACATGTAGAAATGACTTTCCGATATCTCTGAGATCTCTACATACATCTTTTGACTCGTCGATATCTCTGAGATCCCTAATGAGAAATTGACTTGTCGATATCTCCAATTTCTTCACATACTCATTTGACTTGTCGATATTTTTGAGTTCTCTACATGCGGAAATGACTTGTCGATATCTCCAGTTCTCTACATCTTAATTTGACTTGTCGATATCTCTGAGACGTCTTTATAAGCCATTTTGGACTTCTCGATAAGCTATTATGGACTTCTCGATATAACTTATTCTGTCACTTATCGATATCTTAACTTAGAACATCTTTCATAAAACAGTTTTATTCAACTCCAAGCTTCTACATTTTTTCCGAGGCATGATCATGGTTCGATCTTCTTCCAAAATTGAATCTCAGGGTAGTCAACGTGACTTGGTTTTGTTATTATACAGACATTCTTGCACAACACATATATCTCTCCCTCTTCCCTCCCCCTCCTTGCGATGCCTCCATGCATTTCTTGGATGGATGGATCGCAGTTGAGTTATTGGTAGGGAATCTAAGGTGGCAACGCCAATACTACAAGCAGTCGTCTTGTTTGGTTCGTTTATTTGAAAGTAATTATGATTTTGTTTGCTTGGTTTTTAATATTTCACTTATTTTAAAATAAATTTAAACTTTTTATCTCTTAAAAATCTAGTTAATATCTTGGTATGTTCTGTATAATTTATAAATCACTAATTTGAGTTTAAAGTGACTTAATTTAGTTTTGAAAGTAGAAGATTTAGAAATAAAAAATTATGAGAAATACTAAAAAGTCTAGAACCTTTTTTAAAATTGTTGTATGAATGTACTTGTAGACTGTAGTGTACATGTGCCGAATTACATTTGATAGGAAAATTTCATAAATTGGTGAACCTACCAAAATTATTATTTTAAAAATTAATTCAATTTTCTTTTTGAGTTTTTTAGCATTGGTCCATAAAAATACATGAACGTTGGATCGAGTCATGAGCCAAATAAATTATTCATGATGTATACTAAACTATAATAACTGAAGCATAACTTGGTACCTTTTTCTGGTTTGGTTATTCTTAGTCATGACCGTCAGATATTTTTAACATACTATAATGACCGTTAAATCTAAATACTAAAAAAACACATCATCTAAGTTCATGGGTTCAAATTCCGCCAACTACAAACATTTAAATTATTTTTATACGTTATCCAAGCTATTGGGTTCGAAACCCATCAGCAATATATATATATATATATAAAAATTCTATGGAGTCCTCATTTTTTGTGGAGTCCTGGAGTCCACTTACGTTCTGCAATTAAAATATTACGTAAATTATTGCAGAACCTATTATTTCGCGATCATTTTATATAAATATTAATATTCAAATGAAAATTTTGCAAATATCCTAATTTTTATGAGTAGAACATATATGTTCTGTAATGTAAAGATGAATGTTCAGCAAATAAACATGTTTTGTAGAATAATATATTTTGTAATTTTCTATTCATAAATTGTGAGTGTTTTGCATAATTTTCATTAAAAGGGTGTTATTATGCAAGATTATTCACAAAATTATATGTTGTGCAATATTTTACGTAATATTTTAATTGCAGAATGTGAGTGGACTCGAGGTCTCCACAAAAAAATGAGGACTCCATAGAACTTAACTCTCTCTCTCTTTCTCTCTCTGTCTCTCTCTCTCTCTCTCTCTCTCTATATATATATATATATATATATATATATATATAAAAGGGAATGATCAAATACAAACTAAAATTAAAATAGAAACTAGAAACCAATCTAAGCCATTAGATCTACCTAATCTAATGGTCCCCCGAAATCACCCCACCGTTTCAGCTTTTCCCCTCCGTTTTTAATTTGATTTTTCTCGTCAAACCGTAAGTTTTTTTTTTAAATCCGATTTCACTATATTTTTCTACATCTCTCAACGATCGATTTGCATACCATATGTGTTATATTTCGAATTAGTTTTTTTTTTAAAAATTATTTAATTTCTAGTTTCTATTCTAAATTGGTTTCTATTGTAGTAGCCCTATATATATATATATTATACCTTACATAAGTTATGAGTTTCGAATGTTACCAACAACAAATATTTATATTATAATTTAAGAATACAAATAAGTTACCAAATTTGAATCCATATTATCCATTTTCATGAAAAAGTTATATTTAATTTAATTTAATTCTTATTTTATTGTTCAGTATGAGACATTGTTGTATATTATGATGCATTAAGTCTTTAAAATATTAATCATATATGTATGTCATTTATTCTACACAAAGGTTGTAATAGTTCAAATAAATATTTGAATGAACAAACTCTTGCAACGAATAATTTCAGGTCAATGTATTAATTTTGTTTAAAGTTCACATTAACTTAAAAGGAAAGAATACCAAGAAAAAATATTTTTTTCTTAAAGAAAGGAAAAATGTTCTTAAACCTTATATTAATTTTCTTTAAAGCTTCTTACTTGATTTTTAGTAGTATATACTAAATTATAATAATAATAATGAGATATAATTTGTTACTGTTTTTTTTGGTTTTGTTTGATAATCGTCAATCATGACCGTTAAATCTTCTTAACAAATAATAAGAACCGTTAGATTTAAATTCTAAAAAAATACATCATCGAAATTCTTGGGTTCGAATTTTGCCAACAACCATAAAGGAAAAATATTTTTTTAAGAAAAGAAAAATATTCTTAAATCTTATATTAATTTTGTTTAAAACTAATTACTTGATTTTAGGTACTTTCATTTTTTCATCTCTTGTATATATAATATCACAACAAGGGGATAATATTTCGAGATTAAAAAATCTCATTGAAAAAACTAAACTACCCATGTTTTTAATATTTATATAAAAGTTTGGTTTTAGGAGAATCGAACTCGAGTTACTTCATTATTCTATACAACCTCATACCACTACACCATATTGTCACATGTGTTTTTTATTATACACATAATATGTAAGTGTGCTAAATGAATATTTTATTTAACTTTAAAAATAGTTACTTGAATTCCGCAAAAAAAATGATAGTTACTTGAATATTTGTATAATTAATTTTAAATAACTAAATTCCACATATAAAGTTAGGCATAATACATAAATGGATTATTATCTTATTTTTTATTATTTTTTTAGTTTAAAAATATATCTCATATATTTTTAACATATTTTTTATTATAAAAAGTAATTAAAATGTACATATATAATTTTTAAAGAAAATATTGAAAATAGAATCGCCTACATATAAATAATCTAGATTGGTATTAAATATTTAGATAAGTTCGAATTATAAATGAATTTTAGTTTATTTTGAATTTTAAATAAGAATTTGACCCATTATTCAAAAATACTCGAAATTTGACTACATGACTAGCCGAAAAACATTGTCATATTCTACGTTTAGTAAATTTAAATTACAAGTTCGACGAGAATATCTTAACAATAATGTAAATTTTTTTGATATCTTATATTAATATAACTTGATGTGTTTGAGTTATTTATAGGATCAAGTCAATTGATTATTTGTATTAAAATTATTAACTTCACTGGTAGCGCAATAGTGTTTTGGGACTTGTCCCAATTTTAAAAATATTTGAAATTTGATATGAGATCTCACAACATTTGTTAAAACTACGATGATATATTAAATCGATTTATTTTTCATTTTTCACTTAAAAAAGGCTAGTATTTTAAAAAGAATTCTTTTAGATAAATAATATTTATTGATCAAGATAATATTGTACAAATATTTTAAGTTATTTTAATATTTTGAATTATTCAAATAAAAGTTATATCTATACTATATATTGTAGCATTGAGTTCAATACATTTTATACTAGTTATAAAAATATATATTGTTCAATAATTTGAAGAAATTAAACAGTTCAACTAATATTTATAAAATTTATCGAATTGAAAAATATTTAATTTTAGGAGAATAGTATACAATATTATCAAATTATTATATTAAGAAATATTATAGTTGTAATGAAAGAAACTTAAAAATAGTTTAAATAACAATATAATTAGAATGTTTCCTTCAAATTATTGAAAAAAAATCATGAACATCAATAATAAGTCTTACAATATATAATTTATTCTTATGTTACAAGATTGATACTCGGTCGCGTAAAAAACAGATATGGATTGTTTGTCAGTAATAATGTGAATACCATATATAAATTATTGTAATTTATTTATTACATAATTTTAATTTTTGAATAATTATAAATAAATGTTATTTAAGTAATCACTTGTCTCACTAGATATTAATAATGATTATACATGTACATAAATCAGATATTTAGCATATAAATAATTGAAACCATCGTAATTTCCTAAGAATGTAACATACGATAATTCACATGCTAACATAGACACATATAACTTAATCTTATTTTGTTAAGAGTAGTGTAAAAAAACTAACATTTTTACAAACATACATACATTAAATTTCAAAAACTAACATTTTTCATTAAAATCAACTTTTATATTAACAGTAGTGTAAATTTTATATTATGATTGCAAGTAATTCTCAATTCAGTTATTCATTTTTTATTCTTTTAATTTGAGTAAGTTAACTGTATGTTAGTAGAGAACTCAATAATAATATATATACCAGTTATATATTTTATTTAAATAAAATTCAAAAATTTTAGTCAACTCTATATTCAACATATATGTTAATTTTTAACTTTTTCTTTGTAAACATAACAACGACATTCTACATATTAAGTTTATTTGTTTTATTTTAAACGTACAATGACTACCCTGTTTATATTCATTCATTAAATACAATTATACAACACAAACAATAATATATATATATTTTTTTTAATGAGCTCTATTGAAAACGTTGTGTAATTTAGTAATGTCTTGTACGAAAATGATACAGAGATAAATACGTTAGACATTATACAACATTTACAAATAAGAATATAACTAAAAACATTATAATTGCATGCATAAAAAAACTCTATAAAATAACCCGTGCCTAACTAACCCTATTTTTAATATTTATACAAAATATGTGGTTTGTAGGTATTTAAATTGGGATAGTTCATTCACATTATACACATAATATGTAAGTGTGCTAAGTGAATATTTTATTTAGTTTTTAAGATAGTTACTTGAATTCCGATAAAAAAAATAATTACTTGAATATTTGTACAGTTAATTTTAAAGAATTGAATTCCATATATTAAGTTAGGCATAGTACATAAATGGATTATTATCTTATTTATTAATCATTTTTTAGTTTGAAAATATATCTCATATATTTTTAACATATTTTTTATTATAAAAAGTAATTAAAATGTACATATATAATTTTTAAATAAAATATTGGAAATAAAATTGCTTATATATAAATAATCTTTATTGTTATTACATATTTAGATAAGTTTGAATTATAATGAGACAATGCACTTTAGTTTATTTCGAATTTGAAATCAGAACTTGGCCCATTGTTCAAAAAATACTCGAAATTTGACTACATGATCTGACCGAAAGACATCGTCACATTCTATGTTTTGTAAATTTAAATTACAAGCTCGACGAGAATATCTTATAAATAATGTGAAATTTTTCAATATCTTATGTTAATATAAATTAATGTGTTTAAGGTCTTTATATGATCAAGTCAATTGATTATTTGTATTAAAATTACTAAATTCACCCGTAGCGCATTATTGTTTTTGAGACTTGTCCCGATTTTAAAAAATATTCGAAATTTGATATGAGATCTCACGAGATTTGTTAAAACTACAATGATATATTAAATCGATTTAATTTTTATTTTTCATTTAAAAAAAAACTAGCTTTTAAAAAAAAAAATCTTTTAGATAAGCAATATTCATTGATCAGTATAATATTGTACAAATATTTTGAATAATTTTAAAATTTTGAATTATTCGAATAAAAGTTATATCTATAATATATTGTAGCATTTGATTAAATGTATTTTATGTTATTTAAAGAAAAAATATATATTGTTCAATGATTTGAAGGAATAACCAGTTCAACTGATATTTATAAAACTTTATCGAATTGAAACATATTTAATTTTAGGAGAATAGTATCGTAATGAAAGAAACTTAAAAATGGTTTAAATAACGATATGATTATAATTTTTCCTTCGAATTCTTGAACAAAAATCATGAATATCAATAATAAGTCTTTACAATATATAATTTAGTTTTATGTTATAACCATGATTGATACTCGTTTGCGTAAAAAATATATATGGATTGTTTGTTAGTAATAATGTGAATACTATATATATTATTGCAATCTATTTATTACATAATTTTAATTTTTGAATAATTCATGTTATTTAAGTAATCAATTGTCTCACTACATGTTAATAATGATTATACATGTACACAAATCAAATATTTAGCATATAAATAATTAAAACCATCGTAATTTACTAAGAAATGTAATATACGATAATTTACATGACACACACACATGTAACTTAATCTTACTTTGTTAACAATACCGTAAATAAAAAACTAATATTTTTTCCATACATACATATGTTGAATTTTAAAAATTAACATTTTTTATTAAATTCAACTTTTATATTAAGAGTAGTGTAAATTTTATATTATTGTATATTATGATTGCAAGTCATTCTGACTTCAATTCTGCATTTTTTTATCTTTTTAAATTAAGTAAATTAATCGTAAGTTAATTGTGAATTCGGTAATAATATAACCCACTACATATAGTTTATTTAAATAAAATTCAAAATTTTTGGTCAATTGTGTATACGACATATATGTTTATTTTTAGCTTTTTCTTTGTAAACATAGTAATGACATTCTATAGATTAAGTTTAATCGTTTCGTTTTAAACGTACATTAATTACCCTTTTTATATTTATTCATTAACGACAAATTATACAACACAAACAAAAATATATATATGTTATTTAATGAGCTATATTTGAAATGTTGTGTAATTTGATAATGTTTTGTATGAAAATAATATACATTGATAAACAATCAACTTGTATTTGATATACGTTAGACATTATACAATATTTACAAATAAAAAAACAGCTAAAACATTATAATTGTATGATGGATTAGTAAACTCTAGAAAATGACCCACTAATTATTATGCTAGTTAAAATTAACACTATAACTTTGATGACATCTATTATCTATTATATATCTAATACAACAACAGGGGGTTCGCTGAGAAAATTTAATCATAAATACAATAATTAATGTCCATACAATATTTGTTTTAACCATTAATGTTCATTCATTATTTAATCATAAATACGGTAATTAATGAGCAAATTTAATCATAAATATAATAGCCATACGATATTTGTTTTAACCATTAATGCTCATTCATTATTTAATCATAAATACACTAATTAATATTCATACATTATTTGTTGTAATCATTAATGCTCATTTATTATTATATAATTAATACTGATTCATTCATGTCATTTTTATTACCTCAATTAAAACATCATTAATATGCAAGTCATTAAAAATAATTTCTTCACAAAATTTACATACTCTATTAAAAAATTAGTATAAAAAAATTAAATGATAACCATTGCATAAGAATTCATATAATACATAAGTTATCACTTATTAATATCGATTAGTTGTTGCATACTTAATATATATATTTATTTATAACTAATTATTATAGAGATCATATAATACATAAGTTATCCCATAATTGACTTATTAATATAGATTAATAATTGCATACTTAATATATATATATATATATATATATTCATTTATAACTAATTATTATAGAAATACATGCACGCATGTATACATACATACATACATCCAAACATATGTACGTATATATGTATATATAATAATAATTTAGTGAGAGATGGTATATTTTCAGAGCAGGTTCTTAATTATTAGAGCAAGACAATAAAAATATTATATTACCCTCAGTTTATTTTTTATTTGGCATGGCGTAGTATTGTCTTATCCTTTTTATTTGCTCCGAAAATTAAAAACCCTGATCTTCAAATGAAATTTTCCTTTTAGTTAATGATTCAAATTTTTTTGTCTACAAAAATTGTCTTTATTTTTAACATAAGTTAAATTCTAAAAACGAGAATACATACATTATTAATTATCAAATTAATAATATAAATAAGTGAATTTTAAATATAAAGTAAAAATAAATATTAATATTAATAGTAATAATTTTAAATTTCATTAAAAAGAAAAAATATTTCATTTTAATAGCAGGTTTATAAAACATATATATTAAAAATTCTAATAATAATTGTTATTTATATTATAGTAATAATAATTATAATAATAATATTATTATTATTATAATAAAATAAACAATATTAATACATGAGAAACTTGAGTACAAAATCATGTTATTTATAAAAAGTGGTAGTACATTTAAATTATAATAAATTTTATTTTTACAAAATATTATTGTTCGTCATTAATTTTAATGATATTATCACAACCTACCGGTGACCTTTAATAACACAGTTGACTAACATATATCATATTTATCACATTAACACTAATATTTAGATTTACTATAAACATTTGCGAATTAAATAATACAAACAAATGAACTAGATAAACTTATATATTAAATATGATTATGTGCATCACAACCATTTATATCTCTAACTGAATATATATTTATATCTAACCATGTCATACTTTAAGTATTATATTTTTGTATTTACACAAAAATAAATAAATTAAGGGCTTTCATATATATATATATATATATATAAATACACACATATATATATGTATATATAATATATATACACATATATATATATGTATATGTATATGTGAATTTATGTAAAAAAACTTTTAACTTATGGTTTTCATAATTCATAATATATATGATAATGTTGGTTTAAATTGGTATTTTACTGCGTCATTATGGCATGAACGGATAATATTAACTAAAATAAATAATTTTGGTAAAGTTTACATATGAAATACAACCAGAAAGCGCCTAGTATGCCGAAAGATGTTGATTTATTAATATTTTTTGAGAGACGGGAAATAGTTAATGAGGTCGGAAGTTAAAATTGAAGAATACTAAAATTCAAATAACAATTATAGAACAAAATCTTATATAAACAAACAACTATATTATGTAAAATTACTAAAATTTCTAAAAACTTCCATGGATCGTCTAAAAAACAAGAAATGCCACTACAAGTCTCTACGTCAATTGTACACCAATGTCATCACAATAAAAATCTACTCATATACACAAATAAATCCATCATCATTAGGAAGGGGACAACATGAAATATTATCAACAAGAATAACTAAAATAATATCGATTCACCCAATTTAGAGCATGCCCGTTCATTGTACGGGCTATAGAGCTAGTTAATATGAAAATACCAAACCAGTTGATACAAAGTTAATAATATTTAAATGAATTTATATTTTTCAAGTTTGATTATACATACAGTAATCAGTAATTTAAGTTAAAAAATATCCAATTTTCCTACCGTTTTAATATTTTTTTATAAAAAATTAGAAAATATTACTAGACAGAAGAACAAAACAAGATTAATTAATTTACGGAAGTGCATATCGTTGTTCCACGGTCGACGAACGCCCATAGCAGTGACGACCCGACCCGTTTCGGACAAGAAAAAGTAAGTTGGGAGTGAAATAACAACCAACTCACTCATTTTCAAAGCGTTGATCCACCGAGTTCACAACTCACACCAATTCAATGGCGGTAAGTCTATTTTCTCCGCTCTCAGATCTCTTCTTAAACCCCAGATCAGTACAATTCAAGTAAATATACACACACTCATCATTAACTATATATTGATTGATTATGCAGGACTCTTCGGGGACGACGTTGATGGATCTCATCACTTCGGATCCTACGCCGACGGCGCCTCCACCTGCGTCTTCTTCTCCGGCAGCTTCTCCGGCGGCATTTCCTCCTGTTAATACCGGACCTTCGAAACCGGCGTCGGATCGGAAATCGAAGAAAGGCACTTTGATGCAGATCCAGAGTGATACGATATCGGCTGCGAAAGCTGCTTTGAATCCAGTTAGAGCTAATATATTGCCTCAGAAGCAGAAACAGAGAAAGAAGGTTTAGTTACTTTTAGTCGATTTTTCGGATTATACTGTTTCCGTTCACTGTTGTTGGTCAGTAATTTTACTGTATGATACGTGCTTAATTTGAATCAGTAGATGAAATTGCGCTATGCCGCATTTTTCGAAATCGATAGAGGAATATTAGGATTAAATTATTTGTGTACGCCATATTTAAGTTTTTATACCTAATTCTAACTTAACAGCTTATGCAAAGCTAGTTTGGTCATATTTCTGTTATTGATTGTCTAATTGATTGTCGCTTGCAATTTTACTGTTAGACATGCACGTGATATAAATTAATGAAGCAAACCTACATTACTAAATTATTATTTAGTATTGCAGTTTGTATATTTTATATAGAATTATTAACTTAAGTATGGCATTTTTCATTATGCTGTCCCTAATGATTGTTAAATAGATTGTTTTTGGCAATTTTACTATATGATATGTGCATAATTTGGACCAATAGAGGAGCTTTATACTTTACTCGTAGTGATTGTTTTATCGTGACCCATAATGTTCATTTACAACATTTTTGATTGTATTTCTGCTATCGACTGTTGAACAGACTGTTGCCGGAAATTTTACCGTGATTTTATTTGCTTGATTTGGATTAGTAGGGGAAGGTTACAGTTAACTGATTTGTGAATGAATAATCTTAGTTTGCATATCTAATACAAGCTCATTTATATGTACAGCCAGTATCTTATGCACAACTTGCAAGGAGTATTCACGAGCTAGCTGCTAGTTCAGATCAAGTATGCTGTCATTTCGACTCCTGATTCAGTACATACTGTTTCATAAATGGATTTTAAGATTTTAAGTTATTTACCTTGTGTTTGTTACTGTTTATGTTTTTTTGCTATGTTTTTGAATGCAGAAAAGTTCACAGAAGCAGTTAGTCCATCACGTTTTTCCCAAACTTGCCGTTTACAATTCTGTTGATCCCTCGTTAGCACCATCTTTGCTTATGGTACGTTATTGTTTGGTTTTATTTGTTTTGTGTCAACCTAACTACTGCAGCAACAATAGCTTTTCGCTAAAAAGCCGGTAAAAAACTGTTTGGTAAAATTTAAAACCTACTTTTCGGGAAAGTGCTTTTGGCCTAAAAGCTGCTCTTAGAGAAAGTAAGTCCCCCCATGCTTTTAGAAAAAGCCGGTTTCAGCTGTTGCGGGAAGCAAATGCTGATTTTACCATGAAACCTTAAAAAAACATTATTATTTTTAATTTTTTGCATCAAAACATATACTTATCAAAAAATTACCAAACAGTCATCTGATTTTTATAACAACACTTTTTTCAGCAACACTTTTTCTAACAACACAACAATTTTTAACAGCAATCCCAAACAGAGCCTTAGAATCAAATCTCAAATAGTGCAAGTTTCTTGTGTGAATTGATTATATCTTTACACCGTATATATCCTAACATATCATCAGTCACTTATAATTTAATCAGAGAGATCTATGCCTTGAGTTGATGCAAAAATGCAGTCTTCATCGACTAGAAAATGTGCACATTGATTTTTTACGCGATATATCTCATCTTCCTTTAAAATTTCTTTCTCCGAGAGAACGAATTTCCAAATATACTGCAATTGTTTATTCTCAGCTTACTATGTAAAATGTTGCATGATGTAGGTGCATCCATTTGTTCTTTAGGTGTATAGCTCAATCCTTTTACATGAATCTGAAATGGCACTTTTTTTTGGTGGTAAATATATCTCTAAATATAGGGGAAATGGAAAGTGAAAATCTAACTCTAACACTAGGTGCACCTTTGTTTTCATGGGCATAAAACATGTCCGAGGCCAATTGTGATGCTCTAGTTGCCACATTTACATTTTTAGCCGAGTGTAAGCTATATGAATCCGTGACCAGTAAGCTTTTAAATTGTCAAGTAACCAGTCACACTCACTCAATCGTACAAAGTACGATGCGTATCTCTACGATCGACAACAACCATTATAACCAGTAGCAATCCTAACAAAAAATATAATTAATAGCAATACCCTATGTTACTCGGACTCGGTTAGAAGTGCCCAACATGGATACATGTCTAAATATCGGACTCGACAACATTTTGAAAAAATATACATGTTTTTGCCTTAAAATAATTGTCCAAATCTGAGTATCCATGTTTAGGTGTCAAGGGTCCGACACGGGTACTCGATGATAAAATGAAGAGTCCGAATAATATAGGCAATACCAACAACGAATATTTGAAGTAAATAAACGGGGGTGGGAGGACTCGAACCCAAGTCCCCTCCTAAACCGAGTTCTGGTATCATGTTAAGTAACCAGTCGCTCTAAAATCTTAAGGTGTCGGAACAAGACCCCAACATGATCGTATGATACAACAAATATTATTCAACATAAATTTACAAATAATTTTTATTAAATGCCTGAGTTATTGAGGAAGACAATTTAATGCAAGACTGAAATCTTACGTTTCAACAAAATTGAACCGTACAGAGGGTTTTGTAAATTTTTTGACTTAAATAATGTTTTCATTATGTAGCTTGACCAGCAATGTGAAGATAGGACTGTTCTACGATATGTCTATTATTACTTGGCCAGAATATTAGGAGATCCTGGTTCACAAGGTTTAACTCCTGGTGGTGGAATTCCTACACCAAATTGGGATGCTAGAGCTGACATTGATGCCGGTGGAGGCGTAACACGAGCTGATGTGGCGCCTCGAATAGTGGAACGACTTACTGTGGAGGCCTTAAATGCTGATGTTGAATGTAATGGAACTCCCTTTCGCTATTTTTCCATTCGTTAGTGCGATAGTGGAGGATTTATACTACAGAAGTGCATCCTAGAAAACTTGTTATTCTCAATCTAGTTGTATTTGGTGCATTGATTGTAAATATTCTATGGATATTTGTGTTGTGAAATAGATAAAATATAGTATAAGTTATTACTTCTGAGATTAATGCAATCACTCTTGTCCAAGCCTGACTAAATTTACTTTTGCCATCTTCTGTCTATTAAGTTCATGCTCGAAGACTTCAGGCGTTGAAGGCTCTTTCGTATGCTCCTTCAAGTAACTCTGAAATTCTGTCCAGGTTGTACGAAATCGTGTTTGGTATTCTTGATAAGGTATGTATGTGCAATTTTTACATCTTCATGGTGCCTTGTGTGTAGTTAGACAATGTTGCTGCCATATTACTCCCTCTGTTTTTATTATATGTCGTTTGAATTTTGTGCACACACTTCTAAGTGCTTTGACCGCATAGTTGGAATAATAATTTTCAATTTTTTCTTTTTGTGAATAAAAATATATAACTAAAACTTCAATTTACAAAAACAAAATTTTTCAAAATATTATTTTATCTGTGCAGTCAGAGGACTTAGAATTGTGTGCAAAAAAGTCAAACGTCATATAAAAAAAACAGAGGGATTATGAACATTGTTTCTTCCTTTGTAAGTATAATTTAGTTAACTTTTTTATTTGTTGAATGTTGATATAGTATATATAATATTATTGTTTTAATCTTGCCTATTATGCAGTGGACATGTAAGCGTCTACTTGCAAGTTATGCTCATGCCTGAGCCAATACTCAGTAAAAATTGCTCATTTTGTTGAATTCTATGTACATAAAAAACGGAGGGATATACTTTGTTTGCTTATGGTAGCTTTGGACATAACACAAAATTATATTGTTTTGAAATAATTTAGGAAATTTAACTTGAACTTCTAAATATTTACACATTAAAACCAAAATATGTTTTTAAGAAATGTTATACCTTTATAAATAGATCGAACTTTGGAGGTGTGACTTCCCCGAGAACCCCTTAACTCTGTCAGTGCTTTGGACTTTATATATCTCTTACATATTTAGAATTTAACAATTTTTTGTCGGAAGGGCATAGATTTTAATATAATTATTGCATGTACAGGAGTTTATATATCAAAAAATACGTATGTATAGATGCACTCATAGAGAGTATATTTATTATGGCTGATAGCTAGTTTATATGGCATTGACATAACCTCAGAGCACCTGAATGCCCATAACATTCAGAAGATTATATGCAGAGGCTCACCTGTTGGTAATATTATTTGTAAGAGAGAAAATTGCATTTGCTACTCGTACTACTTGCCGTTTCTTGTATACAAGTTTTAAGCAGATCTTTGACAAGGATGACATGACAAATCTCTCTTGCCATGCTACAGTATTCTTCTAGTTTGACCATGATAGATTTTACAATATTCTGAAATGTGCAGACTGTACACATGCACGTTTTAGTTAATTTTTTTAGTAGGATATCGTCATCTCATAAATTCATTTCAACTTGTACCTTTTTTTCTTATTGATTGTACTGTGTTACTTTATACTTGTTTTACTAGTTTGCGTGCCAAAACTATGTCTTAGCTACATTTAATTGGGTACTCAGGTTGCTGATGGACCTCAGAAGCGCAAGAAAGGCATATTTGGGACAAAAGGTGGCGATAAAGAGGTAACTGTAGAAATAATCTGTTAAATTTTATGTTGTGATTTTGTTTTTTAAATTACCTGTAATTGTATTATTATTATTTACAGTTGTGTTAACATGCTTTTTTCTAATAAGGTATTTCATTTGTAATATCTTTTTCTTGCACTGGATTGTCAGTTTATTATTCGAAGTAATCTGCAATATGCTGCCCTAAGCGCCTTGAGAAGGCTTCCTCTGGATCCAGGAAATCCAGCATTTCTTCATCGTGCTGTGCAAGGGTTAGTTTATTACTATTTGTTTAAGTTTGCGATATCTAGGCATGTCATGTATAAGCACTCTTGGTCAGTAATGTACAACTCTACTACCTATCTAAAAACAAGTATAAGATACCCTTTCTGGTGTTAATTTATTCTTAGATTTTGCTCATTTTACTCGAGATTACCAGAGTCTCCCAAAGTTAGTTCTATTTTCTGATTCCAAATTTGGATCAACGTAGGTCAAATTTTCCTATTAAGATTTTTTTGCTGTTTATGTGTATAATATATAGCAATTTCCTTTTCAAAGATCACGGACGGCAGTAAGTAATGTGTGTCACAGGTTCCAGTCAGAAAAAAAGATTATATTTAGGGCTCATGTTCAATTATAAATACGAAATGGCCTACAACCTTGGTAAATAGTATTTGTAATGTATTTTAGTGAATTATATACATATTTTAGTGTATACTGCTTTACTGTTTTACAAACAAAGCTTAGGTTAATTTGTTTTGGTGAATCCTGAAAGTTGAGTTTGTAATCTAAAAGTTTGTAGTCCAAGGTGACCCTATTTGTATGTGTCTAATTTTAAATTAAATATTTCTAATAAGTAACAACTAAACGTCATGTTCATGTTAGTTAAATCAGTCTCAACTATATACAATAACAATTTCTAGGTTTTAACCCTTTATTTTTTTGTTATTTCTTTATTGTCAATAGTATCAAAATTCAAAAGCATCCTTTTCTATGTAGTTTTCTAATTGAAGTGCCCCCATTTCACTTAAAGAATAACAGTCACATACATATAAGTTTAACAATATTTTCTGTTCTGATGCTTTAAGGGGCGACTGCCCTTGGTTTCTGACTATATTCACCTGATAAGTTGTTGCTATATAAGTTATGACATGTTTATTTTAGATATTTATCTAAATATAAAATGCAGTGTGTGGAATTTGTTGTGTGGATGGAGTGATCGACGGATTATATGTTACTTGGTTTATCTACTCGATAAGTTGTTTAAGACTTTAAATTGTCTCATTAGGGTCTATTACCTTATACAAGTCAAGAGTGATGTGGAACAAGGAATTAAAATATTAATTTGTATTTATCTATGTTTTTGATTAAGAATAGATTTGATTGAAATTTACCAGATATTATTTATATCAAATGAATAGATTATTAAGAATATTCTAGATTATAGTAGTAGAACAATAAAAGGATTATCTTATTTATTAAAGTTTTTATGTGGTGGTTAAGTTTAGGGATTTACTCCTATATAAGATGTAATCTTTTATAATTAAGGAGACTGTGGTCACTATTGAATTGCGATTGTTCTCTCTTGTTATGGGTTGCAATCCTAACCCATTGGGATAGTGATTCTTCTTCGGTTGGATCACCTTAGGCTTTTGGATTTTTTGTGGTTAATCAACAAATATCTATCTTTTTTTATCATGTTTTTTATTTTTGTCCTGCATCAAAGAGGCATGTCTCACTTCGTGATATATAGGAGAACAACCCTTATATGGAGAGTTTGTCCATCTCAAATGAGATATGATGTAATTGAATACCACTGGCTCGCGCGTTTCTTCTAAAGCCATATTTTGGGGGGGGGGGTATAAAATAGAGTAGCTGTCTCAGATGTTTTTTAGACATGCAAGTTGTATTTCTTCCAACTATTTTTTTTTGAATTTCACATGCTCTATGTTCCTCTAGAAATGTTTATTTGTCTCTCTATAAAATTTAATCTCTCCTTTCCTATTTAAATGTCCTTTTGATTAATTTCAATCAAATTGACCAGATTTTGACCTTAATTTTTTCATAAAATTTGTTTGTAATTATTTAGTAATAGATATATATACATACGACACTATATTCCATGTATTATCATGTCCAAGTTTCTAAAACATCGAAACGTTAATAAATATTTGTAAAGTTACGGTCAAAAGTTTAGTCAATTTGACTGAAGTTTACTTAAAAAGGACACTTAATTAGGAATGGAGGAAGTGTTTCTTTTCTATTAATGTCCATAGTTTTATGTAATAACTATTTTTTGATATAAAGTTGATCATTGTTCCTTTGGTCTTGGTCTTTCAAACTGATATTACTTCGGATATGGTTTCACAAAATTATATTGGTTATTCAAATGCAATGTTAGTCATGATGGGTCTTTTTAGAGGCCTAAATTAGGTCAATCACTTAGATGGCCTCTTATTAAACAATGAGATAAAGAGCAAACTTTTAATTTTGCATTGTATTTACAGCACGACTCAACTGCTTTTCTACTTCAAATGATTTTGTTTTTTAGTAATTCTTATGCTCTTTCAGGGTAACTTTTGCTGATCCACTGGCTGTGAGACATTCTTTAGAGATGATATCTGAGCTGGCAGCTTTGGATCCGTATGCAGTTGCAATGTCATTGGGTATTTTGACCATTTATTAAAGCTTCCTATTCTAGAAAATTTTAACAGTTTATGCTTGCTTGAAGCCCAGTCAATTTTTATTCCCTACGTAAAAGTGAAAAAAGAACATTTGTACATCTGCTATCTGCCCTTATGTTTTATGTGGTCAGTGCATGCAACTTTATAATTATTGGTTTAATGGATTTCCTCCCTATAGTAGTCATCTGCAGTTGCATTATATATGCATGCATTAGTTATTACTCTAAATAATATATCTCTAAAATGCCATTAGTGGATTAATATATGTTTTTAAGCTATCTAATCTTTTCATTTTCATTTTCATTTTCTTGTGCAGGAAAGCTTGTTCAACCTGGGGGTATATGTGATAGCCTTAGTACTTGTGCCATATATTAATGTCCTTGCTACTTCACTAGTTGTTACTAACGTGTGTAGGGTTTTTACTGTATCAGGAGCTCTGCATGATGTTCTTCATTTGCATGATGTTCTTGCTAGAGTTGCACTTGCTAGGTTGTGCTATTCAATTTCTAGAGCTCGGGCACTGGATGGTATTTATCGTTAACAAAGTAGTTTCTCTAAGAAGGATATAGTTGTTTGTAAATGCTAAAGTGTTATATTTGTACAGAAAGACCGGACATCAAGTCTCAGTTTAATTCTCTTCTTTATCAACTGCTCCTTGATCCTAGTGAAAGAGTTTGTTTTGAGGCTATATTTTGTGTACTGGGAAAATTTGATAATGCGGAAAGGTAGTCTTTGTGCTCAATTTCACATGTTTCAGCTGTTAAGAAATAAGGGTTTAAAATTTCATTCTGCATTGTTCCACTACAGGACTGAGGAACGTGCCGGTGGTTGGTATCGTCTGACCAGAGAAATTCTTAAGGTCCCAGATGCACCTTCTGCAAAGGATGTTAATATAGAAACCAAAGATGCTATTCCTCCAAAGCCCACCAAAGATAAAGCAAAGAAGACAAGACGGCCCCAACTCTTGATCAAACTTGTAATGAGAAGGTTTACACTTTTATTTACTGTTTACTTTTTTCTTAGTAAAAAAATGTGGTTTTTGTTGTTATTGTTTTTTTTTGGTTGATGTTAACATTATTATATCACTGACTAATGCTTCAGGCTGGAGAGTTCTTTCCGCAGTTTCTCCCGACCTGTACTTCATGCTGCAGCAAGAGTTGTACAGGAGATGGGGAAAAGTAGAGCCGCTGCTTTTGCTGTAGGTTTACAGGATCTTGATGAAGGAGAAAATATCAATACTTATTCTGAATATAGTGATTCAGATATTAATGAAACTGCCTATGATGGTAACTCTTCTAGACATATACACACATATATATGATTGGTAATGGTCAATTCTAGATATATAAATATTCAATTACTCACACACGCGTCTTCACTGAGCCTTGAACCGTAAACCTCTTGTTACCAAAAAGATGGGTACCCAATAGGCGACAATGCTAGGGATAGTCTTCTATATCTCTGATTATGGTGAACAAGGTGTCCTTGTTAGCATTTCCCTTGTTCAAACCGCAAGACTAGAAATTCTGATTATAATTTGTTCTTTTTGTCCCATGGTGCAAGATTAAACTGATTTGATGTTTCCTTCGTAATTATGTTTGAGGACAGTTCTTAATTCTGTAAGTTACATAATACTATGTGAAATGATGTTTGTTTTGGTCACCAACAGTTAACTAAATAATCCTATGCACGTGCAATAGTTCCTTTTGTGTCAAAAAAGTTGAATGGTGGATAGGAACGGTTATTTACTCATTCTGATATTAATATTTTTTTTTGCTTAATAAAGATAAAAATAAAACATTCACATATATTAAAACTACAGATATGCTCAGATAGGCACATGCGCAGGTCTCCTGTCCTTGCAAACAATTACAATAATCAATTACCTTGCTTTATATTCATCTTCATTATTTGTTGTTTTTTAATCTCATATCTTTTCCTCCAGCTAACCGGAAGGTTCCTTCTATGTCAAATGGCACCAGTGGGAAGGAAACAGTTTCCAGCTTATTAGCCTCATTGATGGAGGTGGTGCGGACAACTGTAGCATGTGAATGTGTATACGTTCGTGCAATGGTTATTAAAGCTTTGATATGGATGCAAAGTCCACATGAATCCTTTGATGAACTAAAATCAATAATTGCCTCTGAGCTTTCTGATCCTGCTTGGCCAGCAACTCTATTGAATGATGTTTTACTCACCTTGCATGCTCGCTTTAAGGTACTTTAAAGGTTTTATTAGATTTGTTTCTAATAACTTTGTTTCATATGTTTTTTTTGATAGTTCAACTTTGTTTCATAATCTATATATTACTATTTGGAGATTAATCATTGGTGTTTTACTCTATATTTCATATTATAGGAAATTTGCTGTTTTTGATGATTTTTTTAGCTTATAACTTCATTTATAGAACTTGTAACATTAGTAGCAGTTGCCATTTTATATTCTGGTCTAGTAAGGAGACTTTATTCTTTTTACGCCCTAATAGCGGCTGTCTCTGAAAATTAAAAACACGGGGACCATAATGCGTATGTTTCTTTTTACTTTTCCGTTGTCTGATCTCTCTTTCTCTCAGCAATCTTGATCACTGAATCTTTAAGACCAAGATGTTGGATTTACATGGTTTGGCTGTCATTCAATACAACGACATCCAAAAGTTCAGATTGTGCAATATATTGGATTATGATCATGTATTACCTCGCTCTTGTATTGTAATTATTATTATCTGGTCCCTGGTCATTAGTGAAAGAAAAGACATTTATACATGGGGTTGAGTTCCGGTACAAACTGTCCTAAGATACAAACTTGCAAACTTTTTTTGTTCAACACATATATGACTTGGGTTCAACATCATTTATTAAATAATAATTAATAATATTTCATATTTGTATACCCTTTGTTGAACCCCAGAAGAATAATTGAGAATTATATAATATATATATTCAACAAAAATTCAACTACGGTTCAACATACTCAATACCCCTGTATTAAACAAATAAGATTTCATATTTTTATACCCTAATTTGGTATTGGTGAACCCCAGAAGGTTATTAAAAAATTAATTTGTGTATTCAATAAAATTTTAATTATTGTTTAATAAATGATGTTGAACCTGAGTTATATATCCGTTGAACAAAAATTATAGTTGTCCAGGGGCTTAGGTTTTGAATCCTTAAAGAAGTATATTTTGTTGTTGCACTCATCATATAGAAAATCGTGCACTTCAATGTACACATGACTTCTATGAATACCACCCTTTTGAGTTGGGATATTTTGGCAGTTTCATAACCACCTTTAGGGTGAAAATCAGTTTTTTATTGTTAGGGCATCTACAGTGCATCACACTATTTTGGTGTGATTTCTACACCAAAATGGTGTAAAAATTTCACACCAAAATGGTGTAAAAATTACACTATTTTCATATTTAACTCCAACCCCCATACACTAAATTTCACACCATTCTTGTACTATATAGGTTATTTTATTGTTAAAGTACAATAGTAAATAGTTGGTACTGTAGGATACAAATGGAATAACTTTGTTTTAGGTCAGGAGTGAACGGGTAATGTTGGAATAAACAAAAACTCTAAAAATTTGGTGGGACACCAAATTTGGTTAACACCAAAATGGTGTACGATTTAGAGTTGGGTTGGAGAGGAATTTTACACTAAAATGGTGTAGAAGTACAAATTTGTAATTGGGTTGGAGATGGTCTTTCTACGATTTTCTGATTGTCATGTCTGAGTTTTATAAGGAACCTGCCTTTGTATTTAACATTAACTGGACAGAGGATATCAGGTTTAAATAAATGGTGTCATTACAGAAATCTTGGAAGAAACACTGTTAGCAGCAGAAACTAAGTTGATTTCTTTACAAAATTAGGTGCATGTGAGAGTGGCAAGATTCTTTTTCAGTTTTATCATGATGTGTTGGCTAGGCCCTGCAACACGATATTCAATTGGATCCAAGTCATTTAAAATTCCTATGTTGCCGATTGTTTTTGCCAGGATTTAATTCTATGCAAGTTCAGGATATAAAAGTACAGAAAATTTACCACTATGATTTTGATATATTAGAAAGAGGACCTGAAATCAACTGAATCATTCATGCTGAAAATAGACTTTAAGGCACCTTGATAGAAGTTGCTAGTTCCGCGAATGCTTGCAGAACACCAGAAGATAGGACAGATTTGTAGTAGGCAGAAACTGATTGTCAGCATTATATATTTCAGACTTTCAGACCTTGCGGTGCCTGAATTCCTGGCATATATCTACAGCTGTGTTGCAAAGAGGTTGCAGGTAGAAATATTGTATGCATACCTGGGTGTGTGCAGGTTTTGTGTTTTAGATAGAGTATTAGACCATGCTTTGTATAACAGTGACTTTTTTAATTGTCAATTTGAAGATTATTGTGAACTTGTGTAATGCCAATCTTTTTGTTGCATTCTTTATGTACCGAAACATGATAAAAACAGACTTTATTGTAAACTTTAGTTATTATTAAACTATACTTTACTTCTTCTCATGTTCCTCTTTCCGCTGTATTATAATAGGCTACTCCAGATATGGCCGTCACTCTTCTTGAGATTGCTAGAATATTTGCTACTAAAGTTCCGGGAAAAATTGATGCTGATGTATTGCAACTACTGTGGAAAGTATGTCTGTTCTCACTTTTGTATACTATCAACCCCTTTATTATTTCTTTTTGTTATTATCCCACTTTGTGTTTCTTTTTTATTAAAGGCTTGCTTGTTTTTAATTTTGTATCTTTACGTGTAAAGGACTACTCCATATTGCCTCAATATTGACGGCAGTGGCAGGCTTCTGGCTGTTAAGCTTTATATACAGATTACTTATCATCTGATTACATCTAAGTACCAATATTTCTGATATAATTTGATTCCCGATAACTAGATATTGTTTTCCGTATACCTCCATTCTCTCTATGATGTCTCCGGTTAAAAAGATGACTGGGCATTGACTTTTCTTCTTAGAAGTAGCATGAATTTTTTGAACTGCATCTGCATTGTTATGTAATTCTACGGGCTCCAGCTTAAAATTCTCTTAATCAGCATCCTCAGACAGTGGCTGGGGCTGGTGGTTGAAACTTTAAACAAGTTTGATATGATAGTTTGGAAAGAGGGATATACCCAGTTCAGGCACCTCCAAACTAAATAAATGTAGCCCGTTTATTCTCCAAGTATTGCAAAAATAACTCCATCTTAGGATAAAACTACTTATTCACACCCTTTAGGATGAAACTACTTATTCACAGTTTACACCCTTGCAGTGTACTAATTTGCATCATACATTCTCATTTTATCTTAGTTGCTGTCATCTGTTGATGAGGTTAATATCTAATTTGTCAGACATGCCTTGTTGGAGCTGGTCCTGATGGTAAACACACGGCGCTTGAAGCAGTCACAATTGTTCTTGATCTACCACCTCCACAACCTGGCTCGATGTTGGGAATTACGTCAATTGATGGGGTCTCTGCATCAGATCCGAAGTCAGCACTTGCACTGCAAAGATTAGTCCAGGCAGCAGTAAGCTTCTTAAATCAATGACCTCTATCATGACCGGACCGGGTTTAGAGCAAGTGGAAATGTTATGGAGAAAAAGTTGCTAATCTTTCTATATCACCATGTTTAAAATTGTAGGTCTGGTTTCTTGGTGAAAATGCAAATTATGCTGCTTCCGAATATGCTTGGGAGTCTGCAACCCCTCCTGGAACTGCATTAATGATGTTAGATGCCGATAAAATGGTTGCTGCTGCCAGTTCTCGGAACCCGACATTAGCTGGTGCACTCACTCGACTTCAAAGATGTGCTTTTAGTGGCAGCTGGGAGGTAGCATCTATTTGATATTACCTTCAGAGTCTAGTATCTTTCTAGATGAACATCAGATATAGCTGTGTAGAAGATGTAGTTTCTGAGTTGTCTGTAAATTCTAATGAAGTTGGTAGATGGGTAACCCACCCCTACCCTTTTCTGGATGGGGGATCCCTGCCTGGCTGCCCCACTAAAATAAATTATGGGCCGTTTGACAGCACGGGTAATTATAGGGCGGATATATAGGTAATTTGTCTTTAATTCGCCCCGAATGGGCACCCGCCCCGTTAAAATGGGGAATTGTGCAGTTACGGGAAATAATTGCCCGCTTAGTATGGTGCGGGTATGGAGTAACAAGGTTTGATACTTTGATTTGTCTGCAGGGGGTGGGGGCATGGTTATCAAGTCGAGGACTAGTCGCCGACTAGTCAACGACTAGTCGCCAAGTCGCTGAGGAAGAAAAAGTCGAGGAGCGACTTTCTGTTTTGTCGTCCATGGGTAAAACTCGACCCGGCCCAAATAGTCAAAATAGGGTTTTTTAAACCCAAGACTTACCCGATTCTAACCTGGGCGGCTACAAAGGCGACGTATTAATGTCCAATTAACAGATCCATCGATGGCGGCTTATATCCGGCTATGAATTCCGGCTCGTCGGCGATTAATAGATCCATCGATGGTGTTCTTCATCTCTATCTTCTTTTTGTCTTACTTCCTCCTCCTCCTCCTCTTCTTCATCTCTTTCTTCTTTCTCTATTTCTTCTTCTCTCTTCTTCTTCATACCTCCTCTGTGTGTACGTGTCTATATATACATGTTTTGTATATATATGTACATGTACGGTTTTTCATTCTGTTTTATAAAAAAAACTATTTTAAATCTTTCTTTTTTTGCTTTTTTCTTTTTTCTATTTCATTACTTATGAACATAGAAAAAAGGAATTTTAATTTTTCTTTTATTCAAAAACAAAAATTTGTCATTCTTTTACACAAAAGATGAGTTTTTATTTGATTTTTAGGTTTTAAATTTATTTTATCAGGTATGAAATTTTAAAATTTATCCATTTAATTTTTTTTCCCAACTTCAATTAATTTTCATCAATTTTAAATCTTTAAATTACCTAAGCACGTTTTAACTTTTGATGAACAATAAAACTATGCACTATCCACTGAACATGTGGGTTGTTCACTATATATACAAGTTTGATGAATTATGAAATTGACATGTGCCAACCCATATTATATATTATAATTATTCTAAATATATATATGTCGACTATTTGTCGACTTTTTACGACTAGTCGGGCGACTTGTCGACTAGTCAATTTGAAGGTACTTGAGCGTGGAGGCTCGACTTGTCGACTTAACAACCTTGGGTGGGGGTATTTTATCTTTTAGAAAAGTAGCTTGAGAATGGTAACTGTCGTGGACGATTGTGTTGGGCTGGTAGAACCCAAGTTGTATTGGTGCGTATAGATTGTATTAAAAAGTTTGAACTCATTTCCACTCTTTATCGATACTCTAGTTCCACATGTATGTTATAAGCACCACCGCCAAGATACGTGTCATCTCTTATTGTGCTTTGTGCATCATATAGATCCTTGAATTGATATATTATATATACTGTGTGTGTGTGTTTCACTTTGTATATCTTGGCAACATCTTACTCTATTAATAGGTGTTGCCATGTGCTCTATAAATGTTTTACTTGCGGAACAGAGTTGTGACAATGTTAACTCTTACAATTTGGATATGCTCTCTGTACGGGACATGTTATGCCATATATGTATGTTGAACCGGGGTTAACTCTCTCCTCTAATTTGTGTGTGAACTGCAGGTTCGCATTATAGCTGCTCAAGCTCTCACAACCATGGCAATAAGATCTGGGGAGCCATATAGATTACAGATCTATGAATTCCTACATACGTTAGCTCAGGGTGGTGTGCAGTCCCAGTTTTCGGATATGCACATCAGCAATGGGGAAGATCAAGGAGCTAGTGGTACTGGGCTTGGAGCACTAATAAGTCCTATGATAAAGGTCCTTGATGAAATGTACAGCGGGCAGGATGAATTGATCAAGTAAGAGTAGAATTTTCTTCATTCTAATTTGGTCAATGAAGATGATGTTAAAAATTAAAGAATATAACAATATTAACTTGTTTTTTTCTTGGATACGGCCAATTTAATTAATAGGGATATGAGGAACCATGATAATGCAAAAAAGGAATGGACAGATGAAGAACTTAAGAAACTCTATGAAACCCATGAGCGGTTGCTGGATCTTGTCTCACTGTTCTGCTATGTTCCAAGAGCAAAATATCTGCCACTAGGGCCAACAAGGTATGTCCCTTTCATGCATCATTTCCTTGTTAATCTGGAACATTTTAATGTTTCACTTAAATTTGCATGATATCTAGGACTCCCGTTTTGGTTTGATCATGATGATTTGAGTTTGCATTTTGTAATGATCCCGAATAAATAATTACATAATAAAATTGCACTTAGTAGCTCAAGTGGTTGGTAGCTAGAGATCTCTTTGGGGACTCTTATTGCCTATGGGTCCCGTATACGAGAAACAGTAGATACATATTACATAACAAATTAGGTTATTGGTATTGGCAAAATTTTGTTCAATGATCATCCTTTGCTCTTTTCGTACTTAATAGGTTTTGTTATTATGTCTCACTAAAGTTAGCATCATTCATTTCTACAATACAAGTAGGGCGGAATGGGGCTCTAGCCCCTTTGGTCTAGGTCAACTGTTCTCCCTTGCCCTTCTATGTTACTTGATTCCTCGTACAGTCTTTCGTAAGTTCTCTTACATTTATTCTTGTGTCTTCACATAGATGTAGAACTTGGTTTCAGAACAAGAAATTGTGGAAGCATAAAAAGCCCGTCTAGGGTGATTTTTTTTTAAAATAAATTCTTAATCCTAGAAAGATGTATTGTTCAACCCATAGGATATGTCATTTTATATCTATATTATCAGTCTTTATATAATATTTAGGAGTTCCATGATTTAAATAAAGTCTAGATCCTAGCTTTACATGGGAAATCGCTATATTGTATCATGTATATGTACAAAAACATTATAAATAAATCATTAAGCAACATTAAATGTCTAATTGTTTTATGTCTGGTATCCGTGTCCCCGTTCACATGTCATTGTTATCAGTTTTTGGTGCAAAAGTTTATTATTATTGGTCACACAACTCATTGTGTTTTTTGTTTATGTTATTACAACAGTGCAAAACTTATTGACATTTATCGCAATCGGTACAACATAAGTGCGTCAACTGGGATGAATGATCCAGCTGTGGCAACTGGAATTTCTGAACTTATTTACGAAACTACTAAAGAAACACATGCTGATCCTGATTCCCTTGATGATGACCTTGTGAATGCTTGGGCAGCAAACCTTGGAGATGATGGTTTGTGGGGAAACAATGCTCCTGCAATGAATAGGGTAAGGAATTCTGTTCTTATTCAAAGTTAATTATTTATTCAAGTGGTCAATTAAAGATAAAAGTTGATTTTCCCTATTGTTCTTTCTGTTTAATTGTAGGCGCAATAATTGCATAGAAACTGAACAAGTGTATTCCTACTTTAATAAGAAGTAAACAATCCTTCTGCTAGTGGACCATCTAATGGTGCAACTCTTCTAGTATATTATTTTTTGTTAAAATATGACACCATCTGTGATACTGGCTCATCTTGTAAAATCTGTGTATCACTGCTCCACAAATGCAGCTGATGAATTTCCATCTCTTAAAATATTAATTATTTTTATTACTTCTATTAATGACCCAAGTTACATTGACCTAATTTTTAAATAACCTATTTTCCTATTTAGAATTAAAAAGACAGAGAGGAGAAACTTAAGGGACTTGAGAGGTAATCATGCCTGGTTGTTATTATCATTTGTTTTATTGGTCTTTTGGAAACAAAACCCAGCATGTAAATGTAACACATAGAGTGTTTTTTATACTTGTATATCTATTTGTTTTTAAAAGATTGTTCGCTACTAATTAATCACATGGACTTGATCCCCTTTGAATATTATGAAGTAGAATCAAAGTATTATTCAAACAAGTTGTCCAGAAGCCTCAGATTACAGTTTGGAAATGACTATAAGAGGGTTAAATGTCTGGATTAAACACATGTATGATGAGAAAACTGAACAGTGTGGGTGAGAGAGGAACAACTTGTATGATGAAAAATGAATTTTTATGAAACACTAATGATTTCCAATGACTCTTTACCTAATGGTTCATGCCAGGTTAACGAGTTTCTTGCTGGGGCTGGTACTGATGCTCCGGACGTAGAGGAGAACATTACTTCTAGACCTTCAATGAGCTATGATGATATGTGGGCGAAGACTCTCTTAGAGACAACAGAATTGGGGGTATCATCTTTTATCCCTTCCATGTAGCCATAAATTTATTGTTATCAAGTCCTCATAACAGAATATTCTGGAATTTGCAGGAAGATGATAGGTCGTCTGGGTCCTCATCCCCGGATTCAATAGGATCAGTTGAGACATCCATATCTTCTCACTTTGGTGGAATGAATTACCCTTCATTGTTCAGTTCAAAGCCAGCCTATGGTTCATCACAATCCACGGTATGCAGTTTCTTTTTACTCCAGCTAATTATTGTACGCTCTGTGTTAACTGTTAAGCTTAATTTGTTCACAAAGATTCTTATATATATATGTATATATATTTGGATGCGTGCGTGCTTGTACATTTGTAGCTAGGTGGGCTCTAGATTTTTTTCTTACACCTACAACACATATAATATATATACAACATATATAATATATATGTTGTATATATTATAAAAGAAATATTAATAACTAAAATTGCATTGTAGCCATATGTAAAGATCTTGCATCTCTAAAAAAAGTTCAACGTAATTGATGATGATTTGGTTTTTCTTTTCTGTATTTCCTTATGTAAAATAGTAAATGTCGCTAAATTTGGGTGAATTAGAAAACCCATTTTGTGACATTTGCCGAACGGATGAACTTTGTATAGAGAACATGGATTATTGCATCTTCCTCGTTTTTTTTTGCCGAAGCTTCTTCCTAGTTTTTGGTTCTCTTTTATCTTGCAAAATTTTGAAAATATCTTTTTAAAGCTGTATAGCCACCCATGAAAGAATCATAATCTCTAGAACTTTTTGTTAATAACATTCAATGCCCAATTCATCTGTGTTTGTTGCTACTGAACACTTCCATGGTGTTAAGTATGTGTGTGTATTATTATTAATTAATATTATATTGTTATTATTTTTGTTCTTATCAAATTTATTATTATTTTAAAATTTTATTTTAATGCAAGCACTGTTTTATTATATATATGACTAGTACTGTCCTGTTCAGCAATTAACAAAAAATATTATATACTACCATAGTTTCCAAAGAGTACCAAGTATACCCTCAGGAAACCGTAAGTATGTATGAGGTATTACTTTTTACTAAAATAATGTAGGTTTTTAGATTAGTTTTGACCACTTTGAGTTGTATATAACAGGAAAAACCAGTTGCGAGCAGATTTAGTAATCCCTCTGGAAGTAGTTCCTCGCTATATGGGGATCCGGTTAAAAACTCTTAACTTGTTATATATGGTCAAATTATGTGACAGTGAAATTCTCTAATGCTTCAACTGCTTTCAGATAAGTGAAGAACCCCCTCCATATACATCACCTGTGCGAAGATTCGAGTCATTTGAAAATCCCTTAGCCGGGCCTGGTTCTTCTAGCTTTGAGTCTTCTCAAGATGAGGAGCGAGTCTCTTCTGGAATTCCTCAACATGGATCAGCGCTGTATGACTTCTCTGCTGGTGGTGATGATGAGGTGAGTTGACTTTTAGTGACAATAGTGGTGGGCTGCTGACCTTATCAAGAGCACATGTTCTTGAAGTATGGGAATATTTTTTTTTATCGAAATTCAATTTTAGATGTTTGATTTTTTCCGTCGTTGATTAATTTTCACTTCGAGCGACATCTGTTCATTTTGAATGATCTCCACTAGTACAGTGAATATTACAGTTGTCGGATATCGGTTCTTGTGATTTTCGTGTGCTCTATTTGTTTATTTATAAATTGTTCATTTTTTGTAATTATTCCCCCATGCAGCTGAATCTAACGGCAGGAGAAGAGGTGGAAATTGAGTATGAAGTTGATGGCTGGTTTTATGTAAGTATACATTGTTGGCAAGTTTTCGGGCAAATGAAAGCAGATAGATAATCATTAATATTTGTTATTGAATAATATAGATTAACAAAGACTTAAAAGACCTTGCTCTTGGATAGTTTCTATGCATATTATGTACTATGATTCTGAGGCTGTATATGATCTTTTTACGTCATACTGATATACTGTTACATGTAACTTTTTCTTAGATATCCCCTCCCTACCAAAGCAAAAAAACCCAGACACACACAAATTACACATTCATGTATATATATCATTGCTTTTGCTAACTGTGTGGATTCTACTTACTAGACTCTTGGGTTGTGTTTGAGCCAAGCTTGGAGCAGTATTCATTCTGTTGCAGCTATAGTTTTGTAGAACAAACTGAGTGCTATTTAATTATTTTACCCATGAGTAATATGCTGCAGCTGTTAGTGAAGTCGTGTATCCTAATGATGTGCTAACTTGTCTTGATGTTATGCTTATTGTAGGTGAAGAAAAAACGTCCAGGTAGGGATGGAAAAACGGCAGGTCTTGTTCCTGTACTGTACGTAAGCCAGTCATGATGATGCTCGATATTGAGAAGTGAAACCATGCGGCTTGAGGATTTATTTTTTGGTTTACGGAGATTGGACGTGACATTTACTTGTACCATAATTTTGCCTATAGCTTTTCTTTTTCTCTGAGTTTTTGTTGTAAATGTACCAAAACATTCATTATTTAAAAGTTAAAACTAGTACTGATTGTTTATATGTGTATTTCCCGGTGTTTCACAAGTTCAGAAATCCATATATCTTTTTATATAAATTAATGCCCGCCTCTTACAGGTACGTTAAATGGTGGAATTTAAATAAACTTATAAGGTGTAAGCATGCTGCGAAGAAACAAAGTAGCAAAACTGAAATTTTTCTAGAATATCACAATTCAAATTAAAAATTCCAAGTACCACAAATTCTGCAGGAGTGACTTGACAGCTGAGCATTCTCTTATGTGCACTTTTGATGGACCGTAGCATTTTCAAGCCGTTGAGCAGTTACGCTTGTAATACAAATACTTTTCAAGAGCTATGCACATGAGTCTTAGGGTCCATTTGTTTACAACTGAACCTAGCTGAATGAAATGCTATCTGACCGATTCATGTAACCAGCTTGTTTGTTTACAATATTTTTTCACTTGAATGGTTCATTTTTCCTGAATGGTTCGGGCTAAAAATTCTAGTACTGCACTAGTAGACTGTACTTCTCTACTATATTGTCATACATCATTTATAAATATCAATATAATACCGTGAAAATATTAGTTGCTAGCACTAATTAAAAAATATATTATTTTTCTCAAAAACTTGTATATTTATCAAATAAAAAATTAGAATAATTTTTGAGACCCCAAATTTATACTTAAAATGAATTACAAATACCAAGTTGTGGACTGATTAGCTACAAATCAATTAATAATAATGAACCCCACATTCAATAAATTTCACCAACAAAAGCATCCAAAATTGCCAAGTCACCGGGAACCAAATTTTGATATCTAATTTGGTACGCACTACTCATAACATTAATTAATAATGCTTAAAACAAAAATACACTTTAATTCTATCTTGTTGAATTCCACATTATAATTAGGACACTTGGTAGAAATAATACGATTGCTAATTTGATGTAATAAATATATTTTACTAGATTATAAAATTTTAATGTGTTATTTTAAAATGGTTCAGAAAAATTATTTATCAAACGATATTATTCGTTCATGTTCAGATATATTATTCATTAAAAAATTTGAATCAATCAAGTATATTTATTCAGATTTAACAAATTACCCCTTAATAATGTATGAATCCTATACATTATTTTTTGACATGTTTTCAATGCTTCTTTAAATCATAACTCCAAAATATGTTTTTTAATTTTTTTTTCTGAAAAAAAGTTTAAACATTATTCAAAAAAAATTTAATTTTTTTTAGGAAATTATGCTTTATGAATGTCTCGAAATACATGGAATAGTAAACTTATATAACCTCGCCGGATGGAGGGGGAGGGAGTATAGGCTATATTTAAGGGTTTAGCCGTAAACCCTAATATAATATAATCTAGGGTTTGGCTGTAAACTTTAAATTTAACAATTTTAATATTTAAGGGTGCAGTTTAATTTAATAATTTCTAACAATTCAACAATCCCCTTTTGGGTTTTAGAAATAATTTAATATATATATATATTTAATTATTTTCCGGTTTAACAAATTTTTATTGTGAAATTACTAAAAATACTAACTTTTCTAAGGTTTTTTACGATTTTACTATTTTCTGATTTTTTTTGTAAAAATATGGAATCGACCACGGAGATATGCAACGAGTATAATAGAGTTTTTTTGGTTGTATTTGAGGTTGAATGTAGATGCAGAAACCCATGCAATTGATTTTAGTTGTAAAAAACACTATTTTTGTAAAAAACATTTGAAAAATAGTATTGTCAGGAATATGTGTATTAGGTTGATGATAAGTTAAACAAAACATTTAAGTAGAAATCTAGTGTTTGTAGCCTCAACGGATAAGACCATTTTGGCTATTCGTTGAAGAAGTAGCTTTACTTAGAAATAAGTTTAGTATTGTAGCACATTTCATTCTCTGTATTTAAGTTGTAATTCTTAGATGTTGTGGGAAATTATCAGTCATGTTGACTACTAGTGGATATGCAAATAGGAGGGCTAGTTGTAAATATTTCATGCCTTGTAATTTTGTATAAGTGAAGTAGTATCAATTGATATTAAAGGCCTTCAACGAATGAGAAACAAAGCTTCAACAGATGTCTCTAAAGCTTCAACAGATAACATCCATCAACGGATGAGTGCTTCAACGAATAAAGTTTCAACTGCTAATGCATCAACGGATAAAGCTTCAACGGATAAAGTCATCAACGGATGAAAGTTTCAACGGATGCTTAGTTCAATAGCAGTTGATAGTGACAATTCATAAGCTGACAGGGGCACATGGGTTGACAGAGACAAACTGGAATGTGGCAGCCTCTAGGAGGAATCAAGAAAATGCAGCATTTCCATTCTGGTGCAAACTAGGAAGTATTCAAAGATTCTCAGCTAAACCTAAATTGCATTGGATAGAGAAATGAAGAAGAAATATGTGAAGAATCTTTTAATTGTATTTTACAGTTTTGTCTTCACTTGTAAACTTGGTGATATATATAAACCAAGTAGCAGCTAGTAATTAGGTGTGAATTTTCCAGAGCTGTTTAGAAAAATCCAGAGAGAAAATCATCTAGTTTGTACTAGGACGCAGCTGTGATTTAAATTCTTTGAATCACAGATTTTCTAAAATAACACATCTCTGGTGGAACAACAAATCCACCAGAAAAGTTTTCTTTGTGTTCTTTACATTTGTGTTTGAATATATATCTGTCTGTATTAGCTTCAAGCAATTCACACACATTTGTTCATTAAAACACTTACCCTTAGAAACTGCTCAAAACTTGAAAAAGTTTTGAGATTTACATTCAACCCCCCTTCTGTAAATCTCATTGTTAGTCCACTAGGAATAACAATTGGTATCAGAGCAAGCTCTTAACATACAAAGAGTTTAAAGATCTATTCTGCTAACATCATGAGTAAGAAGGATATTGGTGTAAAGATTCCAATCCTGGAAATAGATAACTATCATCACTGGAAAGTGAAGATGCATTTACATCTTCTCTCTCAAGATGAAAGCTACATCAACTGCATTGAAAATGGTCCTCACATCCCTCACAAGATAGCCATAGCTGCAACGGCCACAATTGCTATTGGACAGTCTATTCCCAAGCCAAAAGCAGAATGAACTGTTGAAGATATTGAAGAGGTTCACAAGGACAAGAAAGCCATGAACATTCTGTTTAATGGCCTAGATCAAGATATGTTTGACAATGTCATTAACAACCAAACTGCTAAGGAAATTTGGGATACTGTGCAACTTATCTGTGAAGGTACTGAGCAAGTTAGAGAAAACAAAATGCAGCTTCTCATTCAACAATATGAATATTTTCATTTTGAAGAAGGAGAATCATTGAATGATACCTTCAACAGATTTCAGAAACTGTTGAATGGATTGAAGCTGTATGGCAGAGTGTACCAAGTCAAGGACTCCAATTTAAAATTTCCGAGGTCTCTACCAAAGGAATGGAAGCCTATGACTGTTTCTCTAAGAAATTTTCAAGATTATAAGGACTTCACACTTGAAAGATTATATGGAATTTTGAAGACCTATGAACTTGAGATGGAGCAAGATGAGCTGTTGGAAAAGGGAAAGAGAAAAGGAGGATCAGTTGCACTTGTAGCTGACAATGAGAAGATTGAAGCCAGGAATGAGGAAAAGACAATGCCAAATCTCAAAATTGGCACAAACAAATCAGAATCAAGCAAGGGAAATGAGCAAGTAGCTGAGGATGAAGACAATTCCAGTCAAGATGACTCTGATGATGTTGATGAACATCTGGCTTTTCTGTCCAGGAGGTTTGCAAAGATGAAATTCAGGAAAAATATAAAATTCACTAAGTCAAACAAGAACATGGTGGACAAATCTAAGTTCAAATGTTATAACTATGGCTTAAGTGGACACTTTGCAAATGAGTGCAGAAAACCATCCTCTGATAAGAAGAAATTTGAGCAAGTTGATTACAAAAAGAAATATTTCGATTTGCTCAAACAAAAGGAAAGAGCTTTTCTGACTCAAGATGATTGGGCAGCAGATGGAGCCAATGAAGATGATGATATGGAATATGTCAACCTAGCCCTGATGGCTAATTCTAATGAAAATGAAACTAGTTCATCAAGCAACCAGGTAATTACTACTGATCTCTCTCAGCTTTCTAAGATTGAATGCAATGAAGCCATAAATGATATGTCCAATGAATTATATCATTTGCGTGTTTCCCTTAAATCACTAGCTAAAGAAAGCACAAGAATCAAAGAGAATAATTTGTTTTTAAGTGATAGGAATGCTGTGTTAGAGAATCAGGTAATTGAGCTTGAAAAGATTAAAATTAAATGCTTGACTGTTGAGAGTGAAGTAGAAGAAGCTGTTAAGAAAGTAGAAATTCTTTCTAAACAGTTAGAAAGTGAGCAAGAGGTAATCAAGGCCTGGAAAACATCTAGGGATGTTAGTGCTCAGATTGTCAAGGTTCAGGGAATTGAATCATTCTGTGAGAATGCCTAGAAGAAAAACAAAAAGGAGTTAGAATTAATTGATGGATTGTCAACGGATGTGGAATCAACGGATGATGAAAGTTATCCGTTGAAGGAAGAAAAAGAGCATCCGTTGAAGGCTCATCAATTAAAACAGGCAAGTGATTCTAAAAAGAAAAATCTCAATAAGAAGGTTGGTTCAACTTTCAAGAACTTTGTCAAAGAAGGAGCTAGCACATCCAAAGATGCCAGTAAGGTGAATATAGGACATATGACTTTAGATCAGTTGAAAAATAGGCTTAAACTGGTTGAGGATAAAAAGAAAACTAAAAGAAAATCTAATAGAAATGGGAAGGTAGGGATTAACAAACACAACAATTACACACCTGATAAGTATGCTCTTAGAAAAAGTTGTGTGCATTGTAAAAGTGTTAATCATCTATCTGATAACTGCAAATCTGTTAAGAATGCTCCCATGCCTTTAACTCCCTCCATGCCTAACATGTCTATGTCACCTCTGCATGCTATGCATGTTATGTCTCATCAGAATCCTCATGCATATTTTGAAAACATGCCATATGTTAATAATCCTTATTTTACTGCATTCAGTATGCCTCAGATGCCATACAACATGCCTATGTGGAATAATATGTTTGCACAATCTATGCCTTATCAAATTCAACCAAATGTGCTAAATGATTCTGTGACTAACCCTACACTTCAACCAACTACATCTGAGACCAAGGTTGACCCAAAGTTACCTAAGTTAAAAGGTGCAGGAGGAATGAAGTCTAGGAAAAGACTAACAAGGCTGGACCCAAGGAAACTTGGGTACCAAAATCAACTTGATTGATTGTGTTGTGTGCAGGGAAAAAGAAGGAATCTATGGTACTTGGACAGTGGTTGTTCAAGACACATGACAGGAGATTTCACCCTGCTCACAGAGTTCAAGAAGAGAGCTGGCCCTAACATAACCTTTGGAGATGACAGCAAAGGGTTCACTATGGGATATGGCTTGATTTCAAAAGAAAATGTCATCATTGATGAAGTTGCATTAGTTGATGGTCTCAAACACAATCTATTGAGCATCAGTCAACTATGTGACAGAGGGAATACTGTTTCCTTCAATTCTGAAGCCTGTATTGTCACAAGTAAGAAGGACAACAAAGTGGTTCTAACTGGAGTTAGAAAAGGGAATATGTACATAGCTGACTTCAACTCTACAGATTCAGAATCAATTACTTGTCTTCTCAGCAAAGCAAGTCCAGATAAAAGTTGGCTATGGCACAAGAAGCTGTCCCATTTGAATTTTAAGACAATGAATGATCTAGTCAAAAAGGACTTAGTTAGAGGAATCCCTCTAGTGAAATTCACAAGGGATGGACTGTATGATGCTTGTCAGAAAGGAAAGCAAAAGAAAGCATCATTCAGTAAGAAGCTTGAATCAGCAATTGATGAACCATTACAACTGCTACACATAGATCTTTTTGGACCAGTCAATGTATTGTCAATTTCAAGGAAAAGATATTGCCT
The DNA here is from genome assembly GCF_009905375.1 of Apium graveolens. Classification (NCBI taxonomy): domain Eukaryota; kingdom Viridiplantae; phylum Streptophyta; class Magnoliopsida; order Apiales; family Apiaceae; genus Apium; species Apium graveolens. Next base: position 226,590,073 of record NC_133656.1, on the reverse strand, counting down.
AGTGATTGTAGATGATTTCTCAAAGTTTTCATGGGGTTATTTCCTTGGATCAAAGGATGAAGCTAGTGAAATCATTATCAATCATATCAAGCAAGTCAACAATCATCCAGATTTCAAAGTAAGGAATATCAGGAGTGACAATGGAACTGAGTTCAAGAATACAACCATGAAGTTGTTCTGTGAAGAAAATGGGATCATGCATGAGTTCTCAGCTCCAAGGACTCCACAACAAAATGGTATGGTGGAAAGGAAGAACAGATCACTAATTGAAGCTGCAAGAACAATGCTTGAAGAGTCAAAACTCCCAACATACTTTTGGGCTGAGGCTGTTAACTGTGCATGTTACACTCAGAATATTTCTCTAATTAATCAGGCAAAAGGCATGACTCCCTATCAATTGTTCAAGAGAAGAAAACCAACTTTAAACTTTCTGCATGTCTTTGGTTGCAAATGCTACATTCTAAGGAATCAACCTGATCACAAAGGGAAGTTTGATGCAAAGGCTGATGAAGGAATATTTGTTGGTTATTCTGCTGGAAAATCATATAGAGTCTACAATCTAAGAACCAACATTATCATGGAATCTGTGCATGTTGTGTTTGATGATAAAAAGATTGATGGACTAACAGATGAGGGACATCATGAAGGACTCAAATTTGACAACATTGAGATATATTGTGATGATAGTGAAGATGAGAATGATGGAGAAGGCACCTCGAAAAGAATTCAAAATCTGCCTTTGGATAATGCACAGAATGCTGCATCCGTTGAAAGTCATAATTCAGCTTCCGTAGATAGAAGCAATGCAGCATCCGTTGAAAGACAAAGGGCATCATCCGTTGAAGTTCATAATGAAGCATCCGTTGATCACAGTTTGTCAACGAATAATCATTTCACTTCATCAGTTGATAGAACTCCCAATTCCTTTCAAAGGATCAGCAACTCAAAGGGAGTTTCAACCAATCAACACTCTATCTCACATCATGACAATACCGAGGCAACCTCATCTAGAGCTAATCTACCACCTCAAAGGAAATGGACCAAGAATCACCCTTTTGAACTGATCATTGGTGATGCTACATTTAAAGTGCAAACTAGAAGAGCTACTCAAGATGAATGTCTGTATAGTAGCTTTCTATCACAGGAGGAACCTAAGAGAGTGGAAGAAGCTCTATTGGATCCAGATTGGATTTTAGCAATGCAAGAGGAGCTAAACCAATTTGAAAGGAACAAAGTATGGAAGCTGGTACCCAAGCCAAAGAATAAGAGTTCTATTGACACAAAATGGGTATTCAGAAACAAGATGGATGAAAATGACATTGTCATAAGGAATAAAGCCAGATTGGTTGCTAAAGGCTATTCTCAACAAGAGGGAATAGATTTTGATGAGACATTTGCTCCAGTTGCCAGACTTGAAGCCATCAGAATCTTTCTAGCCTATGCAGCCCATGCCAATTTCAAAGTCTATCAAATGGATGTCAAGAGTGCATTTCTGAATGGAGAATTGGAGGAAGAAGTTTATGTAAGCCAAATTTTCCAGACTATGTGTATTATCTGTTGAAAGCACTCTATGGACTAAAGCAAGCACCTAGAGCCTGGTATGAGACTTTGTCAAAATTTCTGTTAGATAATTACTTCACAAGAGGTACTGTTGACAAAACTCTTTTCTTTAGAAATGTTAATGGCTCTACTGTTGGATTTTTAACGCAGCGGGGGCATGGCAAAACACTTTTACACATACAAAATCCAAATAAAAGCATATAAATCATGAATAAAAATTCGAGGGATCGAATCTAACCTTTTAAAATAATTCGGAGACAACGATCAGAGATCCTTAGCAGTTCCTCCTCAAGTGTGAAGCACTCCACCGATATCCACCAAGAAAACGATGTTAAGGAGGAGGAAGGAGGTGGAGAGAATTGAGTTTTCCAAACTTTTTGGGTTTTCGGGTTTCTCGGGTTAGAATCAAAATAGGGTCTATAATAGTGTATTTATAGGCAAAATTTTCAGCTGAAATTTTCCCATAAATAATATTATTATTATCCCATTTATTATTCTCATTAATAATTAAAACACCTTTTAATTATTAATCCTTTTTCTAAACACTTTAGAAATAATTCTCTCTCTTGATTTAATTTCCAAAAATTAAATTCTTAATTAATAATATTAAGAACTTTTCTTAATTAATTTATAATCAATTAAATCTCATTTAATCAATTATTAAATTTGCCAATTAATTATTTATTTCATAAATAAATAATTATTAGCCATTATTAATTAATTCCTCCACCATTAAATCATTCTCTTTTTATGGTGTGACCCTGTAGGTTCAATATTAAGCCGGTAGTAGAAATAAATAATAATAAAACTATTTTATCATTATTTATATAAATTCTCTAATTTATTAAATATGATTAATTAATTAATCACATTTATTCTACATCGTGAGGGATACTTCTCAGCATATCGCGACTATCCGGATAATATGAATTCACTGCTTAGAATACCAAGAACCTATTCAGTGAATAGTTACCGTACAATAAACTCCTTCTACCCTACAATGTTCCGATTAAATACAAGGCATGGATCTCGTGTCAAGCCTATCTAATTCAATCACTTGCTTACCATTTACTATGCGTAGTTCTATGCAAATTAGAAACTCCTTTCTAATTTCATTCACTCTGGCCAGAGATTCCTAAACTAGCATAAGTGGATCAGCCTTGAACATTCGCTTCCTTCACTGGAAGGGGTAGATCCTTTATTTATCATACACTATCTTCATGTACAAATTCCTATACCCAGAAGAGCCCTAATAATTGTCCCTGGAGACTAAGAACTAAACCAAAGCATAGTTCAGTGTACACAAGATGACTATGATGACCTCAAGTATAAGGATACTTGTACAACTATCACTATATGAACAACTGCTGACACGTGAGTGAACTCCATCAGTTGTTCAGCTGTGCGAGTCATGTTCAGTGAAATTATTCTATAATAAGCACCTACATACTAGCTATAGTGTCACCACACAAATGTCTATGAGAACAGACATCCTTCATAATGAAGCAAGCATAGTATGTACCGATCTTTGCGGATTATTAATTACCAGTTAGTAATCCTATGATCAGGAACTATTTAAGTTTAGAGTTATCATCCTTTTAGGTCTCACTATTATGATCTCATCATAATACATAAAAAGCTTTACTCTAAACTATGGTATATCTTATTTAAACACTTAAATAGATAGAGCCCGTAATAAAAACAAAACAAGTCTTTTATGAATATCAATGAAATCAAAACAGATTACATAAAAGTTATTCCTAAATCCTAATACATGATTGGACTTAGGACATATTCTTTTCAATCTCCCACTTGTACTAAAGCCAATAACTCTGGTATCTAATACCCATCTTGTCTTTATGACGATCAAAGTGACTTTCATAAAGTAGCTTTGTGAGTGGGTCTGCTATGTTGTTATGTGTGTCAACTCTAATTCAATACAAGACAAGAAATGTTACTGCGCTCCCACTAACCCTTTTGTAGACGCATGGTTCATCTTCGTTTTTGATAAAATCAAACTCTTTGATTGTCTCATCAAAACGAATGTTCCATCTTTCGAGAAGCCTGCTTTAAACCACACATGGTTCGCAGCAGCTTACACACTAGGTTTTCATTTCTCTTGGAAAGAAAACCATCTGGCTAATTGCCAGATCTCATAGTCGTAGTAAGCAGCATTCGCAAGCAAAAACCGTACTGATTATAACAGGGCTATAGGTAAAAGGTTTCATCAAAGTTAATCCATTGCCTTTGTTTGAATCCTTTTTCCACAAGCCTGGCCTTAAAGGTCTCCACCTGGCCATCTGCTCTAATCATTCTTTCGTATACCGTATACATAGATTCCATTCCGGATTTCATGGCACTTTGCCATTTCTCTGAGTCAACACTACTCATAGCCTCATTATAGGTCACAGGGTCGTCATCATCAATGATCGACAACTCATTGTCATTCTCAATGACAAGGCCATATTACCTCTCAGGTTGGCGAGACACTCTCCCTGACCTATGAATGGGCTGTTTCACAAAAGGTTGTTCAGTCAGAACAGGTGTTTCCACTTGATCCGTAGTAGTTTGTGCTTCTTGAACTTCATCAAGTTCAATTTTGCTCCCACTGTTTCCTTCAAGGATAAAATCCTTTTCCAAGAAGGTAGCATGTCTGGAGACAAACACCCGATGATCGGTGTAAAAGTAATACCCTAAAGTCTCTTTAGGATATCCCATAAAACTACATTTTACGGATCGATATTCCAGCTTATCTGGGTCAACTTTCTTGACATAAGCTAGACATCCCCAAATCTTAACGTGTTTAAGACTCGGTTTCCTTACTTTCCATATCTCATACGGAGTTTGAGGAACAGATTTGGAAGGCACCTTATTCAGTAAATATGCTGAGGTTTCCAATGCATAACCCCATAGGAATACTGGAAGATTTGCATAGCTCATCATGGACCGAACTATGTCTAACAAAGTTCGATTTCTCCTTTCAGATACCAATCTGGAGGCGTCCACTGGGAGACTATACCATTTACTTTGAGATAATCTAGAAACACTCCATTAAAGTATTCACCACCTCGATCTAATCGAAGAATTATAATACTCTGTTTGGTTTGTTTCTCCACTTTATACTTATACTCTTTGAACTTTTCAAAGGCTTCAGACTTGTGTTTCATCAAACACATATCCGAATCTAGATCTATCATCTATGAAAGTAATGAAGTTTGAAAATCCACCCATGGCTTGCTTAGACATTGGTCCACATACATCTGTGTGTACCATTCCTAGCAAATTTGCAGCCCTCTCTCCATGTCTACTAAATGGAGACTGCAGTGCCACAATGAAGTGAGATTTTCATCATCCCTTTTCTTTTATTAGTTTGTTCAATCTGAAGTAAATTATGTCACATACATACAGACCATTATTTAAAGCACCACGTCCATAAAGAATATTATCTCTAAGAATAGAACATTCATTATTCTCAATAATAAATGAAAATCCAGCCAAGTCTAACATGGGAATAATATTCCTCACAATCGAGGGAACAAAATTACAATTATTTCAAACAATAGTCTTGCCCGTAGGCCTATGTAAATGAAATGATTCTACATCTTCAGCAGCAACTCTTGCTCCATTTCCATCAGTAGAATCACCTCCTCTTCCTCAAGAGTCCTACTTCTCCTTGGTCCCTGCAACAATTGCAGATATGAGAACCACAGGTGGTATCTAATACCCAAGTAGAAATTTGATTTAATGACATATTCATTTCTATCATGAACATACCTGAATCAGAAGCGGTAGTCTCACTACCCTTCTTCTTCTTCAATTCTGCAAGGTAAACCTTGCAGTTCCTCTTCCAGTGCCCCATCTTGTTACAGTGAAAGCAAACAACTTTGCTCTTGGGGTCTTCAGCTTTTGGTGGAACCGGCATTTTCTCACCTACTTTCTTCTTCTTGGAAGGGTTCCTCTTCCTTTTCTTAGGATTGGAACCTTCACCAATTAGAAGAACAGAACTCTTCTTAGGGGGAAAATTCGATTCCGCAGTCTTCAACATGTTGTGGAGTTCAGGCAGGCTGACATCCAACTTATTCATGTGAAAGTTCACAACAAACTGCGAGAACGAACTCGGAAGCGATTGCAAGACCAAGTCTTGGCTCAGCTCCCCATCCATGGCAAAACCAAGTTGTCCAAGACGTTCAATCAAATTGATCATCTTAAGTACATGGTCATTCACAGATGATCCCTCAGACATCCTACAACCGAACAGCTCCTTCGATATCTCATATCGAGCTGTCCTCCCCGCCACATCATACAACTCTTGTAGATGCATTAAGATAGTGTGAGCATCCATATGCTCATGTTGCTTCTGTAGCTCAATGTTCATGGAAGCTAGCATGATACATTGAGCAACATTTGCATCATCTATCCACTTACGATACACAACATGTTCATCATTATGTGCATCACTAACAGGTTCAGTAGGCTTAGGTGAGTCAATCACGTATTCCAACTTCTCAATCCTGAGAACAATTCTCAAGTTTCGAAGCCAGTCAGCATAATTAGGACCAGTCAATTTATGAGCATCTAGTATGCTCCTGAGTGATAGTGCAGAAGACATAATATATATTGTAAATCTGTAAATGATAAACACATAACAACACTTAGCAAATATTCGATTTCATTTTAAAATACTACATGAATCGGGTCTTTATTCATAAGTGGCTCCCACTAGTTTATCTAATTTATTCAATCCTCTACGTGAAAAAATAAGCATTCATAATGCTAGTGGGAATAGGGATCCTACATTCCATTACACAACCCCGGCTGTAGCACGAACCGTCATGCAATGTTCAATAGGCAGACAACTCTTGTCAATTACATCTTATGTTATTCCCTAATCAAACTTTAGCCTCTTGAATAATTGAGTCTCGGCTGTAGCACGACAAACTCAATATTCTAAGTCAAGTCTAACCCAACATTCCGTACAGTTGAATCAGTCCCCAAAGGCCCACGGCTGTAGCACGTACCGACCTTTAGATTCTTATTCAATGTACACATCTCTATGTAATAGACAAGTATTTCTTATTTCGAAATCAAAGCCCTCGGCTGTGGCACGAAACGACAATGATTCAAAAATAAGAACTACTTTCTACCATGTTGGAAGGCTATGACCGACACAAGCCCGTTGTATCATTAGCCAATTACTACTTGATATTATTTAATTTTAGAGGGATTATATTACGTTACAATCATAATCATATTATAAAGAGATTCTTCCTTTTAAATTAAATATTTCAAATCAATAATCAATAATCAGATGATTCCCAGATCGGGTGGAGTATTGTCAAGAGGTGTCACTTAATAACCCTTTCTTGCAGATAGAAATCTGTTGTTGACAGAATCATCATTTCTCTCATATCGAAAATTCATATTCAATTACGTGTTTCACAAACACAAGAATCTCGTGATTGTATTCATAATATTATTCTTAAGGTTATGAAACAATTTCACTATACTAGGTTGTCTAACAAACGCCTTATATTTATTTAAGTTCACCTAAATCTATCATCGCATGATAAACTAAGCATATATCACATATATCAACATGAATAAACATCAAGGTAGGCATGTTACATCATCTAGCATATTAGTCTAAGCATTATACATCTCTATGTATCACATGAAGCATTTAAAAGCAATTAAAACAGTCAAAAACAACTTTAAAACACTTCATGGAAATGTAAACAGTTCAAAACTTTTATATAAACTAAAATTGATCACTCCATTAGATCCGTCTCGAAAAAACGAATCCAACGGTATATTGCACGCCTAAAACGGAGTTAGGAAACTCCCAGAAAATCAATTTTAATCTGGACAGTCGGGCTGTAACGCATTACAGGAACGCGTTACAAGCCCTATAACGCATTCCGGTGATGCGTTACACACCTTTTAAGCCATTTAAGGGTGTAACGCATTCCGTGAATGCGTCACAGGTGTGTAACGCATTCCCGGAATGCGTTACATCCCTATTTTTTTTTTCGTTTCTTCAGCCGCCGCCGCCTACCTCGATTGACGCGCCTGACAGACCTGTCTCGTCTGTCTCCGTGCAGCAGCAAACAACAGCAGTACAAGCAGATGTACAAACATATATATATATATATATATATATACTATATATACATATATTTACTTATTTAATTACGAATTTTAATTACAAGAACTTCAAAAATTCATAATAAAAAATCTATACATCATAAAATTATGAAAAAAATACCCAGACGATCTACAACACTTGTAGAACCCAGATCAACATTCAAAATTATTCTGAGAAACGATTTCTCATCAGACAAAATTAATCCATAATATAACTTGTAAAAATCATAATTAATTCATACAAGCATATAAAATTCTGAAATTTTTACCACAGATCTATATGCATACAACCTGTGCTCTGATACCATTGTTGGATTTTTAACGCAGCGGGGGCATGGCAAAATAGTTTTACACATACAAAATCCAAATAAAAGCATATAAATCATGAATAAAAATTCGAGGGATCGAATCTAACCTTTTAAAATAATTCGGAGACAACGATCAGAGATCCTTAGCAGTTGCTCCTCAAGTGTGAAGCACTCCACCGGTATCCACCAAGAAAATGATGTTAAGGAGGAGGAAGGAGGTGGAGAGAATTGGTTTTCCAAACTTTTTGGGTTTTCGGGTTTCTCGGGTTAGAATCAAAATAGGGTCTATAATAGTGTATTTATAGGCAAAATTTTCAGCTGAAATTTTCCCATAAATAATATTATTATTATCCCATTTATTATTCTCATTAATAATTAAAACACTTTTTAATTATTAATCCTTTTTCTAAACACTTTAGAAATAATTCTCTCTCTTGATTTAATTTCCAAAAATTAAATTCTTAATTAATAATATTAAGAACTTTTCTTAATTAATTTATAATCAATTAAATCTCATTTAATCAATTATTAAATTTGCCAATTAATTATTTATATCATAAATAAATAATTATTAGCCATTATTAATTAATTCCTCCACCATTAAATCATTCTCTTTTTATGGTGTGACCCTCTAGGTTCAATATTAAGCCGGTAGTAGAAATAAATAATAATAAAACTATTTTATCTTTATTTATATAAATTCTCTAATTTATTAAATATGATTAATTAATTAATCACATTTATTCTACATCGTGAGGGATACTTCTCAGCATATCGCGACTATCCGGATAATATGAATTCACTGCTTAGAATACCAAGAACATATTCAGTGAATAGTTACCGTACAATAAACTCCTTCTACCCTACAATGTTCCGATTAAATACAAGGCATGGATCTCGTGTCAAGCCTATCTAATTCAATCACTTGCTTACCATTTACTATGCGTAGTTCTATGCAAATTAGAAACTCCTTTCTAATTTCATTCACTCTGGCCAGAGATTCCTGAACTAGCATAAGTGGATCAACCTTGAACATTCGCTTCCTTCACTGGAAGGGGTAGATCCTTTATTGATCATACACTATCTTCGTGTACAAATTCCTATACCCAGAAGAGCCCTAATAATTGTCCCTGGAGACTAAGAACTAAACCAAAGCATAGTTCAGTGTACACAAGATGACTATGATGACCTCAAGTCTAAGGATACTTGTACAAGTATCACTATGTGAACAACTGCTGACACGTGAGTGAACTCCATCAGTTGTTCAGCTGTGCGAGTCATGTTCAGTAAACTTATTCTATAATAAGCACGTACATACTAGCTATAGTGTCACCACACAAATGTCTATGAGAACAGACATCCTTCATAATGAAGCAAGCATAGTATGTACCGATCTTTGCAGATTATTAATTACCAGTTAGTAATCCTATGACCAGGAACTATTTAAGTTTAGAGTTATCATCCTTTTAGGTCTCACTATTATGATCTCATCATAATCCATAAAAAGCTTTACTCTAAACTATGGTATATCTTATTTAAACACATAAATAGATAGAGCCCGTAATAAAAACGAAACAAGTCTTTTATGAATATCAATGAAATCAAAACAGATTACATAAAAGTTATTCCTAAATCCTAATACATGATTGGACTTAGGACATATTCCTTTCATCTACTATACTTGTTCAAATTTATGTAGATGATATTATATTTGGTTCTACAGATGATAAACTTTATAAAAAGTTTTCTAAGTTAATGCAAAGTAAATATGAAATGAGCATAATGGTAGAGCTAACTTATTTTCTTGGTTTACAAGTTAAACAAGTTAGTGGTGGAATTTTCATTAGTCAAACTAAATATATTTATGACCTTTTAAAGAAATTTGACTTAATGGATTGTTCATCTGCAAAAACTCCCATGGCCACTGCCACCAAGCTTGAATTAAACAAGACTGAAAAGTCTGTGGATATTACAAGTTATAGAGGCATGGTTGTCTCACTTTTATATTTAACTTCTAGTAGACCTGATATAATATTTTTTACATGTCTCTGTGCTAGATTTCAAGCTGACCCTAAAGAGTCTCACTTAGTGGCTATTAAAAGGATTTTCAGATATCTCAAAGGGACTCCAAATCTAGGAATTTGGTACCCTTGAGAGTCTGGTTTTGATCTAATTGGCTACTCAGATGCAGATTATGCAGGTTGCAAAATAGACAGGAAAAGTACAACTGGCACCTGTCAATTTCTAGGGAATAAGCTTGTATCATGGTTCAGCAAGAAGCAAAATTCTGTTTCTACATCAACAGCTGAAGCTGAATACATTACTGCTGGTAGTTGCTGTGCACAAATACTATGGATGAGGAATCAACTATTTGACTATGGACTAACTGTTGAAAAAATTCCTATATTTTATGACAACACAAGTGCCATTGCCATTACTGAAAATCCAGTGCAACATTCAAGAACCAAGCACATTGACATCAAGTATCACTTCATAAGGGAACATGTGATGAAAGGTACAGTGGAACTTCATTTTGTTCCAAGTGAAAAGCAGATTGCAGACATATTTACCAAGCCACTTGATGAATCAACATTCACAAGATTAGTAAGTGAGCTAGGTATGCTTAATTATTCATAAATTCATGTCCTCGTTTGAAATGAATTTGTTGCAAAGAAAAAAGTTGGCTTTAAGTAAAGATTATTCTATCAATGGATATTCCCTATCCGTTGAAAGCCAAAATTGCTCTATCAACGGATGTTCATTATCCATTGAAAGACAAATACATTTCTGGTAATTTTATCCTTCAACGGATAAAAACTGTGTTAATCTTCAACGGATAACTATTTACCTCATCCGTTGAAGTGTCACATCAGTTACTTTAAGTGAGTCACAGCCGTTGATTCGTTTACTTAACCGTTGATACATATATACACAGTTGTATGTATTTGTATTAAAGACAGTTTTCAGAATTTCTACAGTTTTCTTTATTCTCAAACAGCTGTAATTTACTTAAAAGTATCATTTAATCATTTTATTTACGTTTTAATTCGAGAAAGTATAAAAGCCCCTTGAATTCTTATTTTCACTTTACGCTTTCTCGTAAGTTTTATTCTCTTTCTCTCCCAAAACTCTCAATCTTTCTCTGCAACCTCTACTCACAACAATGGCACCAGTAGTCAAGATTATGTCTCAGTCTGGATTTGTTTATGAAAAGAATAATTTCGTAGCTTTGGTGGAAAAGAATGAATCCCAATCAGATTATCACAAAATGATGGACTTCATCAAGAACTGCAAACTAAGCTATGCAATGCTGGAAGCCCCAACTATCTATTGTGAGGTAATTGAGGAGATTTGGACAACTACAGAGTTCAATTCCACAGATATGACCATTGCTTTCTCTCTCAAAGGTAATGATTACTGTATTAACTGTGATGATATACAGTCTTGCTTTAAGTTACCTGAGAATAATGCCATGACACCACACACTGATAATGATGTATCTGCCATGTTAGATTCCATAGGCTATTCTTTTGATTCTGCTAGTTTAGGGAGCATTAGAAGGAAGGGCCTTAGGAAAGAATGGAGTTTTCTTGGAGATGCCTTTATCAAAGTTTTCTCTAGGAAGATTAGCAATTTTGATGCCATAACTTCATCTCTTGTTAATATGCTCTATATGCTAGTTTGTGATAGGTACTTTAATTTTAGCAACTATGTCATGCTAGAATTGGGTTCCAGGTTAGGTAACAAAGCTAATAGACCTCATAACATCTACTATGCTAGATTCTTTATGTTATTGGCTAACCATGTTCCTGAAGGTTTGGTCATAACTAATGAGAGCAATAAACTCAAATGCTGGGCACAAGAGAAAAGGGTCCTTGCAGACCTTGTGAGAATTAACCTCAACAACCAGGTGCCATTGGTATATTTGCCAATAATGAATGCACCTCAGGTAAGTGAGGTAAATACTTCTGCAACTCCTACTTCTTTCAACCCCATTGTTTCTTTGCCTTCTAGTATGGAAATGGAATCTGTGTCTTTGTCCCAACAGATTCCTACCAAAGCCTCCAAAACTAAAATTCCAAAACACAAGTCAAAGAAAACCACCTCTGTTGTTTCTCAAAAGACAACAGTTGTAACAACTACCATATACCCTGAAGGGAGTGAACAGGGTGTGAGTGGTGAGGGGAGGGGTGAACATCAAGAAACCCCCCAGGATAAGGTGAGAGAGGTGAGTGGTACCTAGCCAGCCAAGCCACAGTTTCTCAAAAGACTGTGGTGGTTCAAAAGGATTCAAACACATCCCTAGTTGCATCCTCCCAAAAGGATGCAACTATTGAAAATAGTCCCCAACCAGGGACACAGAACAAAAGAGGGAGGGACACTAAAACCACACATTCACCTATCAAAGCCTTTTCAAGAAGAAAGAAGGCTAAAACCCTAGTTTCAACACAAGGGGCACACACTACACATATACATCCACCTGTATCTTTGCCTTCTCAAATTCAGCTTGATGTGGCTCCAGCAAATGTGGAGTCACAGCCCCATTCTCTCATAATAGACACACATCAATCACCAAATTCTCCATCACCATCTCTGGATGTGGATATGATATTCACATCAATTCCTGATTCTCCCTCTTTAAAACTCAGAGAGGAGCCTCACTCAAATCCTGGTGATCATCATCTTTTAGATGATTTGTTGGATCATCAGCCAATTCTTTCAGACTTAGTTGAAGAATCTGTGTCACCTCACTTAAAATCAATTCACACAGATTCAACAATTATGTCACTTTCAATATCTACATCTTTTCCTTCTTCAACGGATATCTTTCATTTGTTAACAAGTGGTTGTTCTTCGACGGATAAGCTTAACAGCAGTTATCCGTTGATATCATTAGTTTCCACTTCAACGGATACTCCCTATCCGTTGATGGTCTCTACACTTATAACTGAATCAATTCCAAGTGTAGAAGACATGGTTACTGTACAATCACTTCTAGGATTGAGGGAAGGGAGTGATAATTTGAGTGAGAGGCTGGGTTGCTCCCAGGCAAAAGGAGAGGTTGAGAGTCAAAATATGCATGCTATTTCTTCCAGCATGGCAAAAGTGAGTGAGGGGAATGTCACCTTAGTAGGTGAGGGTGAGGGTGTGAGGGTGTGTGTGAGCCAGGGGGAGCCCCTGATGCAAGAATATAGAGAAAATGAGAGAAAAGCAGGTACATAAGCTATAAGGGTGGATCCAGCCATTGCCAGTGAGTCAATGATTGTGGATGATGCTGAAAAGGGAAGACAATTTCGACAACATTACAAAGCTGAAATTGATAACATTTCCTTGGATGCTGACACTTTTACTCATCCTGTTTCAGCCTATCAACTGTTGGCTGCTCAGAGCAATGTGGAGGCAGAGCGGACTTTGAACATAGTGCACACTTCAGAATCTCTTCAAAGAGATAAAGCTGCTGTTAATAGGATGCCTTCTCAAGCTGGTGAGCCATCTGAAGAATTTGAAGTAAATTCTAATGATGATGACTCTACTTCTTTGGATGGGAGCATGAACTTAGGGGGAGATGCATGCCCAAGTTCTGTTCCAAATTTACCTGAATGGGCATGGATAAAGAAATCTACACCAGGACAGTTTGGTGTAGCTTTGGTCAAGCAGGTTATGGCTATTCAAAAGGCCCTTCAGGACACTTCAGATGCTGGTACCAAAGCTATTCTTCAAGCTCATCTAGACTCTCTGCATCTCCTGCAGTTGCAGCACATCAGACAAAATTTGAGTGTGGATGAACTCAAAAAAGATATTGCTGATCTGAAATCCTACAATTCTGAGAAGTTGGATTCAGTCATGCCTTATGGTACAATGCAAGATTTGTTGCTGAGATTGAGGAGAGAATCTGATGCTGACAAGAGGCTGGCCAAGTTGGAAAACAGAGTTCAAGTCATTGAAGACTCTGTGGTCACCATTCTTCAAAATCAACAATCTCAGACAAGTCTACTCTTGCAGCTGGCAAAAGCACAAGGCTTGACCCCTATCCTTGATGATAACAAAAAGGAGGAGAATAAAGGGGAAGGGGAAGGAGAACCATCAACAAAAGTTCAAATATCTAAAGTGCTAGTTCCTGCCATCACTTCTCCAACACTTCAAATCAAAGGAAAGCTTGATGGAATTGATCTAATCCAGATAGCAGCAGCTGAGATGAAAGACAAAGAGTAAAGGAGGAGAATTGATGAAAGGATGCAACAAATTTTTGGTTCTACAACTTCAAAATCATAATCTGTGAAGCATAGCACAAAGGTGGAGCCAATCATTATGGAGCTCAAGCCAGTAAGGAGGAATAAGGTTGGAGAGACTTCTTCCAAGAATCTGAAACCTATGGTTCTCAAGCCCAACAACAGATCCAATAAGGACTCTACAAAGAACCCTCTAAGCCTTGCTCAGTTGAAAGGAGTGGATTTTCCTCTTCCAAAGCCTGATGAAGACAAGGTTTTGGGTGGTAATATCATGAAGCACAAGGAGACCAAGGATGTAGTTGAAAGAATGAACATGGCTATTATCTTTAGAGAGGGAAAGAGTATCTGTGTGATACAAGGACATCCCAAATTCTCAATAGCCAAGAGGGAAGAAGCCAGAAGGTTGAAGGAAGAAGCTAAAAAGCTAAAGGCTGACAAAAGAGCACAAACAAAGCTTGAAAAACAGCTAAAGTCAAGTCAAGCTGAAGAAAAGAAAGAAATTGAAGACAAAGGTGAAGATGTAGGTATGTGGGACATGCTTAGTGATGATGTGGAAGAAAGAAGTAAGGAAAGAAAAGAATGGCAGAAAGGGAACAGAAAGAAGGCCAATGCAAAAAGGAAGACTGTAGATGAAACTGAAGAAACCCAATCAAAATCCAAACCACTACCTTCTATTCCTGAACCCATTGTGCCTGACCCCTTCATAAACATTCATGGTGAAACAATCACTCCTAAGGAGGAACTAATTGATTGGTGTTATTTCTAGAGAACTAACAATGAGATTTACAGAAGGGGGGTTGAATGTAAATCTCAAAACTTTTTCAAGTTTTGAGCAGTTTATAAAGACTGTGTGTTCAAGATGAACAAGTGTGTGAATTGCTTTAAGCTGATACAGACAGATATATATTCAAACACAAATGTAAAGAACACAATAAACCTTTAAAAACTTTTCTGGTGGATTTGTTGTTCCACCAGAGATGGTATTTCAGAAATTCTGTGATCTAAGAATTTGATCACAGCTGCATCCTAGTACAAACTAGATAATTTTTCTCTCAAGATTTTTCTAAACAGCTCTGGAAAAATTCTTATCTAATTACTAGCTACTACTTGGTTTATATATTACCAAGTTTACAAGTGAAGACAAGGATATATAAAATAATAAAGTAAGATCTCCACTTGTTTCTTCTCCAGTTCACTCCAGTACTTTGTTGACTTAATGTCTCTTTATACTAGAGTAGAACGGCTGCTTTTTCTGATGTTCCTGAAATTAGGCTGCCACATTTCAGTTATCTCTGTTCACCCACGTGCCTCTGTTTGTAGGTACAACTACCACTTATCAACGGTTAATCAACAGAACATCCGTTGAAGCTTTCATCCGTTGATGCACTCATCCGTTGAAGGATGTTATCCGTTGAAGCTTTAGAGACATCCGTTGAAGCTTAGCTTCTTATCCGTTAAAGGTCTTTAAGTCATCCGTTGATACCACTTCATTTATACAAAATTACAAGGCATGAAATATTTACAATTGGCCTTCCTATCTGCATATCTTCTAGTAGTCAACATGACTCATAGTTTCCCTCAACTTCTAAGAATTACATCTTAAATACAGAGACTGAAATATGCTACAACACTAGACTTATTTCTAAGTAAAGCTACACCATCAACGGATAGCCAAAGTGGTCTTATCCGTTGAGGCTACAGACACTGAATTTCTACTTAAGTGTTTTGTTAAACATATCATCAAACTAATGCACATATATTCCTAACAATCTCCCCCTATTTATGTCTATAAGAATTGTAGGCATAAATTCAGGGTTAACTTGATGATAACAAAACACTTAACAGATATATGAATTGAAACTAAGTAGAAATTTGAAAATGCTGCAAAAATGTATGTACTAGGAGGAAATTAAAGATTTACAGTATTTCCAAGGATACTCCTTTAGCCTGAGCAAATCATCTTTTTCTTCTTTGTTCCCTGGTTTTCTTTCCTAGCCCTTTGTCATTTTCCTCAATTTGGAGTTGGAGTTGTCTGAAGAATTCAGCTTCATCTTCAACACTGATATCCAACTTAGATTGTATTTCCTTGAGAGTTTCATTGCTGGCAATCTTGAGTTGGTCTTCAAGTCTGAAAAATCTTCTGACTCCTTTATCATCTCTAAATTCCATCAACCAATGAGGTGATTTGTGAATTGTAATTCCCCTTTCTTGAATGAGTAAAGTCCTGGGTAAAGCATTGGGCTCCCTCCAAGTTTTCCTTATATTGGCAATCTTGTTGAGAATTTCAGTCTTGGCAGTTCTGGTAAAGCCAGAATCCTTTTGTATAGCTGAAAAGACTCTAATCAAGGTAGAGTAGCCTTCATTCAGAATCCTGTAGAGAGGCCATGTTCTTTCCCCAGCTCCTTTGTATCTGAACACTAATCTCTCTGGTAGCTGTCTGTAAGCAGCTATTCCTCTTACATCCTCCAGCTCATCCAGATAGAGTTCAATGTCTGAAATTTCTTTTATGTCACAGATGTGAACATAATCATCTTTAGAAATGAATGGCTTAGGCTTAGGCTTTTGTTTTTGAGTGAATTTCTTAGAGGTTATGGGAGGTGTAGATTTGGGTTTTCTTTTCTGTTTCTTTGGTAGTGGAAGAGTGGTTAGAAAGGTAGGCAATTTGATGGTGTCCCAATCAATAGGTTCCTCTTTTGGAATGATTGGTTCACCATGGATGTTTATAGTGGGATTAGCAACAAGAGGTTCAGGTATGGAAGGTAGTGGTTTAGATATAGATTTGGTTACTTCAGTATTATCTTCACTCCTTCTATGTGCCTTGGCCTTTCTTCTGTTTCCCTTCTGCCATTCCTCTCTTTCTTCCATACTCTCACCAAATATACTCCCAAAAACCTCATCTAGGTTTGCAATCTTGTCTTCACCCCTGACTTCAATTCCTTTCTCTTCTTCAACTTGACTTGACTTTAGCTGTTGTTCAAGCTTTGCTTGTGCT